>NC_083719.1:160939283-161278572 GCF_028564815.1 Eubalaena glacialis | reverse complement strand
AGAACAGTTCTTCCTCTTACACTGCAGGGTTTTAGAAGAGGCTAAGCCCCTATAGCGTACCTAGAGCATTCCTTGGGAGAGGCAGTTCGCTACATGCATAACTCCGTGCCAAGAACACGTTATTCAGGGAAGGGACCAGTGTGTCACTAGAGTGTATATTAACTTGGTAGAAATCACAAGGAGGTAGGCTGCGTGTTCACTGGAAACGGGGACCTGATGGCACAAGGCTTGCTTTCCCATTTTGAAAGCTCCATTCATGCCGCCTTGAACCTACCTAAATACCAGTGTTTTGGACGAGTTTCTAGTCACTGTAGGCAGGGCTCTGGGAAGGGAACGAGTTTTCTCTAAATCAACAGGGTGCTTTCGTAGCCTGGGTGGGAGCTCCTCCTGAGACGCTCTAGAGCTACAAGGAAACTTGACGTGAGTCCTTTCCTCAAGGTAAAGCCTTGAAGAGCCCTGCTGAAGCGGCACGTGGAGAAGTTTCCTTGAGACATGAGTTGCAGTTCTCCTTTCTTTTAACGTTACTACGCTTTTCAAGACACCTAGGATCTCGCCTGGGCACCCTATTCCGTGCAAGAACACCGAGTACCGGCAGGCTCCACTGGGTTGCTAAGAAACATCCAGGCCCGGATACCTTTCCCAGTCACTCTGTGTATGCTAAGTGTAGGGCAACACACTGCACTCTTCCTTGGGAGAGCTACATTTCCTCAGCACTCCAACAGCTCCAGGTAATCTGTTCTCTCACGTCCTACATGTCATGCAAATTGCCTCAATGCCCTAGGCTGAGCGGCACTGAGAAATCAAAACTGCTTCGCATTCCTTCTACAAAGTCATACCTTAAGACCCCATACTTACAGGAGAAACTCGGCTTGCGTTCCTCCTGTAACCAAAGCACAGTTCTTCCTCTTACACTGCAGGGTTTTAGAAGAGCCTAAGCCCCGATAGCGTTACCAAAGCGTTCCTTGGGAGAGGCAGTTCGCTACATGCAGAACTCCGTGCCAAGAAAACATTCTTCAGGGAAGGGACCATTGTGTAGTTTGAGGGAATATTTACTTGGTAGACATCACAAGGGGGTAGGCTGCGTGTTCCCTGGAAACGGAGACCTGATGGCACAAGGCTTGCTTTCCCATTTTGAAAGCTCCATTCATGCTGCCTTGAAGCTACCTAAATACCAGTGTTCTGGACGGGTCTCTAGTCACTGTAGGCAGGGCTCTGGGAAGGGAACGAGTTTTCTCTAAATCAACAGGGTGCTTTCGTAAACTGGGTGGGAGCTCCACCTGAGACGCTCTAGAGCTGAAAGGAAACTTGACGTGAGTCGTTTCCTCAAGGTAAAGCCTTGAAGAGCCCTGTTGAAGCCAAAGCGTGGAGCAGTTTCCTGGAGACACGAGTTGCAGTTCTGCTTTCTTTGAACGTTAGTACGCTTATGAAGACACCTAGTAACTCTCGTGGGCACCCTATTCCCTGCACGAACACCGAGGACCGGCATGCTCGACTGGGAAGCTCAGAAACATCCAGGCCCGGAAACCTTTCCCAGTCACTCTCAATATGCTAAGGGTAGGGCAACACACTGCACGCCTCCTTGGGAGAGCTGGATTTCCTGAGCACTCCAACAGCTCCAGGCAATCTGTTGTCTCACGTCTACATGTCATGCATATCGGCCTCAATGCCCTAGGCTGAGCGGCACTGAGTAACCAATACTGTTTCACATTCCTTCTACAAAGTCATACCTTAAGACCCCATACTTACAGGACAAACTCGGCTTGCATTCCTGCTGTAACCAAAGCACAGTTCTTCCTCTTACACTGCAGGGTTTTAGAAGAGCCTAAGCACCGAAAGCGTTACCAAAGCGTTCCTTGGGAGAGGCAGTTCGCTACATGCAGAACTCCGTGCCAAGAAAACATTCTTCAGGGAAGGGACCATTGTGTAGTTTGAGGGAATATTTACTTGGTAGACATCACAAGGGGGTAGGCTGCGTGTTCCCTGGAAACGGAGACCTGATGGCACAAGGCTTGCTTTCCCATTTTGAAAGCTCCATTCATGCTGCCTTGAAGCTACCTAATACCAGTGTTTTGGACGGGTCTCTAGTCACTGTAGGCAGGGCTCTGGGAAGGGAACGAGTTTTCTCTAAATCAACAGGGTGCTTTCGTAGCCTGGGTGGGAGCTCCACCTGAGACGCTCTAGAGCTCAAAGGAAACTTGACGTGAGTCGTTTCCTCAAGGTAAAGGCTTGAAGAGCCCTGCTGAAGCCGAAGCGTGGAGCAGCTTCCTGGAGACATGAGTTGCAGTTCTGCTTTCTTTGAACGTTAGTACGCTTATGAAGACACCTAGTAACTCTCGTGGGCACCCTATTCCCTGCAAGAACACCGAGGACCGGCATGCTCGACTGGGAAGCTCAGAAACATCCAGGCCCGGAAACCTTTCCCAGTCACTCTCAATATGCTAAGGGTAGGGCAACACACTGCACGCCTCCTTGGGAGAGCTAGATTTCCTCAGCACTCCAACAGCTCCAGGCAATCTGTTGTCTCACGTCTACATGTCATGCATATCTGCCTCAATGCCCTGGGCTGAGCGGCACTGAGAAACCAATACTCTTTCACATTCCTTCTACAAAGTCATACCTTAAGACCCCATACTTACAGGAGAAAGTTGCCTTGCATTCCTGCTGTAACCAAAACACAGTTCTTCCTCTTACACTGCAGGGTTTCAGAAGAGGCTAAGCCCCTATAGCGTACCTAGAGCATTCCTTGGGAGAGGCAGTTCGCTACATGCAGAACTCCGTGCCAAGAACACGTTATTCAGGGAAGGGACCAGTGTGTCGCTAGAGTGTATATTAACTTGCTAGAAATCACAAGGAGGTAGGCTGCATGTTCACTGGAAACGGGGACCTGATGGCACAAGGTTTGCTTTCCCATTTTGAAAGCTCCATTCATGCCGCCTTGAACCTACCTAAATACCAGTGTTTTGGACGAGTTTCTAGTCACTGTAGGCAGGGCTCTGGGAAGGGAACGAGTTTTCTCTAAATCAACAGGGTGCTTTCATAGCCTGGGTGGGAGCTCCTCCTGAGACGCTCTAGAGCTACAAGGAAACTTGACGTGAGTCCTTTCCTCAAGGTAAAGCCTTGAAGAGCCCTGCTGAAGCGGAACGTGGAGAAGTTTCCTTGAGACAGGAGTTGCAGTTCTCCTTTCTTTTAACGTTAGTACGCTTTTCAAGACACCTAGGGACTCGCCTGGGCACCCTATTCCGTGCAAGAACACTGAGTACCGGCAGGCTCCACTGGGTTGCTAAGAAACATCCAGGCCCGGATACCATTCCCAGTCACTCTGTGTATGCTAAGTGTAGGGCAACACACTGCACTCTTCCTTGGGAGAGCTACATTTCCTCAGCACTCCAACAGCTCCAGGTAATCTGTTCTCTCACGTCCTACATGTCATGCAAATTGCCTCAATGCCCTAGGCTGAGCGGCACTGAGAAATCAAAACTGCTTCACATTCCTTTTACAATGTCATACCTTAAGACCCCATACTTACAGGAGAAACTCGGCTTGCGTTCCTCCTGTAACCAAAGCACAGTTCTTCCTCTTACACTGCAGGGTTTTAGAAGAGCCTAAGCCCCGATAGCGTTACCAAAGCGTTCCTTGGGAGAGGCAGTTCGCTACATGCAGAACTCCGTGCCAAGAAAACATTCTTCAGGGAAGGGAACATTGTGTAGTTTGAGGGAATATTTACTTGGTAGACATCACAAGGGGGTAGGCTGCGTGCTCACTGGAAACGGAGACCTGATGGCACAAGGCTTGCTTTCCCATTTTGAAAACTCCATTCATGCTGCCTTGAAGCTACCTAAATACCAGTGTTTTGGACGGGTCTCTAGTCACTGTAGGCAGGGCTCTGGGAAGGGAACGAGTTTTCTCTAAATCAACAGGGTGCTTTCGTAGCCTGGGTGGGAGCTCCCCCTGAGACGCTCTAGAGCTCAAAGGAAACTTGACGTGAGTCGTTTCCTCAAGGTAAAGGCTTGAAGAGCCCTGCTGAAGCCGAAGCGTGGAGCAGCTTCCTGGAGACATGAGTTGCAGTTCTGCTTTCTTTGAACGTTAGTACGCTTATGAAGACACCTAGTAACTCTCGTGGGCACCCTATTCCCTGCAAGAACACCGAGGACCGGCATGCTCGACTGGGAAGCTCAGAAACATCCAGGCCCGGAAACCTTTCCCAGTCACTCTCAATATGCTAAGTGTAGGGCAACACACTGCACGCCTCCTTGGGAGAGCTAGATTTCCTCAGCACTCCAACAGCTCCAGGCAATCTGTTGTCTCACGTCTACATGTCATGCATATCTGCCTCAATGCCCTAGGCTGAGCGGCACTGAGAAACCAATACTCTTTCACATTCCTTCTACAAAGTCTTACCTTAAGACCCCATACTTACAGGAGAAAGTTGCCTTGCGTTCCTGCTGTAACCAAAGCACAGTTCTTCCTCTTACACTGCAGGGTTTTAGAAGAGGCTAAGCCCCTATAGCGTACCTAGAGCATTCCTTGGGAGAGGCAGTTCGCTACATGCAGAACTCCGTGCCAAGAACACGTTATTCAGGGAAGGGACCAGTGTGTCGCTAGAGTGTATATTAACTTGCTAGAAATCACAAGGAGGTAGGCTGCGTGTTCACTGGAAACGGGGACCTGATGGCACTAGTCTTGCTTTCCCATTTTGAAAGCTCCATTCATGCCGCCTTGAACCTACCTAAATACCAGTGTTTTGGACGAGTTTCTAGTCACTGTAGGCAGGGCTCTGGGAAGGGAACGAGTTTTCTCTAAATCAACAGGGTGCTTTCATAGCCTGGGTGGGAGCTCCTCCTGAGACGCTCTAGAGCTACAAGGAAACTTGACGTGAGTCCTTTCCTCAAGGTAAAGCCTTGAAGAGCCCTGCTGAAGCGGAACGTGGAGAAGTTTCCTTGAGACATGAGTTGCAGTTCTCCTTTCTTTTAACGTTACTACGCTTTTCCAGACACCTAGGATCTCGCCTGGGCACCCTATTCCGTGCAAGAACACCGAGTACCGGCAGGCTCCACTGGGTTGCTAAGAAACATCCAGGCCCGGATACCTTTCCCAGTCACTCTGTGTATGCTAAGTGTAGGGCAACACACTGCACTCTTCCTTGTGAGAGCTACATTTCCTCAGCACTCCAACAGCTCCAGGTAATCTGTTCTCTCACGTCCTACATGTCATGCAAATTGCCTCAATGCCCTAGGCTGAGCGGCACTGAGAAATCAAAACTGCTTTGCATTCCTTCTACAAAGTCATACCTTAAGACCCCATACTTAGAGGAGAAACTCGGCTTGCGTTCCTCCTGTAACCAAAGCACAGTTCTTCCTCTTACACTGCAGGGTTTTAGAAGAGCCTAAGCCCCGATAGCGTTACCAAAGCGTTCCTTGGGAGAGGCAGTTCGCTACATGCAGAACTCCGTGCCAAGAAAACATTCTTCAGGGAAGGGACCATTGTGTAGTTTGAGGGAATATTTACTTGGTAGACATTACAAGGGGGTAGGCTGCGTGTTCCCTGGAAACGGAGACCTGATGGCACAAGGCTTGCTTTCCCATTTTGAAAGCTCCATTCATGCTGCCTTGAAGCTACCTAAATACCAGTGTTCTGGACGGGTCTCTAGTCACTGTAGGCAGGGCTCTGGGAAGGGAACGAGTTTTCTCTAAATCAACAGGGTGCTTTCGTAAACTGGGTGGGAGCTCCACCTGAGACGCTCTAGAGCTGAAAGGAAACTTGACGTGAGTCGTTTCCTCAAGGTAAAGCCTTGAAGAGCCCTGTTGAAGCCAAAGCGTGGAGCAGTTTCCTGGAGACACGAGTTGCAGTTCTGCTTTCTTTGAACGTTAGTACGCTTATGAAGACACCTAGTAACTCTCGTGGGCACCCTATTCCCTGCACGAACACCGAGGACCGGCATGCTCGACTGGGAAGCTCAGAAACATCCAGGCCCGGAAACCTTTCCCAGTCACTCTCAATATGCTAAGGGTAGGGCAACACACTGCACGCCTCCTTGGGAGAGCTGGATTTCCTGAGCACTCCAACAGCTCCAGGCAATCTGTTGTCTCACGTCTACATGTCATGCATATCGGCCTCAATGCCCTAGGCTGAGCGGCACTGAGTAACCAATACTGTTTCACATTCCTTCTACAAAGTCATACCTTAAGACCCCATACTTACAGGACAAACTCGGCTTGCATTCCTGCTGTAACCAAAGCACAGTTCTTCCTCTTACACTGCAGGGTTTTAGAAGAGCCTAAGCACCGAAAGCGTTACCAAAGCGTTCCTTGGGAGAGGCAGTTCGCTACATGCAGAACTCCGTGCCAAGAAAACATTCTTCAGGGAAGGGACCATTGTGTAGTTTGAGGGAATATTTACTTGGTAGACATCACAAGGGGGTAGGCTGCGTGTTCCCTGGAAACGGAGACCTGATGGCACAAGGCTTGCTTTCCCATTTTGAAAGCTCCATTCATGCTGCCTTGAAGCTACCTAATACCAGTGTTTTGGACGGGTCTCTAGTCACTGTAGGCAGGGCTCTGGGAAGGGAACGAGTTTTCTCTAAATCAACAGGGTGCTTTCGTAGCCTGGGTGGGAGCTCCACCTGAGACGCTCTAGAGCTCAAAGGAAACTTGACGTGAGTCGTTTCCTCAAGGTAAAGGCTTGAAGAGCCCTGCTGAAGCCGAAGCGTGGAGCAGCTTCCTGGAGACATGAGTTGCAGTTCTGCTTTCTTTGAACGTTAGTACGCTTATGAAGACACCTAGTAACTCTCGTGGGCACCCTATTCCCTGCAAGAACACCGAGGACCGGCATGCTCGACTGGGAAGCTCAGAAACATCCAGGCCCGGAAACCTTTCCCAGTCACTCTCAATATGCTAAGGGTAGGGCAACACACTGCACGCCTCCTTGGGAGAGCTAGATTTCCTCAGCACTCCAACAGCTCCAGGCAATCTGTTGTCTCACGTCTACATGTCATGCATATCTGCCTCAATGCCCTGGGCTGAGCGGCACTGAGAAACCAATACTCTTTCACATTCCTTCTACAAAGTCATACCTTAAGACCCCATACTTACAGGAGAAAGTTGCCTTGCATTCCTGCTGTAACCAAAGCACAGTTCTTCCTCTTACACTGCAGGGTTTCAGAAGAGGCTAAGCCCCTATAGCGTACCTAGAGCATTCCTTGGGAGAGGCAGTTCGCTACATGCAGAACTCCGTGCCAAGAACACGTTATTCAGGGAAGGGACCAGTGTGTCGCTAGAGTGTATATTAACTTGGTAGAAATCACAAGGAGGTAGGCTGCATGTTCACTGGAAACGGGGACCTGATGGCACAAGGTTTGCTTTCCCATTTTGAAAGCTCCATTCATGCCGCCTTGAACCTACCTAAATACCAGTGTTTTGGACGAGTTTCTAGTCACTGTAGGCAGGGCTCTGGGAAGGGAACGAGTTTTCTCTAAATCAACAGGGTGCTTTCATAGCCTGGGTGGGAGCTCCTCCTGAGACGCTCTAGAGCTACAAGGAAACTTGACGTGAGTCCTTTCCTCAAGGTAAAGCCTTGAAGAGCCCTGCTGAAGCGGAACGTGGAGAAGTTTCCTTGAGACAGGAGTTGCAGTTCTCCTTTCTTTTAACGTTAGTACGCTTTTCAAGACACCTAGGAACTCGCCTGGGCACCCTATTCCGTGCAAGAACACCGAGTACCGGCAGGCTCCACTGGGTTGCTAAGAAACATCCAGGCCCGGATACCATTCCCAGTCACTCTGTGTATGCTAAGTGTAGGGCAACACACTGCACTCTTCCTTGTGAGAGCTACATTTCCTCAGCACTCCAACAGCTCCAGGTAATCTGTTCTCTCACGTCCTACATGTCATGCAAATTGCCTCAATGCCCTAGGCTGAGCGGCACTGAGAAATCAAAACTGCTTTGCATTCCTTCTACAAAGTCATACCTTAAGACCCCATACTTAGAGGAGAAACTCGGCTTGCGTTCCTCCTGTAACCAAAGCACAGTTCTTCCTCTTACACTGCAGGGTTTTAGAAGAGCCTAAGCCCCGATAGCGTTACCAAAGCGTTCCTTGGGAGAGGCAGTTCGCTACATGCAGAACTCCGTGCCAAGAAAACATTCTTCAGGGAAGGGACCATTGTGTAGTTTGAGGGAATATTTACTTGGTAGACATCACAAGGGGGTAGGCTGCGTGTTCCCTGGAAACGGAGACCTGATGGCACAAGGCTTGCTTTCCCATTTTGAAAGCTCCATTCATGCTGCCTTGAAGCTACCTAAATACCAGTGTTCTGGACGGGTCTCTAGTCACTGTAGGCAGGGCTCTGGGAAGGGAACGAGTTTTCTCTAAATCAACAGGGTGCTTTCGTAAACTGGGTGGGAGCTCCACCTGAGACGCTCTAGAGCTGAAAGGAAACTTGACGTGAGTCGTTTCCTCAAGGTAAAGCCTTGAAGAGCCCTGTTGAAGCCAAAGCGTGGAGCAGTTTCCTGGAGACACGAGTTGCAGTTCTGCTTTCTTTGAACGTTAGTACGCTTATGAAGACACCTAGTAACTCTCGTGGGCACCCTATTCCCTGCACGAACACCGAGGACCGGCATGCTCGACTGGGAAGCTCAGAAACATCCAGGCCCGGAAACCTTTCCCAGTCACTCTCAATATGCTAAGGGTAGGGCAACACACTGCACGCCTCCTTGGGAGAGCTGGATTTCCTGAGCACTCCAACAGCTCCAGGCAATCTGTTGTCTCACGTCTACATGTCATGCATATCGGCCTCAATGCCCTAGGCTGAGCGGCACTGAGAAACCAATACTCTTTCACATTCCTTCTACAAAGTCATACCTTAAGACCCCATACTTACAGGAGAAAGTTGCCTTGCATTCCTGCTGTAACCAAAGCACAGTTCTTCCTCTTACACTGCAGGGTTTCAGAAGAGGCTAAGCCCCTATAGCGTACCTAGAGCATTCCTTGGGAGAGGCAGTTCGCTACATGCAGAACTCCGTGCCAAGAACACGTTATTCAGGGAAGGGACCAGTGTGTCGCTAGAGTGTATATTAACTTGGTAGAAATCACAAGGAGGTAGGCTGCATGTTCACTGGAAACGGGGACCTGATGGCACAAGGTTTGCTTTCCCATTTTGAAAGCTCCATTCATGCCGCCTTGAACCTACCTAAAAACCAGTGTTTTGGACGAGTTTCTAGTCACTGTAGGCAGGGCTCTGGGAAGGGAACGAGTTTTCTCTAAATCAACAGGGTGCTTTCATAGCCTGGGTGGGAGCTCCTCCTGAGACGCTCTAGAGCTACAAGGAAACTTGACGTGAGTCCTTTCCTCAAGGTAAAGCCTTGAAGAGCCCTGCTGAAGCGGAACGTGGAGAAGTTTCCTTGAGACAGGAGTTGCAGTTCTCCTTTCTTTTAACGTTAGTACGCTTTTCAAGACACCTAGGAACTCGCCTGGGCACCCTATTCCGTGCAAGAACACCGAGTACCGGCAGGCTCCACTGGGTTGCTAAGAAACATCCAGGCCCGGATACCATTCCCAGTCACTCTGTGTATGCTAAGTGTAGGGCAACACACTGCACTCTTCCTTGGGAGAGCTACATTTCCTCAGCACTCCAACAGCTCCAGGTAATCTGTTCTCTCACGTCCTACATGTCATGCAAATTGCCTCAATGCCCTAGGCTGAGCGGCACTGAGAAATCAAAACTGCTTCACATTCCTTTTACAATGTCATACCTTAAGACCCCATACTTACAGGAGAAACTCGGCTTGCGTTCCTCCTGTAACCAAAGCACAGTTCTTCCTCTTACACTGCAGGGTTTTAGAAGAGCCTAAGCCCCGATAGCGTTACCAAAGCGTTCCTTGGGAGAGGCAGTTCGCTACATGCAGAACTCCGTGCCAAGAAAACATTCTTCAGGGAAGGGAACATTGTGTAGTTTGAGGGAATATTTACTTGGTAGACATCACAAGGGGGTAGGCTGCGTGCTCACTGGAAACGGAGACCTGATGGCACAAGGCTTGCTTTCCCATTTTGAAAACTCCATTCATGCTGCCTTGAAGCTACCTAAATACCAGTGTTTTGGACGGGTCTCTAGTCACTGTAGGCAGGGCTCTGGGAAGGGAACGAGTTTTCTCTAAATCAACAGGGTGCTTTCGTAGCCTGGGTGGGAGCTCCCCCTGAGACGCTCTAGAGCTCAAAGGAAACTTGACGTGAGTCGTTTCCTCAAGGTAAAGGCTTGAAGAGCCCTGCTGAAGCCGAAGCGTGGAGCAGCTTCCTGGAGACATGAGTTGCAGTTCTGCTTTCTTTGAACGTTAGTACGCTTATGAAGACACCTAGTAACTCTCGTGGGCACCCTATTCCCTGCAAGAACACCGAGGACCGGCATGCTCGACTGGGAAGCTCAGAAACATCCAGGCCCGGAAACCTTTCCCAGTCACTCTCAATATGCTAAGTGTAGGGCAACACACTGCACGCCTCCTTGGGAGAGCTAGATTTCCTCAGCACTCCAACAGCTCCAGGCAATCTGTTGTCTCACGTCTACATGTCATGCATATCTGCCTCAATGCCCTAGGCTGAGCGGCACTGAGAAACCAATACTCTTTCACATTCCTTCTACAAAGTCTTACCTTAAGACCCCATACTTACAGGAGAAAGTTGCCTTGCGTTCCTGCTGTAACCAAAGCACAGTTCTTCCTCTTACACTGCAGGGTTTTAGAAGAGGCTAAGCCCCTATAGCGTACCTAGAGCATTCCTTGGGAGAGGCAGTTCGCTACATGCAGAACTCCGTGCCAAGAACACGTTATTCAGGGAAGGGACCAGTGTGTCGCTAGAGTGTATATTAACTTGCTAGAAATCACAAGGAGGTAGGCTGCGTGTTCACTGGAAACGGGGACCTGATGGCACAAGTCTTGCTTTCCCATTTTGAAAGCTCCATTCATGCCGCCTTTAACCTACCTAAATACCAGTGTTTTGGACGAGTTTCTAGTCACTGTAGGCAGGGCTCTGGGAAGGGAACGAGTTTTCTCGAAATCAACAGGGTGCTTTCGTAGCCTGGGTGGGAGCTCCTCCTGAGACGCTCTAGAGCTACAAGGAAACTTGACGTGAGTCCTTTCCTCAAGGTAAAGCCTTGAAGAGCCCTGCTGAAGCGGAACGTGGAGAAGTTTCCTTGAGACATGAGTTGCAGTTCTCCTTTCTTTTAACGTTACTACGCTTTTCCAGACACCTAGGATCTCGCCTGGGCACCCTATTCCGTGCAAGAACACCGAGTACCGGCAGGCTCCACTGGGTTGCTAAGAAACATCCAGGCCCGGATACCTTTCCCAGTCACTCTGTGTATGCTAAGTGTAGGGCAACACACTGCACTCTTCCTTGTGAGAGCTACATTTCCTCAGCACTCCAACAGCTCCAGGTAATCTGTTCTCTCACGTCCTACATGTCATGCAAATTGCCTCAATGCCCTAGGCTGAGCGGCACTGAGAAATCAAAACTGCTTTGCATTCCTTCTACAAAGTCATACCTTAAGACCCCATACTTAGAGGAGAAACTCGGCTTGCGTTCCTCCTGTAACCAAAGCACAGTTCTTCCTCTTACACTGCAGGGTTTTAGAAGAGCCTAAGCCCCGATAGCGTTACCAAAGCGTTCCTTGGGAGAGGCAGTTCGCTACATGCAGAACTCCGTGCCAAGAAAACATTCTTCAGGGAAGGGACCATTGTGTAGTTTGAGGGAATATTTACTTGGTAGACATCACAAGGGGGTAGGCTGCGTGTTCCCTGGAAACGGAGACCTGATGGCACAAGGCTTGCTTTCCCATTTTGAAAGCTCCATTCATGCTGCCTTGAAGCTACCTAAATACCAGTGTTCTGGACGGGTCTCTAGTCACTGTAGGCAGGGCTCTGGGAAGGGAACGAGTTTTCTCTAAATCAACAGGGTGCTTTCGTAAACTGGGTGGGAGCTCCACCTGAGACGCTCTAGAGCTGAAAGGAAACTTGACGTGAGTCGTTTCCTCAAGGTAAAGCCTTGAAGAGCCCTGTTGAAGCCAAAGCGTGGAGCAGTTTCCTGGAGACACGAGTTGCAGTTCTGCTTTCTTTGAACGTTAGTACGCTTATGAAGACACCTAGTAACTCTCGTGGGCACCCTATTCCCTGCACGAACACCGAGGACCGGCATGCTCGACTGGGAAGCTCAGAAACATCCAGGCCCGGAAACCTTTCCCAGTCACTCTCAATATGCTAAGGGTAGGGCAACACACTGCACGCCTCCTTGGGAGAGCTGGATTTCCTGAGCACTCCAACAGCTCCAGGCAATCTGTTGTCTCACGTCTACATGTCATGCATATCGGCCTCAATGCCCTAGGCTGAGCGGCACTGAGAAACCAATACTCTTTCACATTCCTTCTACAAAGTCATACCTTAAGACCCCATACTTACAGGACAAACTCGGCTTGCATTCCTGCTGTAACCAAAGCACAGTTCTTCCTCTTACACTGCAGGGTTTTAGAAGAGCCTAAGCACCGAAAGCGTTACCAAAGCGTTCCTTGGGAGAGGCAGTTCGCTACATGCAGAAGTCCGTGCCAAGAAAACATTCTTCAGGGAAGGGACCATTGTGTAGTTTGAGGGAATATTTACTTGGTAGACATCACAAGGGGGTAGGCTGCGTGTTCCCTGGAAACGGAGACCTGATGGCACAAGGCTTGCTTTCCCATTTGAAAGCTCCATTCATGCTGCCTTGAAGCTACCTAATACCAGTGTTTTGGACGGGTCTCTAGTCACTGTAGGCAGGGCTCTGGGAAGGGAACGAGTTTTCTCTAAATCAACAGGGTGCTTTCGTAGCCTGGGTGGGAGCTCCACCTGAGACGCTCTAGAGCTCAAAGGAAACTTGACGTGAGTCGTTTCCTCAAGGTAAAGGCTTGAAGAGCCCTGCTGAAGCCGAAGCGTGGAGCAGCTTCCTGGAGACATGAGTTGCAGTTCTGCTTTCTTTGAACGTTAGTACGCTTATGAAGACACCTAGTAACTCTCGTGGGCACCCTATTCCCTGCAAGAACACCGAGGACCGGCATGCTCGACTGGGAAGCTCAGAAACATCCAGGCCCGGAAACCTTTCCCAGTCACTCTCAATATGCTAAGGGTAGGGCAACACACTGCACGCCTCCTTGGGAGAGCTAGATTTCCTCAGCACTCCAACAGCTCCAGGCAATCTGTTGTCTCACGTCTACATGTCATGCATATCTGCCTCAATGCCCTGGGCTGAGCGGCACTGAGAAACCAATACTCTTTCACATTCCTTCTACAAAGTCATACCTTAAGACCCCATACTTACAGGAGAAAGTTGCCTTGCATTCCTGCTGTAACCAAAGCACAGTTCTTCCTCTTACACTGCAGGGTTTCAGAAGAGGCTAAGCCCCTATAGCGTACCTAGAGCATTCCTTGGGAGAGGCAGTTCGCTACATGCAGAACTCCGTGCCAAGAACACGTTATTCAGGGAAGGGACCAGTGTGTCGCTAGAGTGTATATTAACTTGGTAGAAATCACAAGGAGGTAGGCTGCATGTTCACTGGAAACGGGGACCTGATGGCACAAGGTTTGCTTTCCCATTTTGAAAGCTCCATTCATGCCGCCTTGAACCTACCTAAATACCAGTGTTTTGGACGAGTTTCTAGTCACTGTAGGCAGGGCTCTGGGAAGGGAACGAGTTTTCTCTAAATCAACAGGGTGCTTTCATAGCCTGGGTGGGAGCTCCTCCTGAGACGCTCTAGAGCTACAAGGAAACTTGACGTGAGTCCTTTCCTCAAGGTAAAGCCTTGAAGAGCCCTGCTGAAGCGGAACGTGGAGAAGTTTCCTTGAGACAGGAGTTGCAGTTCTCCTTTCTTTTAACGTTAGTACGCTTTTCAAGACACCTAGGAACTCGCCTGGGCACCCTATTCCGTGCAAGAACACCGAGTACCGGCAGGCTCCACTGGGTTGCTAAGAAACATCCAGGCCCGGATACCATTCCCAGTCACTCTGTGTATGCTAAGTGTAGGGCAACACACTGCACTCTTCCTTGGGAGAGCTACATTTCCTCAGCACTCCAACAGCTCCAGGTAATCTGTTCTCTCACGTCCTACATGTCATGCAAATTGCCTCAATGCCCTAGGCTGAGCGGCACTGAGAAATCAAAACTGCTTCACATTCCTTTTACAATGTCATACCTTAAGACCCCATACTTACAGGAGAAACTCGGCTTGCGTTCCTCCTGTAACCAAAGCACAGTTCTTCCTCTTACACTGCAGGGTTTTAGAAGAGCCTAAGCCCCGATAGCGTTACCAAAGCGTTCCTTGGGAGAGGCAGTTCGCTACATGCAGAACTCCGTGCCAAGAAAACATTCTTCAGGGAAGGGAACATTGTGTAGTTTGAGGGAATATTTACTTGGTAGACATCACAAGGGGGTAGGCTGCGTGCTCACTGGAAACGGAGACCTGATGGCACAAGGCTTGCTTTCCCATTTTGAAAGCTCCATTCATGCTGCCTTGAAGCTACCTAATACCAGTGTTTTGGACGGGTCTCTAGTCACTGTAGGCAGGGCTCTGGGAAGGGAACGAGTTTTCTCTAAATCAACAGGGTGCTTTCGTAGCCTGGGTGGGAGCTCCACCTGAGACGCTCTAGAGCTCAAAGGAAACTTGACGTGAGTCGTTTCCTCAACGTAAAGGCTTGAAGAGCCCTGCTGAAGCCGAAGCGTGGAGCAGCTTCCTGGAGACATGAGTTGCAGTTCTGCTTTCTTTGAACGTTAGTACGCTTATGAAGACACCTAGTAACTCTCGTGGGCACCCTATTCCCTGCAAGAACACCGAGGACCGGCATGCTCGACTGGGAAGCTCAGAAACATCCAGGCCCGGAAACCTTTCCCAGTCACTCTCAATATGCTAAGGGTAGGGCAACACACTGCACGCCTCCTTGGGAGAGCTAGATTTCCTCAGCACTCCAACAGCTCCAGGCAATCTGTTGTCTCACGTCTACATGTCATGCATATCTGCCTCAATGCCCTGGGCTGAGCGGCACTGAGAAACCAATACTCTTTCACATTCCTTCTACAAAGTCATACCTTAAGACCCCATACTTACAGGAGAAAGTTGCCTTGCATTCCTGCTGTAACCAAAGCACAGTTCTTCCTCTTACACTGCAGGGTTTCAGAAGAGGCTAAGCCCCTATAGCGTACCTAGAGCATTCCTTGGGAGAGGCAGTTCGCTACATGCAGAACTCCGTGCCAAGAACACGTTATTCAGGGAAGGGACCAGTGTGTCGCTAGAGTGTATATTAACTTGGTAGAAATCACAAGGAGGTAGGCTGCATGTTCACTGGAAACGGGGACCTGATGGCACAAGGTTTGCTTTCCCATTTTGAAAGCTCCATTCATGCCGCCTTGAACCTACCTAAATACCAGTGTTTTGGACGAGTTTCTAGTCACTGTAGGCAGGGCTCTGGGAAGGGAACGAGTTTTCTCTAAATCAACAGGGTGCTTTCATAGCCTGGGTGGGAGCTCCTCCTGAGACGCTCTAGAGCTACAAGGAAACTTGACGTGAGTCCTTTCCTCAAGGTAAAGCCTTGAAGAGCCCTGCTGAAGCGGAACGTGGAGAAGTTTCCTTGAGACAGGAGTTGCAGTTCTCCTTTCTTTTAACGTTAGTACGCTTTTCAAGACACCTAGGAACTCGCCTGGGCACCCTATTCCGTGCAAGAACACCGAGTACCGGCAGGCTCCACTGGGTTGCTAAGAAACATCCAGGCCCGGATACCATTCCCAGTCACTCTGTGTATGCTAAGTGTAGGGCAACACACTGCACTCTTCCTTGGGAGAGCTACATTTCCTCAGCACTCCAACAGCTCCAGGTAATCTGTTCTCTCACGTCCTACATGTCATGCAAATTGCCTCAATGCCCTAGGCTGAGCGGCACTGAGAAATCAAAACTGCTTCACATTCCTTTTACAATGTCATACCTTAAGACCCCATACTTACAGGAGAAACTCGGCTTGCGTTCCTCCTGTAACCAAAGCACAGTTCTTCCTCTTACACTGCAGGGTTTTAGAAGAGCCTAAGCCCCGATAGCGTTACCAAAGCGTTCCTTGGGAGAGGCAGTTCGCTACATGCAGAACTCCGTGCCAAGAAAACATTCTTCAGGGAAGGGAACATTGTGTAGTTTGAGGGAATATTTACTTGGTAGACATCACAAGGGGGTAGGCTGCGTGCTCACTGGAAACGGAGACCTGATGGCACAAGGCTTGCTTTCCCATTTTGAAAACTCCATTCATGCTGCCTTGAAGCTACCTAAATACCAGTGTTTTGGACGGGTCTCTAGTCACTGTAGGCAGGGCTCTGGGAAGGGAACGAGTTTTCTCTAAATCAACAGGGTGCTTTCGTAGCCTGAGTGGGAGCTCCCCCTGAGACGCTCTAGAGCTCAAAGGAAACTTGACGTGAGTCGTTTCCTCAAGGTAAAGCCTTGAAGAGCCCTGTTGAAGCCAAAGCGTGGAGCAGTTTCCTGGAGACACGAGTTGCAGTTCTGCTTTCTTTGAACGTTAGTACGCTTATGAAGACACCTAGTAACTCTCGTGGGCACCCTATTCCCTGCACGAACACCGAGGACCGGCATGCTCGACTGGGAAGCTCAGAAACATCCAGGCCCGGAAACCTTTCCCAGTCACTCTCAATATGCTAAGGGTAGGGCAACACACTGCACGCCTCCTTGGGAGAGCTGGATTTCCTGAGCACTCCAACAGCTCCAGGCAATCTGTTGTCTCACGTCTACATGTCATGCATATCGGCCTCAATGCCCTAGGCGGAGCGGCACTGAGTAACCAATACTGTTTCACATTCCTTCTACAAAGTCATACCTTAAGACCCCATACTTACAGGACAAACTCGGCTTGCATTCCTGCTGTAACCAAAGCACAGTTCTTCCTCTTACACTGCAGGGTTTTAGAAGAGCCTAAGCACCGAAAGCGTTACCAAAGCGTTCCTTGGGAGAGGCAGTTCGCTACATGCAGAACTCCGTGCCAAGAAAACATTCTTCAGGGAAGGGACCATTGTGTAGTTTGAGGGAATATTTACTTGGTAGACATCACAAGGGGGTAGGCTGCGTGTTCCCTGGAAACGGAGACTTGATGGCACAAGGCTTGCTTTCCCATTTTGAAAGCTCCATTCATGCTGCCTTGAAGCTACCTAATACCAGTGTTTTGGACGGGTCTCTAGTCACTGTAGGCAGGGCTCTGGGAAGGGAACGAGTTTTCTCTAAATCAACAGGGTGCTTTCGTAGCCTGGGTGGGAGCTCCACCTGAGACGCTCTAGAGCTCAAAGGAAACTTGACGTGAGTCGTTTCCTCAAGGTAAAGGCTTGAAGAGCCCTGCTGAAGCCGAAGCGTGGAGCAGCTTCCTGGAGACATGAGTTGCAGTTCTGCTTTCTTTGAACGTTAGTACGCTTATGAAGACACCTAGTAACTCTCGTGGGCACCCTATTCCCTGCAAGAACACCGAGGACCGGCATGCTCGACTGGGAAGCTCAGAAACATCCAGGCCCGGAAACCTTTCCCAGTCACTCTCAATATGCTAAGGGTAGGGCAACACACTGCACGCCTCCTTGGGAGAGCTAGATTTCCTCAGCACTCCAACAGCTCCAGGCAATCTGTTGTCTCACGTCTACATGTCATGCATATCTGCCTCAATGCCCTGGGCTGAGCGGCACTGAGAAACCAATACTCTTTCACATTCCTTCTACAAAGTCATACCTTAAGACCCCATACTTACAGGAGAAAGTTGCCTTGCATTCCTGCTGTAACCAAAGCACAGTTCTTCCTCTTACACTGCAGGGTTTCAGAAGAGGCTAAGCCCCTATAGCGTACCTAGAGCATTCCTTGGGAGAGGCAGTTCGCTACATGCAGAACTCCGTGCCAAGAACACGTTATTCAGGGAAGGGACCAGTGTGTCGCTAGAGTGTATATTAACTTGCTAGAAATCACAAGGAGGTAGGCTGCATGTTCACTGGAAACGGGGACCTGATGGCACAAGTCTTGCTTTCCCATTTTGAAAGCTCCATTCATGCCGCCTTGAACCTACCTAAATACCAGTGTTTTGGACGAGTTTCTAGTCACTGTAGGCAGGGCTCTGGGAAGGGAACGAGTTTTCTCTAAATCAACAGGGTGCTTTCATAGCCTGGGTGGGAGCTCCTCCTGAGACGCTCTAGAGCTACAAGGAAACTTGACGTGAGTCCTTTCCTCAAGGTAAAGCCTTGAAGAGCCCTGCTGAAGCGGAACGTGGAGAAGTTTCCTTGAGACAGGAGTTGCAGTTCTCCTTTCTTTTAACGTTAGTACGCTTTTCAAGACACCTAGGAACTCGCCTGGGCACCCTATTCCGTGCAAGAACACCGAGTACCGGCAGGCTCCACTGGGTTGCTAAGAAACATCCAGGCCCGGATACCATTCCCAGTCACTCTGTGTATGCTAAGTGTAGGGCAACACACTGCACTCTTCCTTGGGAGAGCTACATTTCCTCAGCACTCCAACAGCTCCAGGTAATCTGTTCTCTCACGTCCTACATGTCATGCAAATTGCCTCAATGCCCTAGGCTGAGCGGCACTGAGAAATCAAAACTGCTTCACATTCCTTTTACAATGTCATACCTTAAGACCCCATACTTACAGGAGAAACTCGGCTTGCGTTCCTCCTGTAACCAAAGCACAGTTCTTCCTCTTACACTGCAGGGTTTTAGAAGAGCCTAAGCCCCGATAGCGTTACCAAAGCGTTCCTTGGGAGAGGCAGTTCGCTACATGCAGAACTCCGTGCCAAGAAAACATTCTTCAGGGAAGGGAACATTGTGTAGTTTGAGGGAATATTTACTTGGTAGACATCACAAGGGGGTAGGCTGCGTGCTCACTGGAAACGGAGACCTGATGGCACAAGGCTTGCTTTCCCATTTTGAAAACTCCATTCATGCTGCCTTGAAGCTACCTAAATACCAGTGTTTTGGACGGGTCTCTAGTCACTGTAGGCAGGGCTCTGGGAAGGGAACGAGTTTTCTCTAAATCAACAGGGTGCTTTCGTAGCCTGGGTGGGAGCTCCCCCTGAGACGCTCTAGAGCTCAAAGGAAACTTGACGTGAGTCGTTTCCTCAAGGTAAAGGCTTGAAGAGCCCTGCTGAAGCCGAAGCGTGGAGCAGCTTCCTGGAGACATGAGTTGCAGTTCTGCTTTCTTTGAACGTTAGTACGCTTATGAAGACACCTAGTAACTCTCGTGGGCACCCTATTCCCTGCAAGAACACCGAGGACCGGCATGCTCGACTGGGAAGCTCAGAAACATCCAGGCCCGGAAACCTTTCCCAGTCACTCTCAATATGCTAAGTGTAGGGCAACACACTGCACGCCTCCTTGGGAGAGCTAGATTTCCTCAGCACTCCAACAGCTCCAGGCAATCTGTTGTCTCACGTCTACATGTCATGCATATCTGCCTCAATGCCCTAGGCTGAGCGGCACTGAGAAACCAATACTCTTTCACATTCCTTCTACAAAGTCTTACCTTAAGACCCCATACTTACAGGAGAAAGTTGCCTTGCGTTCCTGCTGTAACCAAAGCACAGTTCTTCCTCTTACACTGCAGGGTTTCAGAAGAGGCTAAGCCCCTATAGCGTACCTAGAGCATTCCTTGGGAGAGGCAGTTCGCTACATGCAGAACTCCGTGCCAAGAACACGTTATTCAGGGAAGGGACCAGTGTGTCGCTAGAGTGTATATTAACTTGCTAGAAATCACAAGGAGGTAGGCTGCGTGTTCACTGGAAACGGGGACCTGATGGCACAAGTCTTGCTTTCCCATTTTGAAAGCTCCATTCATGCCGCCTTGAACCTACCTAAATACCAGTGTTTTGGACGAGTTTCTAGTCACTGTAGGCAGGGCTCTGGGAAGGGAACGAGTTTTCTCTAAATCAACAGGGTGCTTTCATAGCCTGGGTGGGAGCTCCTCCTGAGACGCTCTAGAGCTACAAGGAAACTTGACGTGAGTCCTTTCCTCAAGGTAAAGCCTTGAAGAGCCCTGCTGAAGCGGAATGTGGAGAAGTTTCCTTGAGACATGAGTTGCAGTTCTCCTTTCTTTTAACGTTACTACGCTTTTCCAGACACCTAGGATCTCGCCTGGGCACCCTATTCCGTGCAAGAACACCGAGTACCGGCAGGCTCCACTGGGTTGCTAAGAAACATCCAGGCCCGGATACCTTTCCCAGTCACTCTGTGTATGCTAAGTGTAGGGCAACACACTGCACTCTTCCTTGTGAGAGCTACATTTCCTCAGCACTCCAACAGCTCCAGGTAATCTGTTCTCTCACGTCCTACATGTCATGCAAATTGCCTCAATGCCCTAGGCTGAGCGGCACTGAGAAATCAAAACTGCTTCGCATTCCTTCTACAAAGTCATACCTTAAGACCCCATACTTACAGGAGAAACTCGGCTTGCGTTCCTCCTGTAACCAAAGCACAGTTCTTCCTCTTACACTGCAGGGTTTTAGAAGAGCCTAAGCCCCGATAGCGTTACCAAAGCGTTCCTTGGGAGAGGCAGTTCGCTACATGCAGAACTCCGTGCCAAGAAAACATTCTTCAGGGAAGGGACCATTGTGTAGTTTGAGGGAATATTTACTTGGTAGACATCACAAGGGGGTAGGCTGCGTGTTCCCTGGAAACGGAGACCTGATGGCACAAGGCTTGCTTTCCCATTTTGAAAGCTCCATTCATGCTGCCTTGAAGCTACCTAAATACCAGTGTTCTGGACGGGTCTCTAGTCACTGTAGGCAGGGCTCTGGGAAGGGAACGAGTTTTCTCTAAATCAACAGGGTGCTTTCGTAAACTGGGTGGGAGCTCCACCTGAGACGCTCTAGAGCTGAAAGGAAACTTGACGTGAGTCGTTTCCTCAAGGTAAAGCCTTGAAGAGCCCTGTTGAAGCCAAAGCGTGGAGCAGTTTCCTGGAGACACGAGTTGCAGTTCTGCTTTCTTTGAACGTTAGTACGCTTATGAAGACACCTAGTAACTCTCGTGGGCACCCTATTCCCTGCACGAACACCGAGGACCGGCATGCTCGACTGGGAAGCTCAGAAACATCCAGGCCCGGAAACCTTTCCCAGTCACTCTCAATATGCTAAGGGTAGGGCAACACACTGCACGCCTCCTTGGGAGAGCTGGATTTCCTGAGCACTCCAACAGCTCCAGGCAATCTGTTGTCTCACGTCTACATGTCATGCATATCGGCCTCAATGCCCTAGGCTGAGCGGCACTGAGTAACCAATACTGTTTCACATTCCTTCTACAAAGTCATACCTTAAGACCCCATACTTACAGGACAAACTCGGCTTGCATTCCTGCTGTAACCAAAGCACAGTTCTTCCTCTTACACTGCAGGGTTTTAGAAGAGCCTAAGCACCGAAAGCGTTACCAAAGCGTTCCTTGGGAGAGGCAGTTCGCTACATGCAGAACTCCGTGCCAAGAAAACATTCTTCAGGGAAGGGACCATTGTGTAGTTTGAGGGAATATTTACTTGGTAGACATCACAAGGGGGTAGGCTGCGTGTTCCCTGGAAACGGAGACCTGATGGCACAAGGCTTGCTTTCCCATTTTGAAAGCTCCATTCATGCTGCCTTGAAGCTACCTAATACCAGTGTTTTGGACGGGTCTCTAGTCACTGTAGGCAGGGCTCTGGGAAGGGAACGAGTTTTCTCTAAATCAACAGGGTGCTTTCGTAGCCTGGGTGGGAGCTCCACCTGAGACGCTCTAGAGCTCAAAGGAAACTTGACGTGAGTCGTTTCCTCAAGGTAAAGGCTTGAAGAGCCCTGCTGAAGCCGAAGCGTGGAGCAGCTTCCTGGAGACATGAGTTGCAGTTCTGCTTTCTTTGAACGTTAGTACGCTTATGAAGACACCTAGTAACTCTCGTGGGCACCCTATTGCCTGCAAGAACACCGAGGACCGGCATGCTCGACTGGGAAGCTCAGAAACATCCAGGCCCGGAAACCTTTCCCAGTCACTCTCAATATGCTAAGGGTAGGGCAACACACTGCACGCCTCCTTGGGAGAGCTAGATTTCCTCAGCACTCCAACAGCTCCAGGCAATGTTGTCTCACGTCTACATGTCATGCATATCTGCCTCAATGCCCTGGGCTGAGCGGCACTGAGAAACCAATACTCTTTCACATTCCTTCTACAAAGTCATACCTTAAGACCCCATACTTACAGGAGAAAGTTGCCTTGCATTCCTGCTGTAACCAAAGCACAGTTCTTCCTCTTACACTGCAGGGTTTCAGAAGAGGCTAAGCCCCTATAGCGTACCTAGAGCATTCCTTGGGAGAGGCAGTTCGCTACATGCAGAACTCCGTGCCAAGAACACGTTATTCAGGGAAGGGACCAGTGTGTCGCTAGAGTGTATATTAACTTGGTAGAAATCACAAGGAGGTAGGCTGCATGTTCACTGGAAACGGGGACCTGATGGCACAAGGTTTGCTTTCCCATTTTGAAAGCTCCATTCATGCCGCCTTGAACCTACCTAAATACCAGTGTTTTGGACGAGTTTCTAGTCACTGTAGGCAGGGCTCTGGGAAGGGAACGAGTTTTCTCTAAATCAACAGGGTGCTTTCATAGCCTGGGTGGGAGCTCCTCCTGAGACGCTCTAGAGCTACAAGGAAACTTGACGTGAGTCCTTTCCTCAAGGTAAAGCCTTGAAGAGCCCTGCTGAAGCGGAACGTGGAGAAGTTTCCTTGAGACAGGAGTTGCAGTTCTCCTTTCTTTTAACGTTAGTACGCTTTTCAAGACACCTAGGAACTCGCCTGGGCACCCTATTCCGTGCAAGAACACCGAGTACCGGCAGGCTCCACTGGGTTGCTAAGAAACATCCAGGCCCGGATACCATTCCCAGTCACTCTGTGTATGCTAAGTGTAGGGCAACACACTGCACTCTTCCTTGGGAGAGCTACATTTCCTCAGCACTCCAACAGCTCCAGGTAATCTGTTCTCTCACGTCCTACATGTCATGCAAATTGCCTCAATGCCCTAGGCTGAGCGGCACTGAGAAATCAAAACTGCTTCACATTCCTTTTACAATGTCATACCTTAAGACCCCATACTTACAGGAGAAACTCGGCTTGCGTTCCTCCTGTAACCAAAGCACAGTTCTTCCTCTTACACTGCAGGGTTTTAGAAGAGCCTAAGCCCCGATAGCGTTACCAAAGCGTTCCTTGGGAGAGGCAGTTCGCTACATGCAGAACTCCGTGCCAAGAAAACATTCTTCAGGGAAGGGAACATTGTGTAGTTTGAGGGAATATTTACTTGGTAGACATCACAAGGGGGTAGGCTGCGTGCTCACTGGAAACGGAGACCTGATGGCACAAGGCTTGCTTTCCCATTTTGAAAACTCCATTCATGCTGCCTTGAAGCTACCTAAATACCAGTGTTTTGGACGGGTCTCTAGTCACTGTAGGCAGGGCTCTGGGAAGGGAACGAGTTTTCTCTAAATCAACAGGGTGCTTTCGTAGCCTGGGTGGGAGCTCCCCCTGAGACGCTCTAGAGCTCAAAGGAAACTTGACGTGAGTCGTTTCCTCAAGGTAAAGGCTTGAAGAGCCCTGCTGAAGCCGAAGCGTGGAGCAGCTTCCTGGAGACATGAGTTGCAGTTCTGCTTTCTTTGAACGTTAGTACGCTTATGAAGACACCTAGTAACTCTCGTGGGCACCCTATTCCCTGCAAGAACACCGAGGACCGGCATGCTCGACTGGGAAGCTCAGAAACATCCAGGCCCGGAAACCTTTCCCAGTCACTCTCAATATGCTAAGTGTAGGGCAACACACTGCACGCCTCCTTGGGAGAGCTAGATTTCCTCAGCACTCCAACAGCTCCAGGCAATCTGTTGTCTCACGTCTACATGTCATGCATATCTGCCTCAATGCCCTAGGCTGAGCGGCACTGAGAAACCAATACTCTTTCACATTCCTTCTACAAAGTCTTACCTTAAGACCCCATACTTACAGGAGAAAGTTGCCTTGCGTTCCTGCTGTAACCAAAGCACAGTTCTTCCTCTTACACTGCAGGGTTTTAGAAGAGGCTAAGCCCCTATAGCGTACCTAGAGCATTCCTTGGGAGAGGCAGTTCGCTACATGCAGAACTCCGTGCCAAGAACACGTTATTCAGGGAAGGGACCAGTGTGTCGCTAGAGTGTATATTAACTTGCTAGAAATCACAAGGAGGTAGGCTGCGTGTTCACTGGAAACGGGGACCTGATGGCACAAGTCTTGCTTTCCCATTTTGAAAGCTCCATTCATGCCGCCTTGAACCTACCTAAATACCAGTGTTTTGGACGAGTTTCTAGTCACTGTAGGCAGGGCTCTGGGAAGGGAACGAGTTTTCTCTAAATCAACAGGGTGCTTTCATAGCCTGGGTGGGAGCTCCTCCTGAGACGCTCTAGAGCTACAAGGAAACTTGACGTGAGTCCTTTCCTCAAGGTAAAGCCTTGAAGAGCCCTGCTGAAGC
The DNA here is from genome assembly GCF_028564815.1 of Eubalaena glacialis. NCBI lineage: Eukaryota > Metazoa > Chordata > Mammalia > Artiodactyla > Balaenidae > Eubalaena > Eubalaena glacialis. Next base: position 161,254,069 of record NC_083719.1, on the reverse strand, counting down.
GGAACGTGGAGAAGTTTCCTTGAGACATGAGTTGCAGTTCTCCTTTCTTTTAACGTTAGTACGCTTTTCAAGACACCTAGGAACTCGCCTGGGCACCCTATTCCGTGCAAGAACACCGAGTACCGGCAGGCTCCACTGGGTTGCTAAGAAACATCCAGGCCCGGATACCTTTCCCAGTCACTCTGTGTATGCTAAGTGTAGGGCAACACACTGCACTCTTCCTTGTGAGAGCTACATTTCCTCAGCACTCCAACAGCTCCAGGTAATCTGTTCTCTCACGTCCTACATGTCATGCAAATTGCCTCAATGCCCTAGGCTGAGCGGCACTGAGAAATCAAAACTGCTTTGCATTCCTTCTACAAAGTCATACCTTAAGACCCCATACTTAGAGGAGAAACTCGGCTTGCGTTCCTCCTGTAACCAAAGCACAGTTCTTCCTCTTACACTGCAGGGTTTTAGAAGAGCCTAAGCCCCGATAGCGTTACCAAAGCGTTCCTTGGGAGAGGCAGTTCGCTACATGCAGAACTCCGTGCCAAGAAAACATTCTTCAGGGAAGGGACCATTGTGTAGTTTGAGGGAATATTTACTTGGTAGACATCACAAGGGGGTAGGCTGCGTGTTCCCTGGAAACGGAGACCTGATGGCACAAGGCTTGCTTTCCCATTTTGAAAGCTCCATTCATGCTGCCTTGAAGCTACCTAAATACCAGTGTTCTGGACGGGTCTCTAGTCACTGTAGGCAGGGCTCTGGGAAGGGAACGAGTTTTCTCTAAATCAACAGGGTGCTTTCGTAAACTGGGTGGGAGCTCCACCTGAGACGCTCTAGAGCTGAAAGGAAACTTGACGTGAGTCGTTTCCTCAAGGTAAAGCCTTGAAGAGCCCTGTTGAAGCCAAAGCGTGGAGCAGTTTCCTGGAGACACGAGTTGCAGTTCTGCTTTCTTTGAACGTTAGTACGCTTATTTAGACACCTAGTAACTCTCGTGGGCACCCTATTCCCTGCACGAACACCGAGGACCGGCATGCTCGACTGGGAAGCTCAGAAACATCCAGGCCCGGAAACCTTTCCCAGTCACTCTCAATATGCTAAGGGTAGGGCAACACACTGCACGCCTCCTTGGGAGAGCTGGATTTCCTGAGCACTCCAACAGCTCCAGGCAATCTGTTGTCTCACGTCTACATGTCATGCATATCGGCCTCAATGCCCTAGGCTGAGCGGCACTGAGTAACCAATACTGTTTCACATTCCTTCTACAAAGTCATACCTTAAGACCCCATACTTACAGGACAAACTCGGCTTGCATTCCTGCTGTAACCAAAGCACAGTTCTTCCTCTTACACTGCAGGGTTTTAGAAGAGCCTAAGCACCGAAAGCGTTACCAAAGCGTTCCTTGGGAGAGGCAGTTCGCTACATGCAGAACTCCGTGCCAAGAAAACATTCTTCAGGGAAGGGACCATTGTGTAGTTTGAGGGAATATTTACTTGGTAGACATCACAAGGGGGTAGGCTGCGTGCTCACTGGAAACGGAGACCTGATGGCACAAGGCTTGCTTTCCCATTTTGAAAACTCCATTCATGCTGCCTTGAAGCTACCTAAATACCAGTGTTTTGGACGGGTCTCTAGTCACTGTAGGCAGGGCTCTGGGAAGGGAACGAGTTTTCTCTAAATCAACAGGGTGCTTTCGTAGCCTGGGTGGGAGCTCCACCTGAGACGCTCTAGAGCTCAAAGGAAACTTGACGTGAGTCCTTTCCTCAAGGTAAAGCCTTGAAGAGCCCTGCTGAAGCGGAACGTGGAGAAGTTTCCTTGAGACAGGAGTTGCAGTTCTCCTTTCTTTTAACGTTAGTACGCTTTTCAAGACACCTAGGAACTCGCCTGGGCACCCTATTCCGTGCAAGAACACCGAGTACCGGCAGGCTCCACTGGGTTGCTAAGAAACATCCAGGCCCGGATACCATTCCCAGTCACTCTGTGTATGCTAAGTGTAGGGCAACACACTGCACTCTTCCTTGGGAGAGCTACATTTCCTCAGCACTCCAACAGCTCCAGGTAATCTCTTCTCTCACGTCCTACATGTCATGCAAATTGCCTCAATGCCCTAGGCTGAGAGGCACTGAGAAATCAAAACTGCTTCGCATTCCTTCTACAAAGTCATACCTTAAGACCCCATACTTACAGGAGAAACTCGGCTTGCGTTCCTCCTGTAACCAAAGCACAGTTCTTCCTCTTACACTGCAGGGTTTTAGAAGAGCCTAAGCCCCGATAGCGTTACCAAAGCGTTCCTTGGGAGAGGCAGTTCGCTACATGCAGAACTCCGTGCCAAGAAAACATTCTTCAGGGAAGGGAACATTGTGTAGTTTGAGGGAATATTTACTTGGTAGACATCACAAGGGGGTAGGCTGCGTGCTCACTGGAAACGGAGACCTGATGGCACAAGGCTTGCTTTCCCATTTTGAAAACTCCATTCATGCTGCCTTGAAGCTACCTAAATACCAGTGTTTTGGACGGGTCTCTAGTCACTGTAGGCAGGGCTCTGGGAAGGGAACGAGTTTTCTCTAAATCAACAGGGTGCTTTCGTAGCCTGGGTGGGAGCTCCCCCTGAGACGCTCTAGAGCTCAAAGGAAACTTGACGTGAGTCGTTTCCTCAAGGTAAAGGCTTGAAGAGCCCTGCTGAAGCCGAAGCGTGGAGCAGCTTCCTGGAGACATGAGTAGCAGTTCTGCTTTCTTTGAACGTTAGTACGCTTATGAAGACACCTAGTAACTCTCGTGGGCACCCTATTCCCTGCAAGAACACCGAGGACCGGCATGCTCGACTGGGAAGCTCAGAAACATCCAGGCCCGGAAACCTTTCCCAGTCACTCTCAATATGCTAAGTGTAGGGCAACACACTGCACGCCTCCTTGGGAGAGCTAGATTTCCTCAGCACTCCAACAGCTCCAGGCAATCTGTTGTCTCACGTCTACATGTCATGCATATCTGCCTCAATGCCCTAGGCTGAGCGGCACTGAGAAACCAATACTCTTTCACATTCCTTCTACAAAGTCTTACCTTAAGACCCCATACTTACAGGAGAAAGTTGCCTTGCGTTCCTGCTGTAACCAAAGCACAGTTCTTCCTCTTACACTGCAGGGTTTTAGAAGAGGCTAAGCCCCTATAGCGTACCTAGAGCATTCCTTGGGAGAGGCAGTTCGCTACATGCAGAACTCCGTGCCAAGAACACGTTATTCAGGGAAGGGACCAGTGTGTCGCTAGAGTGTATATTAACTTGCTAGAAATCACAAGGAGGTAGGCTGCGTGTTCACTGGAAACGGGGACCTGATGGCACAAGTCTTGCTTTCCCATTTTGAAAGCTCCATTCATGCCGCCTTGAACCTACCTAAATACCAGTGTTTTGGACGAGTTTCTAGTCACTGTAGGCAGGGCTCTGGGAAGGGAACGAGTTTTCTCTAAATCAACAGGGTGCTTTCATAGCCTGGGTGGGAGCTCCTCCTGAGACGCTCTAGAGCTACAAGGAAACTTGACGTGAGTCCTTTCCTCAAGGTAAAGCCTTGAAGAGCCCTGCTGAAGCGGAACGTGGAGAAGTTTCCTTGAGACATGAGTTGCAGTTCTCCTTTCTTTTAACGTTACTACGCTTTTCCAGACACCTAGGATCTCGCCTGGGCACCCTATTCCGTGCAAGAACACCGAGTACCGGCAGGCTCCACTGGGTTGCTAAGAAACATCCAGGCCCGGATACCTTTCCCAGTCACTCTGTGTATGCTAAGTGTAGGGCAACACACTGCACTCTTCCTTGTGAGAGCTACATTTCCTCAGCACTCCAACAGCTCCAGGTAATCTGTTCTCTCACGTCCTACATGTCATGCAAATTGCCTCAATGCCCTAGGCTGAGCGGCACTGAGAAATCAAAACTGCTTTGCATTCCTTCTACAAAGTCATACCTTAAGACCCCATACTTAGAGGAGAAACTCGGCTTGCGTTCCTCCTGTAACCAAAGCACAGTTCTTCCTCTTACACTGCAGGGTTTTAGAAGAGGCTAAGCCCCTATAGCGTACCTAGAGCATTCCTTGGGAGAGGCAGTTCGCTACATGCAGAACTCCGTGCCAAAAACACGTTATTCAGGGAAGGGACCAGTGTGTCGCTAGAGTGTATATTAACTTGGTAGAAATCACAAGGAGGTAGGCTGCGTGTACACTCGAAACGGGGACCTGATGGCACAAGGCTTGCTTTCCCATTTTGAGAGCTCCATTCATGCCGCCCTGAACCTACCTAAATACCAGTGTTTTGAACGGGTCTCTAGTCACTGTAGGCAGGGCTCTGGGATGGGAACGAGTTTTCTCTATATCAACCGGGTGCTTTCGTAGCCTGGGTGGGAGCTCCACCTGAGACGCTCTAGAGCTCAAAGGAAACTTGACGTGAGTCGTTTCCTCAAGGTAAAGCCTTGAAGAGCCCTGCTGAAGCCGAAGCGTGGAGCAGTTACCTGGAGACATGAGTTGCAGTTCTGCTTTATTTGAACGTTAGTACGCTCTGGAAGACACCTAGTAACTCTCGTGGGCACCCTATTCCCTGCAAGAAAACTGAGGACCGGCATGTTCGACTGGGAAGCTCAGAAACATCCAGGCCCGGAAACCTTTCCCAGTCACTCTCAATATGCAAAGTGTAGGGCAACACACTGCACGCCTCCTTGGGAGAGCTAGATTTCCTCAGCACTCCAACAGCTCCAGGCAATCTGTTGTCTCACGTCTACATGTCATGCATATCTGCCTCAATGCCCTAGGCTGAGCGGCACTGAGAAACCAATACTCTTTCACATTCCTTCTACAAAGTCATACCTTAAGACCCCATACTTACAGGAGAAAGTTGCCTTGCGTTCCTGCTGTAACCAAAGCACAGTTCTCCCTCTTACACTGCAGGGTTTTAGAAGAGGCTAAGCCCCTATAGCGTACCTAGAGCATTCCTTGGGAGAGGCAGTTCGCTACATGCAGAACTCCGTGCCAAGAACACGTTATTCAGGGAAGGGACCCGTGTGTCGCTAGAGTGTATATTAACTTGGTAGAAATCACAAGGAGGTAGGCTGCGTGTTCACTGGAAACGAGGACCTGATGGCAGAAGGTTTGCTTTCCCATTTTGAGAGCTCCATTCATGCCGCCTTGAACCTACCTAAATACCAGTGTTTTGGACGAGTTTCTAGTCACTGTAGGCAGGGCTCTGGGAAGGGAACGAGTTTTCTCTAAATCAACAGGGTGCTTTCATAGCCTGGGTGGGAGCTCCTCCTGAGACGCTCTAGAGCTACAAGGAACCTTGACATGAGTCCTTTCCTCAAGGTAAAGCCTTGAAGAGCCCTGCTGAAGCGGAACGTGGAGAAGTTTCCTTGAGACATGAGTTGTAGTTCTCCTTTCTTTTAACGTTAGTACGCTTTTCAAGACACCTAGGATCTCGCCTGGGCACCCTATTCCGTGCAAGAACACCGAGTACCGGCAGGCTCCACTGGGTTGCTAAGAAACATCCAGGCCCGGATACCTTTCCCAGTCACTCTGTGTATGCTAAGTGTAGGGCAACACACTGCACTCTTCCTTGGGAGAGCTACATTTCCTCAGCACTCCAACAGCTCCATGTAATCTGTTCTCTCACGTCCTACATGTCATGCAAATTGCCTCAATGCCCTAGGCTGAGCGGCACGGAGAAATCAAAACTGCTTCGCATTCCTTCCACAAAGTCATACCTTAAGGCCCCACACTTACAGGAGAAACTCGGCTTGCGTTCCTCCTGTAACCAAAGCACAGTTCTTCCTCTTACACGGCAGGGTTTTGGAAGAGCCTAAGCCCCGATAGCGTTACCAAAGCGTTCCTTGGGAGAGGCAGTTCGCTACATGCAGAACTCCGTGCCAAGAAAACATTCTTCAGGGAAGGGACCACTGTGTAGTTTGAGGGAATATTTACTTGGCAGAAATCACAAGGGGGCAGGCTGCGTGTTCACTGGAAACGGGGACCTGATGGCACAAGGCTTGCTTTCCCATTTTGAAAGCTCCATTCATGCCGCCTTGAACCTACCTAAATACCAGTGTTTTGGACGAGTTTCTAGTCACTGTAGGCAGGGCTCTGGGAAGGGAACGAGTTTTTTCTAAATCAACAGGGTGCTTTCGTAGCCTGGGTGGGAGCTCCACCTGAGCCGCTCTAGAGCTCAAAGGAAACTTGACGTGAGTCGTTTCCTCAAGGTAAAGCCTTGAATAGCCCCGCTGAAGCCGAAGCGTGGAGCAGTTTCCTGGAGACATGAGTTGCAGTTCTGCTTTCTTTTAACCTTAGTACGCTTATGAAGACACCTAGTAACTCTCGTGGGCACCCTATTCCCTGCAAGAACACCGAGGACCGGCATGCTCGACTGGGAAGCTAAGAAACATCCAGGCCCGGAAACCTTTCCCAGTCACTCTCAATATGCTAAGTGTAGGGCAACACACTGCACGCCTCCTTGGGAGAGCTAGATTTCCTCAGCACTCCAACAGCTCCGGGCCATCGGTTGTCTCACGTCTACATGTCATGCATATCTGCCTCAATGCCCTAGGCTGAGCGGCACTGAGAAACCAATACTGTTTCACATTCCTTCTACAAAGTCATACCTTAAGACCCCATACTTACAGGAGAAAGTGGCCTTGCGTTCCTGCTGTAACCAAAGCACAGTTCTTCCTCTTACACTGCAGGGATTTAGAAGAGGCTAAGCCCCTATAGCGAACCTAGAGCATTCCTTGGGAGAGGCAGTTCGCTACATGCAGAACTCCGTGCCAAAAACACGTTATTCAGGGAAGGGACCAGTGTGTCGCTAGAGTGTATATTAACTTGGTAGAAATCACAAGGAGGTAGGCTGCGTGTACACTCGAAACGGGGACCTGATGGCACAAGGCTTGCTTTCCCATTTTGAGAGCTCCATTCATGCCGCCTTGAACCTACCTAAATACCAGTGTTTTGGACGGGTCTCTAGTCACTGTAGGCAGGGCTCTGGGATGGGAACGAGTTTTCTCTATATCAACAGGGTGCTTTCGTAGCCTGGGTGGGAGCTCCACGTGAGATGCTCTAGAGCTCAAAGGAAACTTGACGTGAGTCGTTTCCTCAAGGTAAAGCCTTGAAGAGCCCTGCTGAAGCCGAAGCGTGGAGCAGTTACCTGGAGACATGAGTTGCAGTTCTGCTTTCTTTGAACGTTAGTACGCTCTGGAAGACACCTAGTAACTCTCGTGGGCACCCTATTCCCTGCAAGAACACCGAGGACCGGCATGCTCGACTGGGAAGCTCAGAAACATCCAGGCCCGGAAACCTTTCCCAGTCACTCTCAATATGCAAAGTGTAGGGCAACACACTGCACGCCTCCTTGGGAGAGCTAGATTTCCTCAGCACTCCAACAGCTCCAGGCAATCTGTTGTCTCACGTCTACATGTCATGCATATCTGCCTCAATGCCCTAGGCTGAGCGGCACTGAGAAACCAATACTGTTTCACATTCCTTCTACAAAGTCATACCTTAAGACCCCATACTTACAGGAGAAAGTTGCCTTGCGTTCCTGCTGTAACCAAAGCACAGTTCTTCCTCTTACACTGCAGGGTTTTAGAAGAGGCTAAGCCCCTATAGCGTACCTAGAGCATTCCTTGGGAGAGGCAGTTCGCTACATGCAGAACTCCGTGCCAAGAACACGTTATTCAGGGAAGGGACCATTTTGTCGCTAGAGTGTATATTAACTTGGTAGAAATCACAAGGAGGTAGGCTGCGAGTTCACTGGAAACGAGGACCTGATGGCAGAAGGTTTGCTTTCCCATTTTGAGAGCTCCATTCATGCCGCCTTGAACCTACCTAAATACCAGTGTTTTGGACGAGTTTCTAGTCACTGTAGGCAGGGCTCTGGGAAGGGAACGAGTTTTCTCTAAATCAACAGGGTGCTTTCATAGCCTGGGTGGGAGCTCCTCCTGAGACGCTCTAGAGCCTCAAGGAAACTTGACGTGAGTCCTTTCCTCAAGGTAAAGCCTTGAAGAGCCCTGCTGAAGCGGAACGTGGAGAAGTTTCCTTGAGACATGAGTTGCAGTTCTCCTTTCTTTTAACGTTACTACGCTTTTCAAGACACCTAGGTTCTCGCCTGGGCACCCTATTCCGTGCAAGAACACCGAGTCCCGGCAGGCTCCACTGGGTTGCTAAGAAACATCCAGGCCCGGATACCTTTCCCAGTCACTCTGTGTATGCTAAGTGTAGGGCAACACACTGCACTCTTCCTTGGGAGAGCTACATTTCCTCAGCACTCCAACAGCTCCAGGTAATCTGTTCTCTCACGTCCTACATGTCATGCAAATTGCCTCAATGCCCTAGGCTGAGCGGCACTGAGAAATCAAAACTGCTTCGCATTCCTTCTACAAAGTCATACCTTCAGACCCCATACTTACAGGAGAAACTCGGCTTGCGTTCCTCCTGTAACCAAAGCACAGTTCTTCCTCTTACACTGCAGGGTTTTAGAAGAGCCTAAGCACCGATAGCGTTACCAAAGCGTTCCTTGGAAGAGGCAGTTCGCTACATGCAGAACTCCGTGCCAAGAAAACATTCTTCAGGGAAGGGACCATTGTGTAGTTTGAGGGAATATTTACTTGTAGAAATCACAAGGGGGTAGGCTGCGTGTTCACTGGAAAGGGAGACCTGATGGCACAAGGCTTGCTTTCCCATTTTGAAAGCTCCATTCATGCTGCCTTGAAGCTACCTAAATACCAGTGTTTTGGACGGGTCTCTAGTCACTGTAGGCAGGGCTGTGGGAAGGGAACGAGTTTTCTCTAAATCAACAGGGTGCTTTCGTAGCCTGGGTGGGAGCTCCACCTGAGACGCTCTAGAGCTCAAAGGAAACTTGACGTGAGTTGTTTCCTCAAGGTAAAGCCTTGAAGAGCCCTGCTGAAGCTGAAGCGTGGAGCAGTTTCCTGGAGACATGAGTTGCAGTTCTGCTTTCTTTGAACATTAGTACGCTCTTGAAGACACCTAGTAACTCTCGTGGGCACCCTATTCCCTGCAAGAACACCGAGGACCGGCATGCTCGACTGGGAAATTCAGAAACATCCAGGCCCGGAAACCATTCCCAGTCACTCTCAATATGCTAAGTGTAGGGCAACACACTGCACGCCTCCTTGGGAGAGCTAGATTTCCTCAGCACTCCAACAGCTCCAGGCAATCTGTTGTCTCACGTCTACATGTCATGCATATCTGCCTCAATGCCCTAGGCTGAGCGGCACTGAGAAACCAATACTCTTTCACATTCCTTCTACAAAGTCATACCTTAAGACCCCATACTTACAGGAGGAAGTTGCCTTGCGTTCCTGCTGTAACCAAAGCACAGTTCTTCCTCTTACACTGCAGGGTTTTAGAAGAGGCTAAGCCCCTATAGCGTACCTAGAGCATTCCTTGGGAGAGGCAGTTCGCTACATGCAGAACTCCGTGCCAAAAACACGTTATTCAGGGAAGGGACCAGTGTGTCGCTAGAGTGTATATTAACTTGGTAGAAATCACAAGGAGGTAGGCTGCGTGTACACTCGAAACGGGGACCTGATGGCACAAGGCTTGCTTTCCCATTTTGAGAGCTCCATTCATGCCGCCTTGAACCTACCTAAATACCAGTGTTTTGGACGGGTCTCTAGTCACTGTAGGCAGGGCTCTGGGATGGGAACGAGTTTTCTCTATATCAACAGGGTGCTTTCGTAGCCTGGGTGGGAGCTCCACGTGAGACGCTCTAGAGCTCAAAGGAAACTTGACGTGAGTCGTTTCCTCAAGGTAAAGCCTTGAAGAGCCCTGCTGAAGCCGAAGCGTGGAGCAGTTACCTGGAGACATGAGTTGCAGTTCTGCTTTCTTTGAACGTTAGTACGCTCTGGAAGACACCTAGTAACTCTCGTGGGCACCCTATTCCCTGCAAGAACACCGAGGACCGGCATGCTCGACTGGGAAGCTCAGAAACATCCAGGCCCGGAAACCTTTCCCAGTCACTCTCAATATGCAAAGTGTAGGGCAACACACTGCACGCCTCCTTGGGAGAGCTAGATTTCCTCAGCACTCCAACAGCTCCAGGCAATCTGTTGTCTCACGTCTACATGTCATGCATATCTGCCTCAATGCCCTAGGCTGAGCGGCACTGAGAAACCAATACTGTTTCACATTCCTTCTACAAAGTCATACCTTAAGACCCCATACTTACAGGAGAAAGTTGCCTTGCGTTCCTGCTGTAACCAAAGCACAGTTCTTCCTCTTACACTGCAGGGTTTTAGAAGAGGCTAAGCCCCTATAGCGTACCTAGAGCATTCCTTGGGAGAGGCAGTTCGCTACATGCAGAACTCCGTGCCAAGAACACGTTATTCAGGGAAGGGACCATTTTGTCGCTAGAGTGTATATTAACTTGGTAGAAATCACAAGGAGGTAGGCTGCGAGTTCACTGGAAACGAGGACCTGATGGCAGAAGGTTTGCTTTCCCATTTTGAGAGCTCCATTCATGCCGCCTTGAACCTACCTAAATACCAGTGTTTTGGACGAGTTTCTAGTCACTGTAGGCAGGGCTCTGGGAAGGGAACGAGTTTTCTCTAAATCAACAGGGTGCTTTCATAGCCTGGGTGGGAGCTCCTCCTGAGACGCTCTAGAGCCTCAAGGAAACTTGACGTGAGTCCTTTCCTCAAGGTAAAGCCTTGAAGAGCCCTGCTGAAGCGGAACGTGGAGAAGTTTCCTTGAGACAGGAGTTGCAGTTCTCCTTTCTTTTAACGTTACTACGCATTTCAAGACACCTAGGATCTCGCCTGGGCACCCTATTCCGTGCAAGAACACCGAGTACCGGCAGGCTCCACTGGGTTGCTAAGAAACATCCAGGCCCGGATACCTTTCCCAGTCACTCTGTGTATGCTAAGTGTAGGGCAACACACTGCACTCTTCCTTGGGAGAGCTACATTTCCTCAGCACTCCAACAGCTCCAGGTAATCTGTTCTCTCACTTCCTACATGTCATGCAAATTGCCTCAATGCCCTAGGCTGAGCGGCACTGAGAAATCAAAACTGCTTCGCATTCCTTCTACAAAGGCATACCTTAAGACCCCATACTTACAGGAGAAACTCTGCTTGCGTTCCTCCTGTAACCAAAGCACAGTTCTTCCTCTTACACTGCAGGGTTTTAGAAGAGCCTAAGCCCCGATAGCGTTACCAAAGCGTTCCTTGGGAGAGGCAGTTCGCTACATGCAGAACTCCGTGCCAAGAAAACATTCTTCAGGGAAGGGACCATTGTGTAGTTTGAGGGAATATTTACTTGGTAGACATCACAAGGGGGTAGGCTGCGTGTTCCCTGGAAACGGAGACCTGATGGCACAAGGCTTGCTTTCCCATTTTGAAAGCTCCATTCATGCTGCCTTGAAGCTACCTAAATACCAGTGTTTTGGACGGGTCTCTAGTCACTGTAGGCAGGGCTGTGGGAAGGGAACGAGTTTTCTCTAAATCAACAGGGTGCTTTCGTAGCCTGGGTGGGAGCTCCAACTGAGACGCTCTAGAGCTCAAAGGAAACTTGACGTGAGTCGTTTCCTCAAGGTAAAGCCTTGAAGGGCCCTGCTGAAGCCGAAGCGTGGAGCAGTTTCCTGGAGACATGAGTTGCAGTTCTGCTTTCTTTGAACGTTAGTACGCTTATGAAGACACCTAGTAACTCTCGTGGGCACCCTATTCCCTGCAAGAACACCGAGGACCGGCATGCTCGACTGGGAAGCTCAGAAACATCTAGGCCCGGAAACCTTTCCCAGTCACTCTCAATATGCTAAGGGTAGGGCAACACACTGCACGCCTCCTTGGGAGAGCTAGATTTCCTCAACACTCCAACAGCTCCAGGCAATCTGTTGTCTCACGTCTACATGTCATGCATATCTGCCTCAATGCCCTAGGCTGAGTGGCACTGAGTAACCAATACTCTTTCACATTCCTTCTACAAAGTCATACCATAAGACCCCATACTTACAGGAGAAAGTTGCCTTGCGTTCCTGCTGTAACCAAAGCACAGTTCTTCCTCTTACACTGCAGGGTTTTAGAAGAGGCTAAGCCCCTATAGCGTACCTAGAGCATTCCTTGGGAGAGGCAGTTCGCTACATGCAGAACTCCGTGCCAAGAACACGTTATTCAGGGAAGGGACCAGTGTGTCTCTAGAGTGTATATTAACTTGGTAGAAATCACAAGGAGGTAGGCTGCGTGTTCACTGGAAACGGGGACCTGATGGCACAAGGCTTGCTTTCCCATTTTGAAAGCTCCATTCATGCCGCCTTGAACCTACCTAAATACCAGTGTTTTGGACGAGTTTCTAGTCACTGTAGGCAGGGCTCTGGGAAGGGAACGAGTTTTCTCGAAATCAACAGGGTGCTTTCGTAGCCTGGTGGGAGCTCCACCTAGAAGCTCTAGAGCTTAAAGGAAACTTGACGTGAGTCGTTTCCTCAAGGTAAAGCCTTGAAGAGCCCTGCTGAAGCCAAAGCGTGGAGCAGTTTCCTGGAGACACGAGTTGCAGTTCTGCTTTCTTTGAACGTTAGTACGCTTATGAAGACACCTAGTAACTCCCGTGGGCACCCTATTCCCTGCAAGAACACCGAGGACCGGCATGCTCGACTGGGAAGCTCAGAAACATCAAGGCCCGGAAACCTTTCCCAGTCACTCTGTGTATGCTAAGTGTAGGGCAACACACTGCACGCCTCCTTGGGAGAGCTAGATTTCCTCAGCACTCCAACAGCTCCAGGCAATCTGTTGTCTCACGTCTACATGTCATGCATATCTGCCTCAATGCCCTAGGCTGAGCGGCACTGAGTAACCAATACTGTTTCACAGTCCTTCTACAAAGTCATACCTTAAGACCCCATACTTACAGGAGAAAGTTGGCTTGCATTCCTCCTGTAACCAAAGCACAGTTCTTCCTCTTACACTGCAGGGTTTTAGAAGAGCCTAAGCACCGAAAGCGTTACCAAAGCGTTCCTTGGGAGAGGCAGTTCGCTACATGCAGAACTCCGTGCCAAGAAAACATTCTTCAGGGAAGGGACCATTGTGTAGTTTGAGGGAATATTTACTTGGTAGACATCACAAGGGGGTAGGCTGCGTGTTCCCTGGAAACGGAGACCTGATGGCACAAGGCTTGCTTTCCCATTTTGAAAGCTCCATTCATGCTGCCTTGAAGCTACCTAAATACCAGTGTTTTGGACGGGTCTCTAGTAACTGTAGGCAGGGCTCTGGGATGGGAACGAGTTTTATCTATATCAACAGGGTGCTTTCGTAGCCTGGGTGGGAGCTCCACCTGAGACGCTCTAGAGCTCAAAGGAAACTTGACGTGAGTCGTTTCCTCAAGGTAAAGCCTTGAAGAGCCCTGCTGAAGCCGAAGCGTGGAGCAGTTTCCTGGAGACATGAGTTGCAGTTCTGCTTTCTTTGAACGTTAGTACGCTCTTGAAGACACCTAGTAACTCTCGTGGGCACCCTATTCCCTGCAAGAACACCGAGGACCGGCATGCTCGACTGGGAAGCTCAGAAACATCCAGGCCCGGAAACCTTTCCCAGTCACTCTCAATATGCTAAGTGTAGGGCAACACACTGCACGCCTCCTTGGGAGAGCTAGATTTCCTCAGCACTCCAACAGCTCCAGGCAATCTGTTGTCTCACGTCTACATGTCATGCATATCTGCCTCAATGCCCTAGGCTGAGCGGCACTGAGAAACCAATACTCTTTCACATTCCTTCTACAAAGTCATACCTTAAGACCCCATACTTACAGGAGGAAGTTGCCTTGCGTTCCTGCTGTAACCAAAGCACAGTTCTTCCTCTTACACTGCAGGGTTTTAGAAGAGGCTAAGCCCCTATAGCGTACCTAGAGCATTCCTTGGGAGAGGCAGTTCGCTACATGCAGAACTCCGTGCCAAGAACACGTTATTCAGGGAAGGGAACAGTGTGTCTCTAGAGTGTATATTAACTTGGTAGAAATCACAAGGAGGTAGGCTGCGTGTTCACTGGAAATGGGGACCTGATGGCACAAGGCTTGCTTTCCCATTTTGAAAGCTCCATTCATGCCACCTTGAACCTACCTAAATACCAGTGTTTTGGACGAGTTTCTAGTCACTGTAGGCAGGGCTCTGGGAAGGGAACGAGTTTTCTCTAAATCAGCAGGGTGCTTTCGTAGCCTGGTGGGAGCTCCACCTAGAAGCTCTAGAGCTCAAAGGAAACTTGACGTGAGTCGTTTCCTCAAGGTAAAGCCTTGAAGAGCCCTGCTGAAGCCAAAGCATGGAGCAGTTTCCTGGACACACGAGTTGCAGTTCTGCTTTCTTTGAACGTTAGTACGCTTATGAAGACACCTAGTAACTCCCGTGGGCACCCTATTCCCTGCAAGAACACCGAGGACCGGCATGCTCGACTGGGAAGCTCAGAAACATCAAGGCCCGGAAACCTTTCCCAGTCACTCTGTGTATGCTAAGTGTAGGGCAACACACTGCACGCCTCCTTGGGAGAGCTAGATTTCCTCAGCACTCCAACAGCTCCAGGCAATCTGTTGTCTCACGTCTACATGTCATGCATATCTGCCTCAATGCCCTAGGCTGAGCGGCACTGAGTAACCAATACTGTTTCACATTCCTTCTACAAAGTCATACCTTAAGACCCCATACTTACAGGAGAAAGTTGGCTTGCATTCCTCCTGTAACCAAAGCACAGTTCTTCCTCTTACACTGCAGGGTTTTAGAAGAGCCTAAGCACCGAAAGCGTTACCAAAGCGTTCCTTGGGAGAGGCAGTTCGCTACATGCAGAACTCCGTGCCAAGAAAACATTCTTCAGGGAAGGGATCATTGTGTAGTTTGAGGGAATATTTACTTGGTAGACATCACAAGGGGGTAGGCTGCGTGCTCACTGGAAACGGAGACCTGATGGCACAAGGCTTGCTTTCCCATTTTGAAAGCTCCATTCATGCCGCCTTGAACCTACCTAAATACCAGAGTTTTGGACGAGTTTCTAGTCACTGTAGGCAGGGCTCTGGGAAGGGAACGAGTTTTCTCTAAATCAACAGGGTGCTTTCATAGCCTGGGTGGGAGCTCCTCCTGAGACGCTCTAGAGCCTCAAGGAAACTTGACGTGAGTCCTTTCCTCAAGGTAAAGCCTTGAAGAGCCCTGGTGAAGCGGCACGTGGAGAAGTTTCCTTGAGACAGGAGTTGCAGTTCTCCTTTCTTTTAACGTTACTACGCTTTTCAAGACACCTAGGATCTCGCCTGGGCACCCTATTCCGTGCAAGAACACCGAGTACCGGCAGGCTCCACTGGGTTGCTAAGAAACATCCAGGCCTGGATACCTTTCCCAGTCACTCTGTGTATGCTAAGTGTAGGGCAACACACTGCACTCTTCCTTTCGAGAGCTACATTTCCTCAGCACTCCAACAGCTCCAGGTAATCTGTTCTCTCACGTCCTACATGTCATGCAAATTGCCTCAATGCCCTAGGCTGAGCGGCACTGAGAAATCAAAACTGCTTCGCATTCCTTCTACAAAGTCATACCTTCAGACCTCATACATACAGGAGAAACTCGGCTTGCGTTCCTCCTGTAACCAAAGCACAGTTCTTCCTCTTACACTGCAGAGTTTTAGAAGAGCCTAAGCCCCGATAGCGTTACCAAAGCGTTCCTTGGGAGAGGCAGTTCGCTACATGCAGAACTCCGTGCCAAGAAAACATTCTTCAGGGAAGGGACCATTGTGTAGTTTGAGGGAATATTTACTTGTAGAAATCACAAGGGGGTAGGCTGCGTGTTCACTGGAAACGGAGACCTGATGGCACAAGGCTTGCTTTCCCATTTTGAAAGCTCCATTCATGCTGCCTTGAAGCTACCTAAATACCAGTGTTTTGGACGGGTCTCTAGTCACTGTAGGCAGGGCTCTGGGATGGGAACGAGTTTTATCTATATCAACAGGGTGCTTTCGTAGCCTGGGTGGGAGCTCCACCTGAGACGCTCTAGAGCTCAAAGGAAACTTGACGTGAGTCGTTTCCTCAAGGTAAAGCCTTGAAGAGCCCTGCTGAAGCCGAAGCGTGGAGCAGTTACCTGGAGACATGAGTTGCAGTTCTGCTTTCTTTGAACGTTAGTACGCTCTGGAAGACACCTAGTAACTCTCGTGGGCACCCTATTCCCTGCAAGAACACCGAGGACCGGCATGCTCGACTGGGAAGCTCAGAAACATCCAGGCCCGGAAACCTTTCCCAGTCACTCTCAATATGCAAAGTGTAGGGCAACACACTGCACGCCTCCTTGGGAGAGCTAGATTTCCTCAGCACTCCAACAGCTCCAGGCAATCTGTTGTCTCACGTCTACATGTCATGCATATCTGCCTCAATGCCCTAGGCTGAGCGGCACTGAGAAACCAATACTGTTTCACATTCCTTCTACAAAGTCATACCTTAAGACCCCATACTTACAGGAGAAAGTTGCCTTGCGTTCCTGCTGTAACCAAAGCACAGTTCTTCCTCTTACACTGCAGGGTTTTAGAAGAGGCTAAGCCCCTATAGCGTACCTAGAGCATTCCTTGGGAGAGGCAGTTCGCTACATGCAGAACTCCGTGCCAAGAACACGTTATTCAGGGAAGGGACCATTTTGTCGCTAGAGTGTATATTAACTTGGTAGAAATCACAAGGAGGTAGGCTGCGAGTTCACTGGAAACGAGGACCTGATGGCAGAAGGTTTGCTTTCCCATTTTGAGAGCTCCATTCATGCCGCCTTGAACCTACCTAAATACCAGTGTTTTGGACGAGTTTCTAGTCACTGTAGGCAGGGCTCTGGGAAGGGAACGAGTTTTCTCTAAATCAACAGGGTGCTTTCATAGCCTGGGTGGGAGCTCCTCCTGAGACGCTCTAGAGCCTCAAGGAAACTTGACGTGAGTCCTTTCCTCAAGGTAAAGCCTTGAAGAGCCCTGCTGAAGCGGAACGTGGAGAAGTTTCCTTGAGACATGAGTTGCAGTTCTCCTTTCTTTTAACGTTACTACGCTTTTCAAGACACCTAGGTTCTCGCCTGGGCACCCTATTCCGTGCAAGAACACCGAGTCCCGGCAGGCTCCACTGGGTTGCTAAGAAACATCCAGGCCCGGATACCTTTCCCAGTCACTCTGTGTATGCTAAGTGTAGGGCAACACACTGCACTCTTCCTTGGGAGAGCTACATTTCCTCAGCACTCCAACAGCTCCAGGTAATCTGTTCTCTCACGTCCTACATGTCATGCAAATTGCCTCAATGCCCTAGGCTGAGCGGCACTGAGAAATCAAAACTGCTTCGCATTCCTTCTACAAAGTCATACCTTCAGACCCCATACTTACAGGAGAAACTCGGCTTGCGTTCCTCCTGTAACCAAAGCACAGTTCTTCCTCTTACACTGCAGGGTTTTAGAAGAGCCTAAGCACCGATAGCGTTACCAAAGCGTTCCTTGGAAGAGGCAGTTCGCTACATGCAGAACTCCGTGCCAAGAAAACATTCTTCAGGGAAGGGACCATTGTGTAGTTTGAGGGAATATTTACTTGTAGAAATCACAAGGGGGTAGGCTGCGTGTTCACTGGAAAGGGAGACCTGATGGCACAAGGCTTGCTTTCCCATTTTGAAAGCTCCATTCATGCTGCCTTGAAGCTACCTAAATACCAGTGTTTTGGACGGGTCTCTAGTCACTGTAGGCAGGGCTGTGGGAAGGGAACGAGTTTTCTCTAAATCAACAGGGTGCTTTCGTAGCCTGGGTGGGAGCTCCACCTGAGACGCTCTAGAGCTCAAAGGAAACTTGACGTGAGTTGTTTCCTCAAGGTAAAGCCTTGAAGAGCCCTGCTGAAGCTGAAGCGTGGAGCAGTTTCCTGGAGACATGAGTTGCAGTTCTGCTTTCTTTGAACATTAGTACGCTCTTGAAGACACCTAGTAACTCTCGTGGGCACCCTATTCCCTGCAAGAACACCGAGGACCGGCATGCTCGACTGGGAAATTCAGAAACATCCAGGCCCGGAAACCATTCCCAGTCACTCTCAATATGCTAAGTGTAGGGCAACACACTGCACGCCTCCTTGGGAGAGCTAGATTTCCTCAGCACTCCAACAGCTCCAGGCAATCTGTTGTCTCACGTCTACATGTCATGCATATCTGCCTCAATGCCCTAGGCTGAGCGGCACTGAGAAACCAATACTCTTTCACATTCCTTCTACAAAGTCATACCTTAAGACCCCATACTTACAGGAGGAAGTTGCCTTGCGTTCCTGCTGTAACCAAAGCACAGTTCTTCCTCTTACACTGCAGGGTTTTAGAAGAGGCTAAGCCCCTATAGCGTACCTAGAGCATTCCTTGGGAGAGGCAGTTCGCTACATGCAGAACTCCGTGCCAAAAACACGTTATTCAGGGAAGGGACCAGTGTGTCGCTAGAGTGTATATTAACTTGGTAGAAATCACAAGGAGGTAGGCTGCGTGTACACTCGAAACGGGGACCTGATGGCACAAGGCTTGCTTTCCCATTTTGAGAGCTCCATTCATGCCGCCTTGAACCTACCTAAATACCAGTGTTTTGGACGGGTCTCTAGTCACTGTAGGCAGGGCTCTGGGATGGGAACGAGTTTTCTCTATATCAACAGGGTGCTTTCGTAGCCTGGGTGGGAGCTCCACGTGAGACGCTCTAGAGCTCAAAGGAAACTTGACGTGAGTCGTTTCCTCAAGGTAAAGCCTTGAAGAGCCCTGCTGAAGCCGAAGCGTGGAGCAGTTACCTGGAGACATGAGTTGCAGTTCTGCTTTCTTTGAACGTTAGTACGCTCTGGAAGACACCTAGTAACTCTCGTGGGCACCCTATTCCCTGCAAGAACACCGAGGACCGGCATGCTCGACTGGGAAGCTCAGAAACATCCAGGCCCGGAAACCTTTCCCAGTCACTCTCAATATGCAAAGTGTAGGGCAACACACTGCACGCCTCCTTGGGAGAGCTAGATTTCCTCAGCACTCCAACAGCTCCAGGCAATCTGTTGTCTCACGTCTACATGTCATGCATATCTGCCTCAATGCCCTAGGCTGAGCGGCACTGAGAAACCAATACTGTTTCACATTCCTTCTACAAAGTCATACCTTAAGACCCCATACTTACAGGAGAAAGTTGCCTTGCGTTCCTGCTGTAACCAAAGCACAGTTCTTCCTCTTACACTGCAGGGTTTTAGAAGAGGCTAAGCCCCTATAGCGTACCTAGAGCATTCCTTGGGAGAGGCAGTTCGCTACATGCAGAACTCCGTGCCAAGAACACGTTATTCAGGGAAGGGACCATTTTGTCGCTAGAGTGTATATTAACTTGGTAGAAATCACAAGGAGGTAGGCTGCGAGTTCACTGGAAACGAGGACCTGATGGCAGAAGGTTTGCTTTCCCATTTTGAGAGCTCCATTCATGCCGCCTTGAACCTACCTAAATACCAGTGTTTTGGACGAGTTTCTAGTCACTGTAGGCAGGGCTCTGGGAAGGGAACGAGTTTTCTCTAAATCAACAGGGTGCTTTCATAGCCTGGGTGGGAGCTCCTCCTGAGACGCTCTAGAGCCTCAAGGAAACTTGACGTGAGTCCTTTCCTCAAGGTAAAGCCTTGAAGAGCCCTGCTGAAGCGGAACGTGGAGAAGTTTCCTTGAGACAGGAGTTGCAGTTCTCCTTTCTTTTAACGTTACTACGCATTTCAAGACACCTAGGATCTCGCCTGGGCACCCTATTCCGTGCAAGAACACCGAGTACCGGCAGGCTCCACTGGGTTGCTAAGAAACATCCAGGCCCGGATACCTTTCCCAGTCACTCTGTGTATGCTAAGTGTAGGGCAACACACTGCACTCTTCCTTGGGAGAGCTACATTTCCTCAGCACTCCAACAGCTCCAGGTAATCTGTTCTCTCACTTCCTACATGTCATGCAAATTGCCTCAATGCCCTAGGCTGAGCGGCACTGAGAAATCAAAACTGCTTCGCATTCCTTCTACAAAGGCATACCTTAAGACCCCATACTTACAGGAGAAACTCTGCTTGCGTTCCTCCTGTAACCAAAGCACAGTTCTTCCTCTTACACTGCAGGGTTTTAGAAGAGCCTAAGCCCCGATAGCGTTACCAAAGCGTTCCTTGGGAGAGGCAGTTCGCTACATGCAGAACTCCGTGCCAAGAAAACATTCTTCAGGGAAGGGACCATTGTGTAGTTTGAGGGAATATTTACTTGGTAGACATCACAAGGGGGTAGGCTGCGTGTTCCCTGGAAACGGAGACCTGATGGCACAAGGCTTGCTTTCCCATTTTGAAAGCTCCATTCATGCTGCCTTGAAGCTACCTAAATACCAGTGTTTTGGACGGGTCTCTAGTCACTGTAGGCAGGGCTGTGGGAAGGGAACGAGTTTTCTCTAAATCAACAGGGTGCTTTCGTAGCCTGGGTGGGAGCTCCAACTGAGACGCTCTAGAGCTCAAAGGAAACTTGACGTGAGTCGTTTCCTCAAGGTAAAGCCTTGAAGGGCCCTGCTGAAGCCGAAGCGTGGAGCAGTTTCCTGGAGACATGAGTTGCAGTTCTGCTTTCTTTGAACGTTAGTACGCTTATGAAGACACCTAGTAACTCTCGTGGGCACCCTATTCCCTGCAAGAACACCGAGGACCGGCATGCTCGACTGGGAAGCTCAGAAACATCTAGGCCCGGAAACCTTTCCCAGTCACTCTCAATATGCTAAGGGTAGGGCAACACACTGCACGCCTCCTTGGGAGAGCTAGATTTCCTCAACACTCCAACAGCTCCAGGCAATCTGTTGTCTCACGTCTACATGTCATGCATATCTGCCTCAATGCCCTAGGCTGAGTGGCACTGAGTAACCAATACTCTTTCACATTCCTTCTACAAAGTCATACCATAAGACCCCATACTTACAGGAGAAAGTTGCCTTGCGTTCCTGCTGTAACCAAAGCACAGTTCTTCCTCTTACACTGCAGGGTTTTAGAAGAGGCTAAGCCCCTATAGCGTACCTAGAGCATTCCTTGGGAGAGGCAGTTCGCTACATGCAGAACTCCGTGCCAAGAACACGTTATTCAGGGAAGGGACCAGTGTGTCTCTAGAGTGTATATTAACTTGGTAGAAATCACAAGGAGGTAGGCTGCGTGTTCACTGGAAACGGGGACCTGATGGCACAAGGCTTGCTTTCCCATTTTGAAAGCTCCATTCATGCCGCCTTGAACCTACCTAAATACCAGTGTTTTGGACGAGTTTCTAGTCACTGTAGGCAGGGCTCTGGGAAGGGAACGAGTTTTCTCGAAATCAACAGGGTGCTTTCGTAGCCTGGTGGGAGCTCCACCTAGAAGCTCTAGAGCTTAAAGGAAACTTGACGTGAGTCGTTTCCTCAAGGTAAAGCCTTGAAGAGCCCTGCTGAAGCCAAAGCGTGGAGCAGTTTCCTGGAGACACGAGTTGCAGTTCTGCTTTCTTTGAACGTTAGTACGCTTATGAAGACACCTAGTAACTCCCGTGGGCACCCTATTCCCTGCAAGAACACCGAGGACCGGCATGCTCGACTGGGAAGCTCAGAAACATCAAGGCCCGGAAACCTTTCCCAGTCACTCTGTGTATGCTAAGTGTAGGGCAACACACTGCACGCCTCCTTGGGAGAGCTAGATTTCCTCAGCACTCCAACAGCTCCAGGCAATCTGTTGTCTCACGTCTACATGTCATGCATATCTGCCTCAATGCCCTAGGCTGAGCGGCACTGAGTAACCAATACTGTTTCACAGTCCTTCTACAAAGTCATACCTTAAGACCCCATACTTACAGGAGAAAGTTGGCTTGCATTCCTCCTGTAACCAAAGCACAGTTCTTCCTCTTACACTGCAGGGTTTTAGAAGAGCCTAAGCACCGAAAGCGTTACCAAAGCGTTCCTTGGGAGAGGCAGTTCGCTACATGCAGAACTCCGTGCCAAGAAAACATTCTTCAGGGAAGGGACCATTGTGTAGTTTGAGGGAATATTTACTTGGTAGACATCACAAGGGGGTAGGCTGCGTGTTCCCTGGAAACGGAGACCTGATGGCACAAGGCTTGCTTTCCCATTTTGAAAGCTCCATTCATGCTGCCTTGAAGCTACCTAAATACCAGTGTTTTGGACGGGTCTCTAGTAACTGTAGGCAGGGCTCTGGGATGGGAACGAGTTTTATCTATATCAACAGGGTGCTTTCGTAGCCTGGGTGGGAGCTCCACCTGAGACGCTCTAGAGCTCAAAGGAAACTTGACGTGAGTCGTTTCCTCAAGGTAAAGCCTTGAAGAGCCCTGCTGAAGCCGAAGCGTGGAGCAGTTTCCTGGAGACATGAGTTGCAGTTCTGCTTTCTTTGAACGTTAGTACGCTCTTGAAGACACCTAGTAACTCTCGTGGGCACCCTATTCCCTGCAAGAACACCGAGGACCGGCATGCTCGACTGGGAAGCTCA
This sequence comes from Eubalaena glacialis, assembly GCF_028564815.1. Taxonomy (NCBI): domain Eukaryota; kingdom Metazoa; phylum Chordata; class Mammalia; order Artiodactyla; family Balaenidae; genus Eubalaena; species Eubalaena glacialis. Next base: position 161,231,664 of record NC_083719.1, on the reverse strand, counting down.
GAAACATCCAGGCCCGGAAACCTTTCCCAGTCACTCTCAATATGCTAAGTGTAGGGCAACACACTGCACGCCTCCTTGGGAGAGCTAGATTTCCTCAGCACTCCAACAGCTCCAGGCAATCTGTTGTCTCACGTCTACATGTCATGCATATCTGCCTCAATGCCCTAGGCTGAGCGGCACTGAGAAACCAATACTCTTTCACATTCCTTCTACAAAGTCATACCTTAAGACCCCATACTTACAGGAGGAAGTTGCCTTGCGTTCCTGCTGTAACCAAAGCACAGTTCTTCCTCTTACACTGCAGGGTTTTAGAAGAGGCTAAGCCCCTATAGCGTACCTAGAGCATTCCTTGGGAGAGGCAGTTCGCTACATGCAGAACTCCGTGCCAAGAACACGTTATTCAGGGAAGGGAACAGTGTGTCTCTAGAGTGTATATTAACTTGGTAGAAATCACAAGGAGGTAGGCTGCGTGTTCACTGGAAATGGGGACCTGATGGCACAAGGCTTGCTTTCCCATTTTGAAAGCTCCATTCATGCCACCTTGAACCTACCTAAATACCAGTGTTTTGGACGAGTTTCTAGTCACTGTAGGCAGGGCTCTGGGAAGGGAACGAGTTTTCTCTAAATCAGCAGGGTGCTTTCGTAGCCTGGTGGGAGCTCCACCTAGAAGCTCTAGAGCTCAAAGGAAACTTGACGTGAGTCGTTTCCTCAAGGTAAAGCCTTGAAGAGCCCTGCTGAAGCCAAAGCATGGAGCAGTTTCCTGGACACACGAGTTGCAGTTCTGCTTTCTTTGAACGTTAGTACGCTTATGAAGACACCTAGTAACTCCCGTGGGCACCCTATTCCCTGCAAGAACACCGAGGACCGGCATGCTCGACTGGGAAGCTCAGAAACATCAAGGCCCGGAAACCTTTCCCAGTCACTCTGTGTATGCTAAGTGTAGGGCAACACACTGCACGCCTCCTTGGGAGAGCTAGATTTCCTCAGCACTCCAACAGCTCCAGGCAATCTGTTGTCTCACGTCTACATGTCATGCATATCTGCCTCAATGCCCTAGGCTGAGCGGCACTGAGTAACCAATACTGTTTCACATTCCTTCTACAAAGTCATACCTTAAGACCCCATACTTACAGGAGAAAGTTGGCTTGCATTCCTCCTGTAACCAAAGCACAGTTCTTCCTCTTACACTGCAGGGTTTTAGAAGAGCCTAAGCACCGAAAGCGTTACCAAAGCGTTCCTTGGGAGAGGCAGTTCGCTACATGCAGAACTCCGTGCCAAGAAAACATTCTTCAGGGAAGGGATCATTGTGTAGTTTGAGGGAATATTTACTTGGTAGACATCACAAGGGGGTAGGCTGCGTGCTCACTGGAAACGGAGACCTGATGGCACAAGGCTTGCTTTCCCATTTTGAAAGCTCCATTCATGCCGCCTTGAACCTACCTAAATACCAGAGTTTTGGACGAGTTTCTAGTCACTGTAGGCAGGGCTCTGGGAAGGGAACGAGTTTTCTCTAAATCAACAGGGTGCTTTCATAGCCTGGGTGGGAGCTCCTCCTGAGACGCTCTAGAGCCTCAAGGAAACTTGACGTGAGTCCTTTCCTCAAGGTAAAGCCTTGAAGAGCCCTGGTGAAGCGGCACGTGGAGAAGTTTCCTTGAGACAGGAGTTGCAGTTCTCCTTTCTTTTAACGTTACTACGCTTTTCAAGACACCTAGGATCTCGCCTGGGCACCCTATTCCGTGCAAGAACACCGAGTACCGGCAGGCTCCACTGGGTTGCTAAGAAACATCCAGGCCTGGATACCTTTCCCAGTCACTCTGTGTATGCTAAGTGTAGGGCAACACACTGCACTCTTCCTTTCGAGAGCTACATTTCCTCAGCACTCCAACAGCTCCAGGTAATCTGTTCTCTCACGTCCTACATGTCATGCAAATTGCCTCAATGCCCTAGGCTGAGCGGCACTGAGAAATCAAAACTGCTTCGCATTCCTTCTACAAAGTCATACCTTCAGACCTCATACATACAGGAGAAACTCGGCTTGCGTTCCTCCTGTAACCAAAGCACAGTTCTTCCTCTTACACTGCAGAGTTTTAGAAGAGCCTAAGCCCCGATAGCGTTACCAAAGCGTTCCTTGGGAGAGGCAGTTCGCTACATGCAGAACTCCGTGCCAAGAAAACATTCTTCAGGGAAGGGACCATTGTGTAGTTTGAGGGAATATTTACTTGTAGAAATCACAAGGGGGTAGGCTGCGTGTTCACTGGAAACGGAGACCTGATGGCACAAGGCTTGCTTTCCCATTTTGAAAGCTCCATTCATGCTGCCTTGAAGCTACCTAAATACCAGTGTTTTGGACGGGTCTCTAGTCACTGTAGGCAGGGCTCTGGGATGGGAACGAGTTTTATCTATATCAACAGGGTGCTTTCGTAGCCTGGGTGGGAGCTCCACCTGAGACGCTCTAGAGCTCAAAGGAAACTTGACGTGAGTCGTTTCCTCAAGGTAAAGCCTTGAAGAGCCCTGCTGAAGCCGAAGCGTGGAGCAGTTTCCTGGAGACATGAGTTGCAGTTCTGCTTTCTTTGAACGTTAGTACGCTCTTGAAGACACCTAGTAACTCTCGTGGGCACCCTATTCCCTGCAAGAACACCGAGGACCGGCATGCTCGACTGGGAAGCTCAGAAACATCCAGGCCCGGAAACCTTTCCCAGTCACTCTCAATATGCTAAGTGTAGGGCAACACACTGGACGCCTCCTTGGGAGAGCTAGATTTCCTCAGCACTCCAACAGCTCCAGGCAATCTGTTGTCTCACGTCTACATGTCATGCATATCTGCCTCAATGCCCTAGGCTGAGCGGCACTGAGAAACCAATACTCTTTCACATTCCTTCTACAAAGTCATACCTTAAGACCCCATACTTACAGGAGGAAGTTGCCTTGCGTTCCTGCTGTAACCAAAGCACAGTTCTTCCTCTTACACTGCAGGGTTTTAGAAGAGGCTAAGCCCCTATAGCGTACCTAGAGCATTCCTTGGGAGAGGCAGTTCGCTACATGCAGAACTCCGTGCCAAGAACACGTTATTCAGGGAAGGGACCAGTGTGTCTCTAGAGTGTATATTAACTTGGTAGAAATCACAAGGAGGTAGGCTGCGTGTTCACTGGAAACGGGGACCTGATGGCACAAGGCTTGCTTTCCCATTTTGAAAGCTCCATTCATGCCGCCTTGAACCTACCTAAATACCAGTGTTTTGGACGAGTTTCTAGTCACTGTAGGCAGGGCTCTGGGAAGGGAACGAGTTTTCTCGAAATCAACAGGGTGCTTTCGTAGCCTGGTGGGAGCTCCACCTAGAAGCTCTAGAGCTTAAAGGAAACTTGACGTGAGTCGTTTCCTCAAGGTAAAGCCTTGAAGAGCCCTGCTGAAGCCAAAGCGTGGAGCAGTTTCCTGGAGACACGAGTTGCAGTTCTGCTTTCTTTGAACGTTAGTACGCTTATGAAGACACCTAGTAACTCCCGTGGGCACCCTATTCCCTGCAAGAACACCGAGGACCGGCATGCTCGACTGGGAAGCTCAGAAACATCAAGGCCCGGAAACCTTTCCCAGTCACTCTGTGTATGCTAAGTGTAGGGCAACACACTGCACGCCTCCTTGGGAGAGCTAGATTTCCTCAGCACTCCAACAGCTCCAGGCAATCTGTTGTCTCACGTCTACATGTCATGCATATCTGCCTCAATGCCCTAGGCTGAGCGGCACTGAGAAACCAATACTGTTTCACATTCCTTCTACAAAGTCATACCTTAAGACCCCATACTTACAGGAGGAAGTTGCCTTGCGTTCCTGCTGTAACCAAAGCACAGTTCTTCCTCTTACACTGCAGGGTTTTAGAAGAGGCTAAGCCCCTATAGCGTACCTAGAGCATTCCTTGGGAGAGGCAGTTCGCTACATGCAGAACTCCGTGCCAAGAACACGTTATTCAGGGAAGGGACCAGTGTGTCGCTAGAATGTATATTAACTTGGTAGAAATCACAGGGAGGTAGTCTGCGTGTTCACTGGAAACGGGGACCTGATGGCACAAGGCTTGCTTTCCCATTTTGAAAGCTCCATTCATGCCGCCTTGAACCTACCTAAATACCAGTGTTTTGGACGAGTTTCTAGTCACTGTAGGCAGGGCTCTGGGAAGGGAACGAGTTTTCTTTAAATCAACAGGGTGCTTTCGTAGCCTGGGTGGGAGCTCCTCCTGAGACGCTCTAGAGCTACAAGGAAACTTGACGTGAGTCCTTTCCTCAAGGTAAAGCCTTGAAGAGCCCTGCTGAAGCGGCACGTGGAGAAGTTTCCTTGAGACATGAGTTGCAGTTCTCCTTTCTTTTAACATTAGTACGCTTTTCAAGACACCTAGGATCTCGCCTGGGCACCCTATTCCGTGCAAGAACACCGAGTACCGGCAGGCTCCACTGGGTTGCTAAGAAACATCCAGGCCCGGATACCTTTCCCAGTCACTCTGTGTATGCTAAGTGTAGGGCAACACACTGCACTCTTCCTTGGGAGAGCTACATTTCCTCAGCACTCCAACAGCTCCAGGTAATCTGTTCTCTCACGTCCTACATGTCATGCAAATTGCCTCAATGCCCTAGGCTGAGCGGCACTGAGAAATCAAAACTGCTTCGCATTCCTTCTACAAAGTCATACCTTAAGACCCCATACTTACAGGAGAAACTCGGCTTGCGTTCCTCCTGTAACCAAAGCACAGTTCTTCCTCTTACACTGCAGGGTTTTAGAAGAGCCTAAGCCCCGATAGCGTTACCAAAGCGTTCCTTGGGAGAGGCAGTTCGCTACATGCAGAACTCCATGCCAAGAAAACATTCTTCAGGGAAGGGACCATTGTGTAGTTTGAGGGAATATTTACTTGGTAGACATCACAAGGGGGTAGGCTGCGTGTTCCCTGGAAACAGAGACCTGATGGCACAAGGCTTGCTTTCCCATTTTGAAAGCTCCATTCATGCTGCCTTGAAGCTACCTAAATACCAGTGTTTTGGACGGGTCTCTAGTCACTGTAGGCATGGCTGTGGGAAGGGAACGAGTTTTCTCTAAATCAACAGGGTGCTTTCGTAGCCTGGGTGGGAGCTCCACCTAGAAGCTCTAGAGCTCAAAGGAAACTTGACGTGAGTCGTTTCCTCAAGGTAAAGCCCTGAAGAGCCCTGCTGAAGCCGAAGCGTGGAGCAGTTTCCTGGAGACATGAGTTGCAGTTCTGCTTTCTTTGAACGTTAGTACGCTTATGAAGACACCTAGTAACTCTCGTGGGCACCCTATTCCCTGCACGAAGACCGAGGACCGGCATGCTCGACTGGGAATCTCAGAAACATCCAGGCCCGGAAACCTTTCCCCGTCACTCTCAATATGCTAAGTGTAGGGCAACACACTGCACGCCTCCTTGGGAGAGCTAGATTTCCTCAACACTCCAACAGCTCCAGGCAATCTGTTGTCTCACGTCTACATGTCATGCATATCTGCCTCAATGCCCTAGGCTGAGTGGCACTGAGTAACCAATACTCTTTCACATTCCTTCTACAAAGTCATACCATAAGACCCCATACTTACAGGAGAAAGTTGCCTTGCGTTCCTGCTGTAACCAAAGCACAGTTCTTCCTCTTACACTGCAGGGTTTTAGAAGAGGCTAAGCCCCTATAGCGTACCTAGAGCATTCCTTGGGAGAGGCAGTTCGCTACATGCAGAACTCCGTGCCAAGAACACGTTATTCAGGGAAGGGACCAGTGTGTCTCTAGAGTGTATATTAACTTGGTAGAAATCACAAGGAGGTAGGCTGCGTGTTCACTGGAAACGGGGACCTGATGGCACAAGGCTTGCTTTCCCATTTTGAAAGCTCCATTCATGCCGCCTTGAACCTACCTAAATACCAGTGTTTTGGACGAGTTTCTAGTCACTGTAGGCAGGGCTCTGGGAAGGGAACGAGTTTTCTCGAAATCAACAGGGTGCTTTCGTAGCCTGGTGGGAGCTCCACCTAGAAGCTCTAGAGCTTAAAGGAAACTTGACGTGAGTCGTTTCCTCAAGGTAAAGCCTTGAAGAGCCCTGCTGAAGCCAAAGCGTGGAGCAGTTTCCTGGAGACACGAGTTGCAGTTCTGCTTTCTTTGAACGTTAGTACGCTTATGAAGACACCTAGTAACTCCCGTGGGCACCCTATTCCCTGCAAGAACACCGAGGACCGGCATGCTCGACTGGGAAGCTCAGAAACATCAAGGCCCGGAAACCTTTCCCAGTCACTCTGTGTATGCTAAGTGTAGGGCAACACACTGCACGCCTCCTTGGGAGAGCTAGATTTCCTCAGCACTCCAACAGCTCCAGGCAATCTGTTGTCTCACGTCTACATGTCATGCATATCTGCCTCAATGCCCTAGGCTGAGCGGCACTGAGTAACCAATACTGTTTCACAGTCCTTCTACAAAGTCATACCTTAAGACCCCATACTTACATGAGAAAGTTGGCTTGCATTCCTCCTGTAACCAAAGCACAGTTCTTCCTCTTACACTGCAGGGTTTTAGAAGAGCCTAAGCACCGAAAGCGTTACCAAAGCGTTCCTTGGGAGAGGCAGTTCCCTACATGCAGAACTCCGTGCCAAGAAAACATTCTTCAGGGAAGGGACCATTGTGTAGTTTGAGGGAATATTTACTTGGTAGACATCACAAGGGGGTAGGCTGCGTGCTCACTGGAAACGGAGACCTGATGGCACAAGGCTTGCTTTCCCATTTTGAAAGCTCCATTCATGCCGCCTTGAACCTACCTAAATACCAGAGTTTTGGACGAGTTTCTAGTCACTGTAGGCAGGGCTGTGGGAAGGGAACGAGTTTTCTCTAAATCAACAGGGTGCTTTCATAGCCTGGGTGGGAGCTCCTCCTGAGACGCTCTAGAGCCTCAAGGAAACTTGACGTGAGTCCTTTCCTCAAGGTAAAGCCTTGAAGAGCCCTGCTGAAGCGGCACGTGGAGAAGTTTCCTTGAGACAGGAGTTGCAGTTCTCCTTTCTTTTAACGTTACTACGCTTTTCAAGACACCTAGGATCTCGCCTGGGCACCCTATTCCGTGCAAGAACACCGAGTACCGGCAGGCTCCACTGGGTTGCTAAGAAACATCCAGGCCCGGATACCTTTCCCAGTCACTCTGTGTATGCTAAGTGTAGGGCAACACACTGCACTCTTCCTTGGGAGAGCTACATTTCCTCAGCACTCCAACAGCTCCAGGTAATCTGTTCTCTCACGTCCTACATGTCATGCAAATTGCCTCAATGCCCTAGGCTGAGCGGCACTGAGAAATCAAAATTGCTTCGCATTCCTTCTACAAAGTCATACCTTAAGACCCCATACTTACAGGAGAAACTCGGCTTGCGTTCCTCCTGTAACCAAAGCACAGTTCTTCCTCTTACACTGCAGGGTTTTAGAAGAGCCTAAGCCCCGATAGCGTTACCAAAGCGTTCCTTGGGAGAGGCAGTTCGCTACATGCAGAACTCCGTGCCAAGAAAACATTCTTCAGGGAAGGGACCATTGTGTAGTTTGAGGGAATATTTACTTGGTAGACATCACAAGGGGGTAGGCTGTGTGTTCCCTGGAAACGGAGACCTGATGGCACAAGGCTTGCTTTCCCATTTTGAAAGCTCCATTCATGCTGCCTTGAAGCTACCTAAATACCAGTGTTTTGGACGGGTCTCTAGTCACTGTAGGCAGGGCTGTGGGAAGGGAACGAGTTTTCTCTAAATCAACAGGGTGCTTTCGTAGCCTGGGTGGGAGCTCCAACTGAGACGCTCTAGAGCTCAAAGGAAACTTGACGTGAGTCGTTTCCTCAAGGTAAAGCCTTGAAGGGCCCTGCTGAAGCCGAAGCGTGGAGCAGTTTCCTGGAGACATGAGTTGCAGTTCTGCTTTCTTTGAACGTTAGTACGCTTATGAAGACACCTAGTAACTCTCGTGGGCACCCTATTCCCTGCAAGAACACCGAGGACCGGCATGCTCGACTGGGAAGCTCAGAAACATCTAGGCCCGGAAACATTTCCCAGTCACTCTCAATATGCTAAGGGTAGGGCAACACACTGCACGCCTCCTTGGGAGAGCTAGATTTCCTCAGCACTCCAACAGCTCCAGGCAATCTGTTGTCTCACGTCTACATGTCATGCATATCTGCCTCAATGCCCTAGGCTGAGCCGCACTGAGAAACCAATACTCTTTCACATTCCTTCTACAAAGTCATACCTTAAGACCCCATACTTACAGGAGAAAGTTGCCTTGCGTTCCTGCTGTAACCAAAGCACAGTTCTTCCTCTTACACTGCAGGGTTTTAGAAGAGGCTAAGCCCCTATAGCGTACCTAGAGCATTCCTTGGGAGAGGCAGTTCGCTACATGCAGAACTCCGTGCCAAGAACACGTTATTCAGGGAAGGGACCAGTGTGTCGCTAGAATGTATATTAACTTGGTAGAAATCACAGGGAGGTAGTCTGCGTGTTCACTGGAAACGGGGACCTGATGGCACAAGGCTTGCTTTCCCATTTTGAAAGCTCCATTCATGCCGCCTTGAACCTACCTAAATACCAGTGTTTTGGACGAGTTTCTAATCACTGTAGGCAGGGCTCTGGGAAGGGAACGAGTTTTCTTTAAATCAACAGGGTGCTTTCGTAGCCTGGGTGGGAGCTCCTCCTGAGACGCTCTAGAGCTACAAGGAAACTTGACGTGAGTCCTTTCCTCAAGGTAAAGCCTTGAAGAGCCCTGCTGAAGCGGCACGTGGAGAAGTTTCCTTGATACATGAGTTGCAGTTCTCCTTTCTTTTAACATTAGTACGCTTTTCAAGACACCTAGGATCTCGCCTGGGCACCCTATTCCGTGCAAGAACACCGAGTACCGGCAGGCTCCACTGGGTTGCTAAGAAACATCCAGGCCCGGATACCTTTCCCAGTCACTCTGTGTATGCTAAGTGTAGGGCAACACACTGCACTCTTCCTTGGGAGAGCTACATTTCCTCAGCACTCCAACAGCTCCAGGTAATCTGTTCTCTCACGTCCTACATGTCATGCAAATTGCCTCAATGCCCTAGGCTGAGCGGCACTGAGAAATCAAAACTGCTTCGCATTCCTTCTACAAAGTCATACCTTAAGACCCCATACTTACAGGAGAAACTCGGCTTGCGTTCCTCCTGTAACCAAAGCACAGTTCTTCCTCTTACACTGCAGGGTTTTAGAAGAGCCTAAGCCCCGATAGCGTTACCAAAGCGTTCCTTGGGAGAGGCAGTTCGCTACATGCAGAACTCCATGCCAAGAAAACATTCTTCAGGGAAGGGACCATTGTGTAGTTTGAGGGAATATTTACTTGGTAGACATCACAAGGGGGTAGGCTGCGTGTTCCCTGGAAACGGAGACCTGATGGCACAAGGCTTGCTTTCCCATTTTGAAAGCTCCATTCATGCTGCCTTGAAGCTACCTAAATACCAGTGTTTTGGACGGGTCTCTAGTCACTGTAGGCAGGGCTCTGGGAAGGGAACGAGTTTTCTCTAAATCAACAGGGTGCTTTCGTAGCCTGGGTGGGAGCTCCACCTAGAAGCTCTAGAGCTCAAAGGAAACTTGACGTGAGTCGTTTCCTCAAGGTAAAGCCCTGAAGAGCCCTGCTGAAGCCGAAGCGTGGAGCAGTTTCCTGGAGACATGAGTTGCAGTTCTGCTTTCTTTGAACGTTAGTACGCTTATGAAGACACCTAGTAACTCTCGTGGGCACCCTATTCCCTGCACGAAGACCGAGGACCGGCATGCTCGACTGGGAAGCTCAGAAACATCCAGGCCCGGAAACCTTTCCCCGTCACTCTCAATATGCTAAGTGTAGGGCAACACACTGCACGCCTCCTTGGGAGAGCTAGATTTCCTCAACACTCCAACAGCTCCAGGCAATCTGTTGTCTCACGTCTACATGTCATGCATATCTGCCTCAATGCCCTAGGCTGAGTGGCACTGAGTAACCAATACTCTTTCACATTCCTTCTACAAAGTCATACCATAAGACCCCATACTTACAGGAGAAAGTTGCCTTGCGTTCCTGCTGTAACCAAAGCACAGTTCTTCCTCTTACACTGCAGGGTTTTAGAAGAGGCTAAGCCCCTATAGCGTACCTAGAGCATTCCTTGGGAGAGGCAGTTCGCTACATGCAGAACTCCGTGCCAAGAACACGTTATTCAGGGAAGGGACCAGTGTGTCTCTAGAGTGTATATTAACTTGGTAGAAATCACAAGGAGGTAGGCTGCGTGTTCACTGGAAACGGGGACCTGATGGCACAAGGCTTGCTTTCCCATTTTGAAAGCTCCATTCATGCCGCCTTGAACCTACCTAAATACCAGTGTTTTGGACGAGTTTCTAGTCACTGTAGGCAGGGCTCTGGGAAGGGAACGAGTTTTCTCGAAATCAACAGGGTGCTTTCGTAGCCTGGTGGGAGCTCCACCTAGAAGCTCTAGAGCTTAAAGGAAACTTGACGTGAGTCGTTTCCTCAAGGTAAAGCCTTGAAGAGCCCTGCTGAAGCCAAAGCGTGGAGCAGTTTCCTGGAGACACGAGTTGCAGTTCTGCTTTCTTTGAACGTTAGTACGCTTATGAAGACACCTACTAACTCCCGTGGGCACCCTATTCCCTGCAAGAACACCGAGGACCGGCATGCTCGACTGGGAAGCTCAGAAACATCAAGGCCCGGAAACCTTTCCCAGTCACTCTGTGTATGCTAAGTGTAGGGCAACACACTGCACGCCTCCTTGGGAGAGCTAGATTTCCTCAGCACTCCAACAGCTCCAGGCAATCTGTTGTCTCACGTCTACATGTCATGCATATCTGCCTCAATGCCCTAGGCTGAGCGGCACTGAGTAACCAATACTGTTTCACAGTCCTTCTACAAAGTCATACCTTAAGACCCCATACTTACAGGAGAAAGTTGGCTTGCATTCCTCCTGTAACCAAAGCACAGTTCTTCCTCTTACACTGCAGGGTTTTAGAAGAGCCTAAGCACCGAAAGCGTTACCAAAGCGTTCCTTGGGAGAGGCAGTTCGCTACATGCAGAACTCCGTGCCAAGAAAACATTCTTCAGGGAAGGGACCATTGTGTAGTTTGAGGGAATATTTACTTGGTAGACATCACAAGGGGGTAGGCTGCGTGCTCACTGGAAACGGAGACCTGATGGCACAAGGCTTGCTTTCCCATTTTGAAAGCTCCATTCATGCCGCCTTGAACCTACCTAAATACCAGAGTTTTGGACGAGTTTCTAGTCACTGTAGGCAGGGCTCTGGGAAGGGAACGAGTTTTCTCTAAATCAACAGGGTGCTTTCATAGCCTGGGTGGGAGCTCCTCCTGAGACGCTCTAGAGCCTCAAGGAAACTTGACGTGAGTCCTTTCCTCAAGGTAAAGCCTTGAAGAGCCCTGCTGAAGCGGCACGTGGAGAAGTTTCCTTGAGACAGGAGTTGCAGTTCTCCTTTCTTTTAACGTTACTACGCTTTTCAAGACACCTAGGATCTCGCCTGGGCACCCTATTCCATGCAAGAACACCGAGTACCGGCAGGCTCCACTGGGTTGCTAAGAAACATCCAGGCCCGGATACCTTTCCCAGTCACTCTGTGTATGCTAAGTGTAGGGCAACACACTGCACTCTTCCTTGGGAGAGCTACATTTCCTCAGCACACCAACAGCTCCAGGTAATCTGTTCTCTCACGTCCTACATGTCATGCAAATTGCCTCAATGCCCTAGGCTGAGCGGCACTGAGAAATCAAAACTGCTTCGCATTCCTTCTACAAAGTCATACCTTAAGACCCCATACTTACAGGAGAAAGTTGCCTTGCGTTCCTGCTGTAACCAAAGCACAGTTCTTCCTCTTACACTGCAGGGTTTTAGAAGAGGCTAAGCCCCTATAGCGTACCTAGAGCATTCCTTGGGAGAGGCAGTTCGCTACATGCAGAACTCCGTGCCAAGAACACGTTATTCAGGGAAGGGACCAGTGTGTCACTAGAATGTATATTAACTTGGTAGAAATCACTAGGAGGTAGGCTGCGTGCTCACTGGAAACGGAGACCTGATGGCACAAGGCTTGCTTTCCCATTTTGAAAGCTCCATTCATGCTGCCTTGAAGCTACCTAAATACCAGTGTTTTGGACGGGTCTCTAGTCACTGTAGGCAGGGCTCTGGGAAGGGAACGAGTTTTCTCTAAATCAACAGGGTGCTTTCGTAGCCTGGGTGGGAGCTCCACCTGAGACGCTCTAGAGCTCAAAGGAAACTTGACGTGAGTCGTTTCCTCAAGGTAAAGCCTTGAAGAGCCCTGCTGAAGCCGAAGCGTGGAGCAGTTTCCTGGAGACATGAGTTTCAGTTCTGCTTTCTTTGAACGTTAGTACGCTTATGAAGACACCTAGTAACTCCCGTGGGCACCCTATTCCCTGCAAGAACACCGAGGACCGGCATGCTCGACTGGGAAGCTCAGAAACATCCAGGCCCGGAAACCTTTCCCAGTCACTCTCAATATGCTAAGTGTAGGGCAACACACTGCACGCCTCCTTGGGAGAGCTAGATTTCCTCAGCACTCCAACAGCTCAAGGCAATCTGTTATCTCACATCTACATGTCATGCATATCTGCCTCAGTGCCCTAGGCTGTGCGGCACTGAGAAACCAATACTCTTTCACATTCCTTCTACAAATTCATACCTACGACCCCATACTTACAGGAGAAAGTTGGCTTGCGCTCCTGCTGTAACCAAAGCACAGTTCTTCCTCTTACACTGCAGGGTTTTAGAAGAGGCTAAGAACCTATAGCGTACCTAGAGCATTCCTTGGGAGAGGCAGTTCGCTACATGCAGAACTCCGTGCCAAGAACACGTTATTCAGTGAAGGGACCAGTGTGTCTCTAGAGTGTATATTAACTTGGTAGAAATCACAAGGAGGTAGGCTGCGTGTTCACTGGAAACGGGGACCTGATGGCACAAGGCTTGCTTTCCCATTTTGAAAGCTCCATTCATGCCGCCTTGAACCTACCTAAATACCAGTGTTTTGGACGAGTTTCTAGTCACTGTAGGCAGGGCTCTGGGAAGGGAACGAGTTTTCTCGAAATCAACAGGGTGCTTTCATAGCCTGGGTGGGAGCTCCTCCTGAGACACTCTAGAGCTACAAGGAAACTTGACGTGAGTCCTTTCCTCAAGGTAAAGCCTTGAAGAGCCCTGCTGAAGCGGCATGTGGAGAAGTTTACTTGAGACAGGAGTTGCAGTTCTCCTTTCTTTTAACGTTACTACGCTTTTCAAGACACCTAGGATCTCGCCTGGGCACCCTATTCCGTGCAAGAACACCGAGTACCGGCAGGCTCCACTGGGTTGCTAAGAAACATCCAGGCCCGGATACCTTTCCCAGTCACTCTGTGTATGCTAAGTGTAGGGCAACACACTGCACTCTTCCTTGGGAGAGCTACATTTCCTCAGCACTCCAACAGCTCCAGGTAATCTGTTCTCTCACGTCCTACATGTCATGCAAATTGCCTCAATGCCCTAGGCTGAGCGGCACTGAGAAATCAAAACTGCTTTGCATTCCTTCTACAAAGTCATACCTTAAGTTCCCATACTTAGAGGAGAAACTCGGCTTGCGTTCCTCCTGTAACCAAAGCACAGTTCTTCCTCTTACACTGCAGGGTTTTAGAAGAGCCTAAGCCCCGATAGCGTTACCAAAGCGTTCCTTGGGAGAGGCAGTTCGCTACATGCAGAACTCCGTGCCAAGAAAACATTCTTCAGGGAAGGGACCATTGTGTAGTTTGAGGGAATATTTACTTGGTAGACATCACAAGGGGGTAGGCTGCGTGTTCCCTGGAAACGGAGACCTGATGGCACAAGGCTTGCTTTCCCATTTTGAAAGCTCCATTCATGCTGCCTTGAAGCTACCTAAATACCAGTATTTTGGACGGGTCTCTAGTCACTGTAGGCAGGGCTGTGGGAAGGGAACGAGTTTTCTCTAAATCAACAGGGTGCTTTCGTAGCCTGGTGGGAGCTCCACCTAGAAGCTCTAGAGCTCAAAGGAAACTTGACGTGAGTCGTTTCCTCAAGGTAAAGCCTTGAAGAGCCCTGCTGAAGCCAAAGCGTGGAGCAGTTTCCTGGAGACACGAGTTGCAGTTCTGCTTTCTTTGAACGTTAGTACGCTTATGAAGACACCTAGTAACTCCCGTGGGCACCCTATTCCCTGCAAGAACACCGAGGACCGGCATGCTCGACTGGGAAGCTCAGAAACATCAAGGCCCGGAAACCTTTCCCAGTCACTCTGTGTATGCTAAGTGTAGGGCAACACACTGCACGCCTCCTTGGGAGAGCTAGATTTCCTCAGCACTCCAACAGCTCCAGGCAATCTGTTGTCTCACGTCTACATGTCATGCATATCTGCCTCAATGCCCTAGGCTGAGCGGCACTGAGTAACCAATACTGTTTCACAGTCCTTATACAAAGTCATACCTTAAGACCCCATACTTACAGGAGAAAGTTGGCTTGCATTCCTCCTGTAACCAAAGCACAGTTCTTCCTCTTACACTGCAGGGTTTTAGAAGAGCCTAAGCACCGAAAGCGTTACCAAAGCGTTCCTTGGGAGAGGCAGTTCGCTACATGCAGAACTCCGTGCCAAGAAAACATTCTTCAGGGAAGGGACCATTGTGTAGTTTGAGGGAATATTTACTTGGTAGACATCACAAGGGGGTAGGCTGCGTGCTCACTGGAAACGGAGACCTGATGGCACAAGTCTTGCTTTCCCATTTTGAAAGCTCCATTCATGCCGCCTTGAACCTACCTAAATACCAGAGTTTTGGACGAGTTTCTAGTCACTGTAGGCAGGGCTCTGGGAAGGGAACGAGTTTTCTCTAAATCAACAGGGTGCTTTCATAGCCTGGGTGGGAGCTCCTCCTGAGACGCTCTAGAGCCTCAAGGAAACTTGACGTGAGTCCTTTCCTCAAGGTAAAGCCTTGAAGAGCCCTGCTGAAGCGGCACGTGGAGAAGTTTCCTTGAGACAGGAGTTGCAGTTCTCCTTTTTTTTAACGTTACTACGCTTTTCAAGACACCTAGGATCTCGCCTGGGCACCCTATTCCGTGCAAGAACACCGAGTACCGGCAGGCTCCACTGGGTTGCTAAGAAACATCCAGGCCCGGATACCTTTCCCAGTCACTCTGTGTATGCTAAGTGTAGGGCAACACACTGCACTCTTCCTTGGGAGAGCTACATTTCCTCAGCACTCCAACAGCTCCAGGTAATCTGTTCTCTCACGTCCTACATGTCATGCAAATTGCCTCAATGCCCTAGGCTGAGCGGCACTGAGAAATCAAGACTGCTTCGCATTCCTTCTACAAAGTCATACCTTCAGACCCCATACTTAGAGGAGAAACTCGGCTTGCGTTCCTCCTGTAACCAAAGCACAGTTCTTCCTCTTACACTGCAGTGTTTTAGAAGAGCCTAAGCCCCGATAGCGTTACCAAAGCGTTCCTTGGGAGAGGCAGTTCGCTACATGCAGAACTCCGTGCCAAGAAAACATTCTTCAGGGAAGGGACCATTGTGTAGTTTGAGGGAATATTTACTTGGTAGACATCACAAGGGGGTAGGCTGCGTGTTCCCTGGAAACGGAGACCTGATGGCACAAGGCTTGCTTTCCCATTTTGAAAGCTCCATTCATGCTGCCTTGAAGCTACCTAAATACCAGTGTTTTGGACGGGTCTCTAGTCACTGTAGGCAGGGCTGTGGGAAGGGAACGAGTTTTCTCTAAATCAACAGGGTGCTTTCGTAGCCTGGGTGGGAGCTCCAACTGAGACGCTCTAGAGCTCAAAGGAAACTTGACGTGAGTCGTTTCCTCAAGGTAAAGCCTTGAAGGGCCCTGCTGAAGCCGAAGCGTGGAGCAGTTTCCTGGAGACATGAGTTGCAGTTCTGCTTTCTTTGATTGTTAGTACGCTTATGAAGACACCTAGTAACTCTCGTGGGCACCCTATTCCCTGCAAGAACACCGAGGACCGGCATGCTCGACTGGGAAGCTCAGAAACATCTAGGCCCGGAAACCATTCCCAGTCACTCTCAATATGCTAAGTGTAAGGCAACACACTGCACGCCTCCTTGGAAGAGCTAGATTTCCTCAGCACTCCAACAGCTCCAGGCAATCTGTTGTCTCACGTCTACATGTCATGCATATCTGCCTCAGTGCCCTAGGCTGAGCGGCACTGAGAAACCAATACTCTTTCACATTCCTTCTACAAAGTCATACCTTAAGTCCCCATACTTACAGGAGAAAGTTGCCTTGCGTTCCTGCTGTAACCAAAGCACAGTTCTTCCTCTTACACTGCAGGGTTTTAGAAGAGCCTAAGCCCCGATAGTGTTACCAAAGCGTTCCTTGGGAGAGGCAGTTCGCTACATGCAGAACTCCGTGCCAAGAACACGTTATTCAGGGAAGGGACCAGTGTGTCGCTAGAATGTATATTAACTTGGTAGAAATCACAGGGAGGTAGGCTGCGTGTTCACTGGAAATGGGGACCTGATGGCACAAGGCTTGCTTTCCCATTTTGAAAGCTCCATTCATGCCGCCTTGAACCTACCTAAATACCAGTGTTTTGGACGAGTTTCTAGTCACTGTAGGCAGGGCTCTGGGAAGGGAACGAGTTTTCTCTAAATCAACAGGGTGCTTTCATAGCCTGGGTGGGAGCTCCTCCTGAGACGCTCTAGAGCTACAAGGAAACTTGACGTGAGTCCTTTCCTCAAGGTAAAGCCTTGAAGAGCCCTGCTGAAGCGGCACGTGGAGAAGTTTCCTTGAGACAGGAGTTGCAGTTCTCCTTTCTTTTAACGTTACTACGCTTTTCCAGACACCTAGGATCTCGCCTGGGCACCCTATTCCGTGCAAGAACACCGAGTACCGGCAGGCTCCACTGGGTTGCTAAGAAACATCCAGGCCCGGATACCTTTCCCAGTCACTCTGTGTATGCTAAGTGTAGGGCAACACACTGCACTCTTCCTTGGGAGAGCTACATTTCCTCAGCACTCCAACAGCTCCAGGTAATCTGTTCTCTCACGTCCTACATGTCATGCAAATTGCCTCAATGCCCTAGGCTGAGCGGCACTGAGAAATCAAAACTGCTTCGCATTCCTTCTACAAAGTCATACCTTAAGACCCCATACTTACAGGAGAAACTCGGCTTGCGTTCCTCCTGTAACCAAAGCACAGTTCTTCCTCTTACACTGCAGGGTTTTAGAAGAGCCTAAGCCCCGATAGCGTTACCAAAGCGTTCCTTGGGAGAGGCAGTTCGCTACATGCAGAACTCCGTGCCAAGAAAACATTCTTCAGGGAAGGGACCATTGTGTAGTTTGAGGGAATATTTACTTGGTAGACATCACAAGGGGGTAGGCTGCGTGTTCCCTGGAAACGGAGACCTGATGGCACAAGGCTTGCCTTCCCATTTTGAAAGCTCCATTCATGCTGCCTTGAAGCTACCTAAATACCAGTGTTTTGGACGGGTCTCTAGTCACTGTAGGCAGGGCTGTGGGAAGGGAACGAGTTTTCTCTAAATCAACAGGGTGCTTTCGTAGCCTGGGTGGGAGCTCCAACTGAGATGCTCTAGAGCTCAAAGGAAACTTGACGTGAGTCGTTTCCTCAAGGTAAAGCCTTGAAGGGCCCTGCTGAAGCCGAAGCAGGAAGCAGTTTCCTGGAGACATGAGTTGCAGTTCTGCTTTCTTTGATTGTTAGTACGCTTATGAAGACACCTAGTAACTCTCGTGGGCACCCTATTCCCTGCAAGAACACCGAGGACCGGCATGCTCGACTGGGAAGCTCAGAAACATCTAGGCCCGGAAACCTTTCCCAGTCACTCTCAATATGCTAAGGGTAGGGCAACACACTGCACGCCTCCTTGGGAGAGCTAGATTTCCTCAGCACTCCAACAGCTCCAGGCAATCTGTTGTCTCACGTCTACATGTCATGCATATCTGCCTCAATGCCCTAGGCTGAGCCGCACTGAGAAACCAATACTCTTTCACATTCCTTCTACAAAGTCATACCTTAAGACCCCATACTTACAGGAGAAAGTTGCCTTGTGTTCCTGCTGTAACCAAAGCACAGTTCTTCTCTTACACTGCAGGGTTTTAGAAGAGGCTAAGCCCCTATAGCGTACCTAGAGCATTCTTTGGGAGAGGCAGTTCGCTACATGCAGAACTCCGTGCCAAGAACACGTTATTCAGGGAAGGGACCAGTGTGTCGCTAGAATGTATATTAACTTGGTAGAAATCACAGGGAGGTAGGCTGCGTGTTCACTGGAAACGGGGACCTGATGGCACAAGGCTTGCTTTCCCATTTTGAAAGCTCCATTCATGCTGCCTTGAAGCTACCTAAATACCAGTGTTTTGGACGGGTCTCTAGTCACTGTAGGCAGGGCTGTGGGAAGGGAACGAGTTTTCTCTAAAACAACAGGGTGCTTTCGTAGCCTGGTGGGTGCTCCACCTAGAAGCTCTAGAGCTCAAAGGAAACTTGACGTGAGTCATTTCCTCAAGGTAAAGCCTTGAAGAGCCCTGCTGAAGCCAAAGCGTGGAGCAGTTTCCTGGACACACGAGTTGCAGTTCTGCTTTCTTTGAACGTTAGTACGCTTATGAAGACACCTAGTAACTCCCGTGGGCACCCTATTCCCTGCAAGAACACCGAGGACCGGCATGCTCGACTGGGAAGCTCAGAAACATCAAGGCCCGGAAACCTTTCCCAGTCACTCTGTGTATGCTAAGTGTAGGGCAACACACTGCACGCCTCCTTGGGAGAGCTAGATTTCCTCAGCACTCCAACAGCTCCAGGCAATCTGTTGTCTCACGTCTACATGTCATGCATATCTCTCTCAGTGCCCTAGGCTGAGCGGCACTGAGTAACCAATACTGTTTCACAGTCCTTCTACAAAGTCATACCTTAAGACCCCATACTTACAGGAGAAAGTTGGCTTGCATTCCTCCTGTAACCAAAGCACAGTTCTTCCTCTTACACTGCAGGGTTTTAGAAGAGCCTAAGCACCGAAAGCGTTACCAAAGCGTTCCTTGGGAGAGGCAGTTCGCTACATGCAGAACTCCGTGCCAAGAAAACATTCTTCAGGGAAGGGACCATTGTGTAGTTTGAGGGAATATTTACTTGGTAGACATCACAAGGGGGTAGGCTGCGTGCTCACTGGAAACGGAGACCTGATGGCACAAGTCTTGCTTTCCCATTTTGAAAGCTCCATTCATGCCGCCTTGAACCTACCTAAATACCAGTGTTTTGGACGAGTTTCTAGTCACTGTAGGCAGGGCTCTGGGAAGGGAACGAGTTTTCTCTAAATCAACAGGGTGCTTTCATAGCCTGGGTGGGAGCTCCTCCTGAGACGCTCTAGAGCCTCAAGGAAACTTGACGTGAGTCGTTTCCTCAAGGTAAAGCCTTGAAGAGCCCTGCTGAAGCGGAACGTGGAGAAGTTTCCTTGAGACATGAGTTGCAGTTCTCCTTTCTTTTAACATTAGTACGCTTTTCAAGACACCTAGGATCTCGCCTGGGCACCCTATTCCGTGCAAGAACACCGAGTACCGGCAGGCTCCACTGGGTTGCTAAGAAACATCCAGGCCCGGATACCTTTCCCAGTCACTCTGTGTATGCTAAGTGTAGGGCAACACACTGCACTCTTCCTTGGGAGAGCTACATTTCCTCAGCACTCCAACAGCTCCAGGTAATCTGTTCTCTCACGTCCTACATGTCATGCAAATTGCCTCAATGCCCTAGGCTGAGCGGCACTGAGAAATCAAAACTGCTTCGCATTCCTTCTACAAAGTCATACCTTAAGACCCCATACTTACAGGAGAAACTCGGCTTGCGTTCCTCCTGTAACCAAAGCACAGTTCTTCCTCTTACACTGCAGGGTTTTAGAAGAGCCTAAGCCCCGATAGCGTTACCAAAGCGTTCCTTGGGAGAGGCAGTTCGCTACATGCAGAACTCCGTGCCAAGAAAACATTCTTCAGGGAAGGGACCATTGTGTAGTTTGAGGGAATATTTACTTGGTAGACATCACAAGGGGGTAGGCTGCGTGTTCCCTGGAAACGGAGACCTGATGGCACAAGGCTTGCCTTCCCATTTTGAAAGCTCCATTCATGCTGCCTTGAAGCTACCTAAATACCAGTGTTTTGGACGGGTCTCTAGTCACTGTAGGCAGGGCTGTGGGAAGGGAACGAGTTTTCTCTAAATCAACAGGGTGCTTTCGTAGCCTGGGTGGGAGCTCCAACTGAGACGCTCTAGAGCTCAAAGGAAACTTGACGTGAGTCGTTTCCTCAAGGTAAAGCCTTGAAGGGCCCTGCTGAAGCCGAAGCGTGGAGCAGTTTCCTGGAGACATGAGTTGCAGTTCTGCTTTCTTTGATTGTTAGTACGCTTATGAAGACACCTAGTAACTCTCGTGGGCACCCTATTCCCTGCAAGAACACCGAGGACCGGCATGCTCGACTGGGAAGCTCAGAAACATCTAGGCCCGGAAACCTTTCCCAGTCACTCTCAATATGCTAAGGGTAGGGCAACACACTGCACGCCTCCTTGGGAGAGCTAGATTTCCTCAGCACTCCAACAGCTCCAGGCAATCTGTTGTCTCACGTCTACATGTCATGCATATCTGCCTCAATGCCCTAGGCTGAGCCGCACTGAGAAACCAATACTCTTTCACATTCCTTCTACAAAGTCATACCTTAAGACCCCATACTTACAGGAGAAAGTTGCCTTGTTTTCCTGCTGTAACCAAAGCACAGTTCTTCCTCTTACACTGCAGGGTTTTAGAAGAGGCTAAGCCCCTATAGCGTACCTAGAGCATTCCTTGGGAGAGGCAGTTCGCTACATGCAGAACTCCGTGCCAAGAACACGTTATTCAGGGAAGGGACCAGTGTGTCGCTAGAATGTATATTAACTTGGTAGAACTCACAGGGAGGTAGGCTGCGTGTTCACTGGAAACGGGGACCTGATGGCACAAGGCTTGCTTTCCCATTTTGAAAGCTCCATTCATGCTGCCTTGAAGCTACCTAAATACCAGTGTTTTGGACGGGTCTCTAGTCACTGTAGGCAGGGCTGTGGGAAGGGAACGAGTTTTCTCTAAAACAACAGGGTGCTTTCGTAGCCTGGTGGGTGCTCCACCTAGAAGCTCTAGAGCTCAAAGGAAACTTGACGTGAGTCGTTTCCTCAAGGTAAAGCCTTGAAGAGCCCTGCTGAAGCCAAAGCGTGGAGCAGTTTCCTGGAGACACGAGTTGCAGTTCTGCTTTCTTTGAACGTTAGTACGCTTATGAAGACACCTAGTAACTCCCGTGGGCACCCTATTCCCTGCAAGAACACCGAGGACCGGCATGCTCGACTGGGAAGCTCAGAAACATCAAGGCCCGGAAACCTTTCCCAGTCACTCTGTGTATGCTAAGTGTAGGGCAACACACTGCACGCCTCCTTGGGAGAGCTAGATTTCCTCAGCACTCCAACAGCTCCAGGCAATCTGTTGTCTCACGTCTACATGTCATGCATATCTCTCTCAGTGCCCTAGGCTGAGCGGCACTGAGTAACCAATACTGTTTCACAGTCCTTCTACAAAGTCATACCTTAAGACCCCATACTTACAGGAGAAAGTTGGCTTGCATTCCTCCTGTAACCAAAGCACAGTTCTTCCTCTTACAGTGCAGGGTTTTAGAAGAGCCTAAGCACCGAAAGCGTTACCAAAGCGTTCCTTGGGAGAGGCAGTTCGCTACATGCAGAACTCCGTGCCAAGAAAACATTCTTCAGGGAAGGGACCATTGTGTAGTTTGAGGGAATATTTACTTGGTAGACATCACAAGGGGGTAGGCTGCGTGCTCACTGGAAACGGAGACCTGATGGCACAAGTCTTGCTTTCCCATTTTGAAAGCTCCATTCATGCCGCCTTGAACCTACCTAAATACCAGTGTTTTGGACGAGTTTCTAGTCACTGTAGGCAGGGCTCTGGGAAGGGAACGAGTTTTCTCTAAATCAACAGGGTGCTTTCATAGCCTGGGTGGGAGCTCCTCCTGAGACGCTCTAGAGCCTCAAGGAAACTTGACGTGAGTCGTTTCCTCAAGGTAAAGCCTTGAAGAGCCCTGCTGAAGCGGAACGTGGAGAAGTTTCCTTGAGACATGAGTTGCAGTTCTCCTTTCTTTTAACATTAGTACGCTTTTCAAGACACCTAGGATCTCGCCTGGGCACCCTATTCCGTGCAAGAACACCGAGTACCGGCAGGCTCCACTGGGTTGCTAAGAAACATCCAGGCCCGGATACCTTTCCCAGTCACTCTGTGTATGCTAAGTGTAGGGCAACACACTGCACTCTTCCTTGGGAGAGCTACATTTCCTCAGCACTCCAACAGCTCCAGGTAATCTGTTCTCTCACGTCCTACATGTCATGCAAATTGCCTCAATGCCCTAGGCTGAGCGGCACTGAGAAATCAAAACTGCTTCGCATTCCTTCTACAAAGTCATACCTTAAGACCCCATACTTACAGGAGAAACTCGGCTTGCGTTCCTCCTGTAACCAAAGCACAGTTCTTCCTCTTACACTGCAGGGTTTTAGAAGAGCCTAAGCCCCGATAGCGTTACCAAAGCGTTCCTTGGGAGAGGCAGTTCGCTACATGCAGAACTCCGTGCCAAGAAAACATTCTTCAGGGAAGGGACCATTGTGTAGTTTGAGGGAATATTTACTTGGTAGACATCACAAGGGGGTAGGCTGCGTGTTCCCTGGAAACGGAGACCTGATGGCACAAGGCTTGCCTTCCCATTTTGAAAGCTCCATTCATGCTGCCTTGAAGCTACCTAAATACCAGTGTTTTGGACGGGTCTCTAGTCACTGTAGGCAGGGCTGTGGGAAGGGAACGAGTTTTCTCTAAATCAACAGGGTGCTTTCGTAGCCTGGGTGGGAGCTCCAACTGAGACGCTCTAGAGCTCAAAGGAAACTTGACGTGAGTCGTTTCCTCAAGGTAAAGCCTTGAAGGGCCCTGCTGAAGCCGAAGCGTGGAGCAGTTTCCTGGAGACATGAGTTGCAGTTCTGCTTTCTTTGATTGTTAGTACGCTTATGAAGACACCTAGTAACTCTCGTGGGCACCCTATTCCCTGCAAGAACACCGAGGACCGGCATGCTCGACTGGGAAGCTCAGAAACATCTAGGCCCGGAAACCTTTCCCAGTCACTCTCAATATGCTAAGGGTAGGGCAACACACTGCACGCCTCCTTGGGAGAGCTAGATTTCCTCAGCACTCCAACAGCTCCAGGCAATCTGTTGTCTCACGTCTACATGTCATGCATATCTGCCTCAATGCCCTAGGCTGAGCCGCACTGAGAAACCAATACTCTTTCACATTCCTTCTACAAAGTCATACCTTAAGACCCCATACTTACAGGAGAAAGTTGCCTTGTGTTCCTGCTGTAAGCAAAGCACAGTTCTTCCTCTTACACTGCAGGGTTTTAGAAGAGGCTAAGCCCCTATAGCGTACCTAGAGCATTCCTTGGGAGAGGCAGTTCGCTACATGCAGAACTCCGTGCCAAGAACACGTTATTCAGGGAAGGGACCAGTGTGTCGCTAGAATGTATATTAACTTGGTAGAACTCACAGGGAGGTAGGCTGCGTGTTCACTGGAAACGGGGACCTGATGGCACAAGGCTTGCTTTCCCATTTTGAAAGCTCCATTCATGCTGCCTTGAAGCTACCTAAATACCAGTGTTTTGGACGGGTCTCTAGTCACTGTAGGCAGGGCTGTGGGAAGGGAACGAGTTTTCTCTAAAACAACAGGGTGCTTTCGTAGCCTGGTGGGTGCTCCACCTAGAAGCTCTAGAGCTCAAAGGAAACTTGACGTGAGTTGTTTCCTCAAGGTAAAGCCTTGAAGAGCCCTGCTGAAGCCAAAGCGTGGAGCAGTTTCCTGGAGACACGAGTTGCAGTTCTGCTTTCTTTGAACGTTAGTACGCTTATGAAGACACCTAGTAACTCCCGTGGGCACCCTATTCCCTGCAAGAACACCGAGGACCGGCATGCTCGACTGGGAAGCTCAGAAACATCAAGGCCCGGAAACCTTTCCCAGTCACTCTGTGTATGCTAAGTGTAGGGCAACACACTGCACGCCTCCTTGGGAGAGCTAGATTTCCTCAGCACTCCAACAGCTCCAGGCAATCTGTTGTCTCACGTCTACATGTCATGCATATCTCTCTCAGTGCCCTAGGCTGAGCGGCACTGAGTAACCAATACTGTTTCACAGTCCTTCTACAAAGTCATACCTTAAGACCCCATACTTACAGGAGAAAGTTGGCTTGCATTCCTCCTGTAACCAAAGCACAGTTCTTCCTCTTACAGTGCAGGGTTTTAGAAGAGCCTAAGCACCGAAAGCGTTACCAAAGCGTTCCTTGGGAGAGGCAGTTCGCTACATGCAGAACTCCGTGCCAAGAAAACATTCTTCAGGGAAGGGACCATTGTGTAGTTTGAGGGAATATTTACTTGGTAGACATCACAAGGGGGTAGGCTGCGTGCTCACTGGAAACGGAGACCTGATGGCACAAGTCTTGCTTTCCCATTTTGAAAGCTCCATTCATGCCGCCTTGAACCTACCTAAATACCAGTGTTTTGGACGAGTTTCTAGTCACTGTAGGCAGGGCTCTGGGAAGGGAACGAGTTTTCTCTAAATCAACAGGGTGCTTTCATAGCCTGGGTGGGAGCTCCTCCTGAGACGCTCTAGAGCCTCAAGGAAACTTGACGTGAGTCGTTTCCTCAAGGTAAAGCCTTGAAGAGCCCTGCTGAAGCGGAACGTGGAGAAGTTTCCTTGAGACATGAGTTGCAGTTCTCCTTTCTTTTAACATTAGTACGCTTTTCAAGACACCTAGGATCTCGCCTGGGCACCCTATTCCGTGCAAGAACACCGAGTACCGGCAGGCTCCACTGGGTTGCTAAGAAACATCCAGGCCCGGATACCTTTCCCAGTCACTCTGTGTATGCTAAGTGTAGGGCAACACACTGCACTCTTCCTTGGGAGAGCTACATTTCCTCAGCACTCCAACAGCTCCAGGTAATCTGTTCTCTCACGTCCTACATGTCATGCAAATTGCCTCAATGCCCTAGGCTGAGCGGCACTGAGAAATCAAAACTGCTTCGCATTCCTTCTACAAAGTCATACCTTAAGACCCCATACTTACAGGAGAAACTCGGCTTGCGTTCCTCCTGTAACCAAAGCACAGTTCTTCCTCTTACACTGCAGGGTTTTAGAAGAGCCTAAGCCCCGATAGCGTTACCAAAGCGTTCCTTGGGAGAGGCAGTTCGCTACATGCAGAACTCCGTGCCAAGAAAACATTCTTCAGGGAAGGGACCATTGTGTAGTTTGAGGGAATATTTACTTGGTAGACATCACAAGGGGGTAGGCTGCGTGTTCCCTGGAAACGGAGACCTGATGGCACAAGGCTTGCCTTCCCATTTTGAAAGCTCCATTCATGCTGCCTTGAAGCTACCTAAATACCAGTGTTTTGGACGGGTCTCTAGTCACTGTAGGCAGGGCTGTGGGAAGGGAACGAGTTTTCTCTAAATCAACAGGGTGCTTTCGTAGCCTGGGTGGGAGCTCCAACTGAGACGCTCTAGAGCTCAAAGGAAACTTGACGTGAGTCGTTTCCTCAAGGTAAAGCCTTGAAGGGCCCTGCTGAAGCCGAAGCGTGGAGCAGTTTCCTGGAGACATGAGTTGCAGTTCTGCTTTCTTTGATTGTTAGTACGCTTATGAAGACACCTAGTAACTCTCGTGGGCACCCTATTCCCTGCAAGAACACCGAGGACCGGCATGCTCGACTGGGAAGCTCAGAAACATCTAGGCCCGGAAACCTTTCCCAGTCACTCTCAATATGCTAAGGGTAGGGCAACACACTGCACGCCTCCTTGGGAGAGCTAGATTTCCTCAGCACTCCAACAGCTCCAGGCAATCTGTTGTCTCACGTCTACATGTCATGCATATCTGCCTCAATGCCCTAGGCTGAGCCGCACTGAGAAACCAATACTCTTTCACATTCCTTCTACAAAGTCATACCTTAAGACCCCATACTTACAGGAGAAAGTTGCCTTGTGTTCCTGCTGTAACCAAAGCACAGTTCTTCCTCTTACACTGCAGGGTTTTAGAAGAGGCTAAGCCCCTATAGCGTACCTAGAGCATTCCTTGGGAGAGGCAGTTCGCTACATGCAGAACTCCGTGCCAAGAACACGTTATTCAGGGAAGGGACCAGTGTGTCGCTAGAATGTATATTAACTTGGTAGAACTCACAGGGAGGTAGGCTGCGTGTTCACTGGAAACGGGGACCTGATGGCACAAGGCTTGCTTTCCCATTTTGAAAGCTCCATTCATGCTGCCTTGAAGCTACCTAAATACCAGTGTTTTGGACGGGTCTCTAGTCACTGTAGGCAGGGCTGTGGGAAGGGAACGAGTTTTCTCTAAAACAACAGGGTGCTTTCGTAGCCTGGTGGGTGCTCCCCCTAGAAGCTCTAGAGCTCAAAGGAAACTTGACGTGAGTCGTTTCCTCAAGGTAAAGCCTTGAAGAGCCCTGCTGAAGCCAAAGCGTGGAGCAGTTTCCTGGAGACACGAGTTGCAGTTTTGCTTTCTTTGAACGTTAGTACGCTTATGAAGACACCTAGTAACTCCCGTGGGCACCCTATTCCCTGCAAGAACACCGAGGACCGGCATGCTCGACTGGGAAGCTCAGAAACATCAAGGCCCGGAAACCTTTCCCAGTCACTCTGTGTATGCTAAGTGTAGGGCAACACACTGCACGCCTCCTTGGGAGAGCTAGATTTCCTCAGCACTCCAACAGCTCCAGGCAATCTGTTGTCTCACGTCTACATGTCATGCATATCTGCCTCAATGCCCTAGGCTGAGCGGCACTGAGTAACCAATACTGTTTCACAGTCCTTCTACAAAGTCATACCTTAAGACCCCATACTTACAGGAGAAAGTTGGCTTGCATTCCTCCTGTAACCAAAGCACAGTTCTTCCTCTTACACTGCAGGGTTTTAGAAGAGCCTAAGCACCGAAAGCGTTACCAAAGCGTTCCTTGGGAGAGGCAGTTCGCTACATGCAGAACTCCGTGCCAAGAAAACATTCTTCAGGGAAGGGACCATTGTGTAGTTTGAGGGAATATTTACTTGGTAGACATCACAAGGGGGTAGGCTGCGTGCTCACTGGAAACGGAGACCTGATGGCACAAGTCTTGCTTTCCCATTTTGAAAGCTCCATTCATGCCGCCTTGAACCTACCTAAATACCAGTGTTTTGGACGAGTTTCTAGTCACTGTAGGCAGGGCTCTGGGAAGGGAACGAGTTTTCTCTAAATCAACAGGGTGCTTTCATAGCCTGGGTGGGAGCTCCTCCTGAGACGCTCTAGAGCCTCAAGGAAACTTGACGTGAGTCCTTTCCTCAAGGTAAAGCCTTGAAGAGCCCTGCTGAAGCGGAACGTGGAGAAGTTTCCTTGAGGCATGAGTTGCAGTTCTCCTTTCTTTTAACATTAGTACGCTTTTCAAGACACCTAGGATCTCGCCTGGGCACCCTATTCCGTGCAAGAACACCGAGTACCGGCAGGCTCCACTGGGTTGCTAAGAAACATCCAGGCCCGGATACCTTTCCCAGTCACTCTGTGTATGCTAAGTGTAGGGCAACACACTGCACTCTTCCTTGGGAGAGCTACATTTCCTCAGCACTCCAACAGCTCCAGGTAATCTTTTCTCTCACGTCCTACATGTCATGCAAATTGCCTCAATGCCCTAGGCTGAGCGGCACTGAGAAATCAAAACTGCTTCGCATTCCTTCTACAAAGTCATACCTTAAGACCCCATACTTACAGGAGAAACTCGGCTTGCGTTCCTCCTGTAACCAAAGCACAGTTCTTCCTCTTACACTGCAGGGTTTTAGAAGAGGCTAAGCCCCTATAGCGTACCTAGAGCATTCCTTGGGAGAGGCAGTTCGCTACATGCAGAACTCCGTGCCAAGAACACGTTATTCAGGGAAGGGACCAGTGTGTCGCTAGAATGTATATTAACTTGGTAGAAATCACAGGGAGGTAGGCTGCGTGTTCACTGGAAACGGGGACCTGATGGCACAAGGCTTGCTTTCCCATTTTGAAAGCTCCATTCATGCTGCCTTGAAGCTACCTAAATACCAGTGTTTTGGACGGGTCTCTAGTCACTGTAGGCAGGGCTGTGGGAAGGGAACGAGTTTTCTCTAAAACAACAGGGTGCTTTCGTAGCCTGGTGGGTGCTCCACCTAGAAGCTCTAGAGCTCAAAGGAAACTTGACGTGAGTCGTTTCCTCAAGGTAAAGCCTTGAAGAGCCCTGCTGAAGCCAAAGCGTGGAGCAGTTTCCTGGAGACACGAGTTGCAGTTCTGCTTTCTTTGAACGTTAGTACGCTTATGAAGACACCTAGTAACTCCCGTGGGCACCCTATTCCCTGCAAGAACACCGAGGACCGGCATGCTCGACTGGGAAGCTCAGAAACATCAAGGCCCGGAAACCTTTCCCAGTCACTCTGTGTATGCTAAGTGTAGGGCAACACACTGCACGCCTCCTTGGGAGAGCTAGATTTCCTCAGCACTCCAACAGCTCCAGGCAATCTGTTGTCTCACGTCTACATGTCATGCATATCTCTCTCAGTGCCCTAGGCTGAGCGGCACTGAGTAACCAATACTGTTTCACAGTCCTTCTACAAAGTCATACCTTAAGACCCCATACTTACAGGAGAAAGTTGGCTTGCATTCCTCCTGTAACCAAAGCACAGTTCTTCCTCTTACAGTGCAGGGTTTTAGAAGAGCCTAAGCACCGAAAGCGTTACCAAAGCGTTCCTTGGGAGAGGCAGTTCGCTACATGCAGAACTCCGTGCCAAGAAAACATTCTTCAGGGAAGGGACCATTGTGTAGTTTGAGGGAATATTTACTTGGTAGACATCACAAGGGGGTAGGCTGCGTGCTCACTGGAAACGGAGACCTGATGGCACAAGTCTTGCTTTCCCATTTTGAAAGCTCCATTCATGCCGCCTTGAACCTACCTAAATACCAGTGTTTTGGACGAGTTTCTAGTCACTGTAGGCAGGGCTCTGGGAAGGGAACGAGTTTTCTCTAAATCAACAGGGTGCTTTCATAGCCTGGGTGGGAGCTCCTCCTGAGACGCTCTAGAGCCTCAAGGAAACTTGACGTGAGTCCTTTCCTCAAGGTAAAGCCTTGAAGAGCCCTGCTGAAGCGGAACGTGGAGAAGTTTCCTTGAGACATGAGTTGCAGTTCTCCTTTCTTTTAACATTAGTACGCTTTTCAAGACACCTAGGATCTCGCCTGGGCACCCTATTCCGTGCAAGAACACCGAGTACCGGCAGGCTCCACTGGGTTGCTAAGAAACATCCAGGCCCGGATACCTTTCCCAGTCACTCTGTGTATGCTAAGTGTAGGGCAACACACTGCACTCTTCCTTGGGAGAGCTACATTTCCTCAGCACTCCAACAGCTCCAGGTAATCTGTTCTCTCACGTCCTACATGTCATGCAAATTGCCTCAATGCCCTAGGCTGAGCGGCACTGAGAAATCAAAACTGCTTCGCATTCCTTCTACAAAGTCATACCTTAAGACCCCATACTTACAGGAGAAACTCGGCTTGCGTTCCTCCTGTAACCAAAGCACAGTTCTTCCTCTTACACTGCAGGGTTTTAGAAGAGCCTAAGCCCCGATAGCGTTACCAAAGCGTTCCTTGGGAGAGGCAGTTCGCTACATGCAGAACTCCGTGCCAAGAAAACATTCTTCAGGGAAGGGACCATTGTGTAGTTTGAGGGAATATTTACTTGGTAGACATCACAAGGGGGTAGGCTGCGTGTTCCCTGGAAACGGAGACCTGATGGCACAAGGCTTGCCTTCCCATTTTGAAAGCTCCATTCATGCTGCCTTGAAGCTACCTAAATACCAGTGTTTTGGACGGGTCTCTAGTCACTGTAGGCAGGGCTGTGGGAAGGGAACGAGTTTTCTCTAAATCAACAGGGTGCTTTCGTAGCCTGGGTGGGAGCTCCAACTGAGACGCTCTAGAGCTCAAAGGAAACTTGACGTGAGTCGTTTCCTCAAGGTAAAGCCTTGAAGGGCCCTGCTGAAGCCGAAGCGTGGAGCAGTTTCCCGGAGACATGAGTTGCAGTTCTGCTTTCTTTGAACGTTAGTATGCTTATGAAGACACCTAGTAACTCCCGTGGGCACCCTATTCCCTGCAAGAACACCGAGGACTGGCATGCTCGACTGGGAAGCTCAGAAACATCCAGGCCCGGAAACCTTTCCCAGTCACTCTGTGTATGCTAAGTGTAGGGCAACACACTGCACGCCTCCTTGGGAGAGCTAGATTTCCTCAGCACTCCAACAGCTCCAGGCAATCTGTTGTCTCACGTCTACATGTCATGCATATCTGCCTCAATGCCCTAGGCTGAGCGGCACTGAGTAACCAATACTGTTTCACAGTCCTTCTACAAAGTCATACCTTAAGACCCCATACTTACAGGAGAAAGTTGGCTTGCATTCCTCCTGTAACCAAAGCACAGTTCTTCCTCTTACACTGCAGGGTTTTAGAAGAGCCTAAGCACCGAAAGCGTTACCAAAGCGTTCCTTGGGAGAGGCAGTTCGCTACATGCAGAACTCCGTGCCAAGAAAACATTCTTCAGGGAAGGGACCATTGTGTAGTTTGAGGGAATATTTACTTGGTAGACATCACAAGGGGGTAGGCTGCGTGCTCACTGGAAACGGAGACCTGATGGCACAAGTCTTGCTTTCCCACTTTGAAAGCTCCATTCATGCCGCCTTGAACCTACCTAAATACCAGTGTTTTGGACGAGTTTCTAGTCACTGTAGGCAGGGCTCTGGGAAGGGAACGAGTTTTCTCTAAATCAACAGGGTGCTTTCATAGCCTGGGTGGGAGCTCCTCCTGAGACGCTCTAGAGCCTCAAGGAAACTTGACGTGAGTCCTTTCCTCAAGGTAAAGCCTTGAAGAGCCCTGCTGAAGCGGAACGTGGAGAAGTTTCCTTGAGACATGAGTTGCAGTTCTCCTTTCTTTTAACATTAGTACGCTTTTCAAGACACCTAGGATCTCGCCTGGGCACCCTATTCCGTGCAAGAACACCGAGTACCGGCAGGCTCCACTGGGTTGCTAAGAAACATCCAGGCCCGGATACCTTTCCCAGTCACTCTGTGTATGCTAAGTGTAGGGCAACACACTGCACTCTTCCTTGGGAGAGCTACATTTCCTCAGCACTCCAACAGCTCCAGGTAATCTGTTCTCTCACGTCCTACATGTCATGCAAATTGCCTCAATGCCCTAGGCTGAGCGGCACTGAGAAATCAAAACTGCTTCGCATTCCTTCTACAAAGTCATACCTTAAGACCCCATACTTACAGGAGAAACTCGGCTTGCGTTCCTCCTGTAACCAAAGCACAGTTCTTCCTCTTACACTGCAGGGTTTTAGAAGAGCCTAAGCCCCGATAGCGTTACCAAAGCGTTCCTTGGGAGAGGCAGTTCGCTACATGCAGAACTCCGTGCCAAGAAAACATTCTTCAGGGAAGGGACCATTGTGTAGTTTGAGGGAATATTTACTTGGTAGACATCACAAGGGGGTAGGCTGCGTGTTCCCTGGAAACGGAGACCTGATGGCACAAGGCTTGCCTTCCCATTTTGAAAGCTCCATTCATGCTGCCTTGAAGCTACCTAAATACCAGTGTTTTGGACGGGTCTCTAGTCACTGTAGGCAGGGCTGTGGGAAGGGAACGAGTTTTCTCTAAATCAACAGGGTGCTTTCGTAGCCTGGGTGGGAGCTCCAACTGAGACGCTCTAGAGCTCAAAGGAAATTGACGTGAGTCGTTTCCTCAAGGTAAAGCCTTGAAGGGCCCTGCTGAAGCCGAAGCGTGGAGCAGTTTCCTGGAGACATGAGTTGCAGTTCTGCTTTCTTTGAACGTTAGTACGCTTATGAAGACACCTAGTAACTCTCGTGGGCACCCTATTCCCTGCAAGAACACCGAGGACCGGCATGCTCAACTGGGAAGCTCAGAAACATCCAGGCCCGGAAACCTTTCCCAGTCACTCTCAATATGCTAAGGGTAGGGCAACACACTGCACGCCTCCTTGGGAGAGCTAGATTTCCTCAGCACTCCAACAGCTCCAGGCAATCTGTTGTCTCACGTCTACATGTCATGCATATCTGCCTCAATGCCCTAGTCTGAGCCGCACTGAGAAACCAATACTCTTTCACATTCCTTCTACAAAGTCATACCTTAAGACCCTAAACTTACAGGAGAAAGTTGCCTTGCATTCCTGCTGTAACCAAAGCACAGTTCTTCCTCTTACACTGCAGGGTTTTAGAAGAGGCTAAACCCCTATAGCGTACCTAGAGCATTCCTTGGGAGAGGCAGTTCGCTACATGCAGAACTCCGTGCCAAGAACACGTTATTCAGGGAAGGGACCAGTGTGTCGCTAGAATGTATATTAACTTGGTAGAAATCACAGGGAGGTAGGCTGCGTGTTCACTGGAAATGGGGACCTGATGGCACAATGCTTGCTTTCCCATTTTGAAAGCTCCATTCATGCCGCCTTGAACCTACCTAAATACCAGTGTTTTGGACGAGTTTCTAGTCACTGTAGGCAGGGCTCTGGGAAGGGAACGAGTTTTCTCGAAATCAACAGGGTGCTTTCATAGCCTGGGTGGGAGCTCCTCCTGAGACGCTCTAGAGCTACCAGGAAACTTGACGTGAGTCCTTTCCTCAAGGTAAAGCCTTGAAGAGCCCTGCTGAAGCGGCACGTGGAGAAGTTTCCTTGAGACATGAGTTGCAGTTCTCCTTTCTTTTAACGTTACTACGCTTTTCAAAACACCTAGGATCTCGCCTGGGCACCCTATTCCGTGCAAAAACACCGAGTACCGGCAGGCTCCACTGGGTTGCTAAGAAACATCCAGGCCCGGATACCTTTCCCAGTCACTCTGTGTATGCTAAGTGTAGGGCAACACACTGCACTCTTCCTTGGGAGAGCTACATTTCCTCAGCACTCCAACAGCTCCAGGTAATCTGTTCTCTCACGTCCTACATGTCATGCAAATTGCCTCAATGCCCTAGGCTGAGCGGCACTGAGAAATCAAAACTGCTTCACATTCCTTCTACAAAGTCATACCTTAAGACCCCATACTTACAGGAGAAACTCGGCTTGCGTTCCTCCTGTAACCAAAGCACAGTTCTTCCTCTTACACTGCAGGGTTTTAGAAGAGCCTAAGCCCCGATAGCGTTACCAAAGCGTTCCTTGGGAGAGGCAGTTCGCTACATGCAGAACTCCGTGCCAAGAAAACATTCTTCAGGGAAGGGACCATTGTGTAGTTTGAGGGAATATTTACTTGGTAGACATCACAAGGGGGTAGGCTGCGTGTTCCCTGGAAACGGAGACCTGATGGCACAAGGCTTGCTTTCCCATTTTGAAAGCTCCATTCATGCTGCCTTGAAGCTACCTAAATACCAGTGTTTTGGACGGGTCTCTAGTCACTGTAGGCAGGGCTGTGGGAAGGGAACGAGTTTTCTCTAAATCAACAGGGTGCTTTCGTAGCCTGGGTGGGAGCTCCACCTGAGACGCTCTAGAGCTCAAAGGAAACTTGACGTGAGTCGTTTCCTCAAGGTAAAGCCTTGAAGAGCCCTGCTGAAGCCGAAGCGTGGAGCAGCTTCCTGGAGACATGAGTTGTAGTTCTGCTTTCTTTGAACGTTAGTATGCTTATGAAGACACCTAGTAACTCTCGTGGGCACCCTATTCCCTGCAAGAACACCGAGGACCGGCATGCTCGACTGGGAAGCTCAGAAACATCCAGGCCCGGAAACCTTTCCCAGTCACTCTCAATATGCTAAGTGTAAGGCAACACACTGCACGCCTCCTTGGGAGAGCTAGATTTCCTCAGCACTCCAACAGCTCCAGGCAATCTGTTGTCTCATGTCTACATGTCATGCATATCTGCCTCAATGCCCTAGGCTGAGTGGCACTGAGTAACCAATACTGTTTCACATTCCTTCTACAAAGTCATACCTTAAGACCCCATACTTACAGGAGAAAGTTGCCTTGCGTTCCTGCTGTAACCAAAGCACAGTTCTTCCTCTTACACTGCAGGGTTTTAGAAGAGGCTAAGCCCCTATAGCGTACCTAGAGCATTCCTTGGGAGAGGCAGTTCGCTACATGCAGAACTCCGTGCCAAGGACACGTTATTCAGGGAAGGGACCAGTGTGTCACTAGAGGATATATTAACTTGGTAGAAATCACAGGGAGGTAGGCAGCGTGTTCACTGGAAACGGGGACCTGATGGCACAAGGCTTGCTTTCCCATTTTGAAAGCTCCATTCATGCCGCCTTGAACCTACCTAAATACCAGTGTTTTGGACGAGTTTCTAGTCACTGTAGGCAGGGCTCTGGGAAGGGAACGAGTTTTCTCGAAATCAACACGGTGCTTTCATAGCCTGGGTGGGAGCTCCTCCTGAGACGCTCTAGAGCTACAAGGAAACTTGACGTGAGTCCTTTCCTCAAGGTAAAGCCTTGAAGAGCCCTGCTGAAGTGGCACGTGGATAAGTTTCCTTGAGACATGAGTTGCAGTTGTCCTTTCTTTTAACGTTACTACGCTTTTCAAGACACCTAGGATCTCGCCTGGGCACCCTATTCCGTGCAAGAACACCGAGTACCGGCAGGCTCCACTGGGTTGCTAAGAAACATCCAGGCCCGGATACCTTTCCCAGTCACTCTGTGTATGCTAAGTGTAGGGCAACACACTGCACTCTTCCTTGGGAGAGCTACATTGCCTCAGCACTCCAACAGTTCCAAGTAATCTGTTCTCTCATGTCCTACATGTCATGCAAATTCCCTCAATGCCCTAGGCTGAGCGGCACTGAGAAATCAAAACTGCTTCGCATTCCTTCTACAAAGTCATACCTTAAGACCCCATACTTACAGGAGAAACTCGGCTTGCGTTCCTCCTGTAACCAAAGCACAGTTCTTCCTCTTACACTGCAGGGTTTTAGAAGAGCCTAAGCCCCGATAGCGTTACCAAAGCGTTCCTTGGGAGAGGCAGTTCGCTACATGCAGAACTCCGTGCCAAGAAAACATTCTTCAGGGAAGGGACCATTGTGTAGTTTGAGGGAATATTTACTTGGTAGAAATCACAAGGGGGTAGGCTGCGTGTTCCCTGGAAACGGAGACCTGATGGCACAAGGCTTGCTTTCCCATTTTGAAAGCTCCATTCATGCTGCCTTGAAGCTACCTAAATACCAGTGTTTTGGACGGGTCTCTAGTCACTGTAGGCAGGGCTGTGGGAAGGGAACGAGTTTTCTCTAAATCAACAGGGTGCTTTCGTAGCCTGGGTGGGAGCTCCAACTGAGACGCTCTAGAGCTCAAAGGAAACTTGACGTGAGTCGTTTCCTCAAGGTAAAGCCTTGAAGGGCCCTGCTGAAGCCGAAGCGTGGAGCAGTTTCCTGGAGACATGAGTTGCAGTTCTGCTTTCTTTGAACGTTAGTACGCTTATGAAGACACCTAGTAACTCTCGTGGGCACCCTATTCCCTGCAAGAACACCGAGGACCGGCATGCTCGACTGGGAAGCTCAGAAACATCCAGGCCCGGAAACCTTTCCCAGTCACTCTCAATATGCTAAGGGTAGGGCAACACACTGCACGCCTCCTTGGGAGAGCTAGATTTCCTCAGCACTCCAACAGCTCCAGGCAATCTGTTGTCTCACGTCTACATGTCATGCATATCTGCCTCAATGCCCTAGGCTGAGCCGCACTGAGAAACCAATACTCTTTCACATTCCTTCTACAAAGTCATACCTTAAGACCCCATACTTACAGGAGAAAGTTGCCTTGCGTTCCTGCTGTAACCAAAGCACAGTTCTTCCTCTTACACTGCAGGGTTTTAGAAGAGGCTAAGCCCCTATAGCGCACCTAGAGCATTCCTTGGGAGAGGCAGTTCGCTACATGCAGAACTCCGTGCCAAGAACACGTTATTCAGGGAAGGGACCAGTGTGTCGCTAGAATGTATATTAACTTGGTAGAAATCACAGGGAGGTAGGCTGCGTGTTCACTGGGAACGGGGACCTGATGGCACAAGGCTTGCTTTCCCATTTTGAAAGCTCCATTCATGCCGCCTTGAACCTACCTAAATACCAGAGTTTTGGACGAGTTTCTAGTCACTGTAGGCAGGGCTCTGGGAAGGGAACGAGTTTTCTCTAAATCAACAGGGTGCTTTCATAGCCTGGGTGGGAGCTCCAACTGAGACTCTCTAGAGCCTCAAGGAAACTTGACGTGAGTCCTTTCCTCAAGGTAAAGCCTTGAAGAGCCCTGCTGAAGCGGCACGTGGAGAAGTTTCCTTGAGACATGAGTTGCAGTTGTCCTTTCTTTTAACGTTACTACGCTTTGCAAGACACCTAGGATCTCGCCTGGGCACCCTATTCCGTGCAAGAACACCGAGTACCGGCAGGCTCCACTGGGTTGCTAAGAAACATCCAGGCCCGGATACCTTTCCCAGTCACTCTGTGTATGCTAAGTGTAGGGCAACACACTGCACTCTTCCTTGGGAGAGCTACATTTCCTCAGCACTCCAACAGCTCCAAGTAATCTGTTCTCTCATGTCCTACATGTCATGCTAATTCCCTCAATGCCCTAGGCTGAGCGGCACTGAGAAATCAAAACTGCTTCGCATTCCTTCTACAAAGTCATACCTTAAGACCCCATACTTACAGGAGAAACTCGGCTTGCGTTCCTCCTGTAACCAAAGCACACTTCTTCCTCTTACACTGCAGAGTTTTAGAAGAGCCTAAGCCCCGATAGCGTTACCAAAGCGTTCCTTGGGAGAGGCAGTTCGCTACATGCAGAACTCCGTGCCAAGAAAACATTCTTCAGGGAAGGGACCATTGTGTAGTTTGAGGGAATATTTACTTGGTAGACATCACAAGGGGGTAGGCTGCGTGCTCACTGGAAACGGAGACCTGATGGCACAAGTCTTGCTTTCCCATTTTGAAAGATCCATTCATGCCGCATTGAACCTACCTAAATACCAGTGTTTTGGACGAGTTTCTAGTCACTGTAGGCAGGGCTCTGGGAAGGGAACGAGTTTTCTCGAAATCAACAGGGTGCTTTCATAGCCTGGGTGGGAGCTCCTCCTGAGACGCTCTAGAGCTACAAGGAAACTTGACGTGAGTCCTTTCCTCAAGGTAAAGCCTTGAAGAGCCCTGCTGAAGCGGCACGTGGAGAAGTTTCCTTGAGACAGGAGTTGCAGTTCTCCTTTCTTTTAACGTTACTACGCTTTTCAAGACACCTAGGATCTCGCCTGGGCACCCTATTCCGTGCAAGAACACCGAGTACCGGCAGGCTCCACTGGGTTGCTAAGAAACATCCAGGCCCGGATACCTTTCCCAGTCACTCTGTGTATGCTAAGTGTAGGGCAACACACTGCACTCTTCCTTGGGAGAGCTACATTTCCTCAGCACTCCAACAGCTCCAGGTAATCTTTTCTCTCACGTCCTACATGTCATGCAAATTGCCTCAATGCCCTAGGCTGAGCGGCACTGAGAAATCAAAACTGCTTCACGTTCCTTCTACAAAGTCATACCTTAAGACCCCATACTTACAGGAGAAACTCGGCTTGCGTTCCTCCTGTAACCAAAGCACAGTTCTTCCTCTTACACTGCAGGGTTTTAGAAGAGCCTAAGCCCTGATAGCGTTACCAAAGCGTTCCTTGGGAGAGGCAGTTCGCTACATGCAGAACTCCGTGCCAAGAAAACATTCTTCAGGGAAGGGACCATTGTGTAGTTTGAGGGAATATTTACTTGGTAGACATCACAAGGGGGTAGGCTGCGTGTTCCCTGGAAACGGAGACCTGATGGCACAAGGCTTGCTTTCCCATTTTGAAAGCTCCATTCATGCTGCCTTGAAGCTACCTAAATACCAGTGTTTTGGACGGGTCTCTAGTCACTGTAGGCAGGGCTGTGGGAAGGGAACGAGTTTTCTCTAAATCAACAGGGTGCTTTCGTAGCCTGGGTGGGAGCTCCAACTGAGACGCTCTAGAGCTCAAAGGAAACTTGACGTGAGTCGTTTCCTCAAGGTAACGCCTTGAAGAGCCCTGCTGAAGCCGAAGCGTGGAGCAGCTTCCTGGAGACATGAGTTGTAGTTCTGCTTTCTTTGAACGTTAGTATGCTTATGAAGACACCTAGTAACTCTCGTGGGCACCCTATTCCCTGCAAGAACACCGAGGACCGGCATGCTCGACTGGGAAGCTCAGAAACATCCAGGCCCGGAAACCTTTCCCAGTCACTCTCAATATGCTAAGTGTAAGGCAACACACT
This sequence comes from Eubalaena glacialis, assembly GCF_028564815.1. Lineage (NCBI taxonomy): Eukaryota > Metazoa > Chordata > Mammalia > Artiodactyla > Balaenidae > Eubalaena > Eubalaena glacialis. Next base: position 161,193,330 of record NC_083719.1, on the reverse strand, counting down.
GCACGCCTCCTTGGGAGAGCTAGATTTCCTCAGCACTCCAACAGCTCCAGGCAATCTGTTGTCTCATGTCTACATGTCATGCATATCTGCCTCAATGCCCTAGGCTGAGTGGCACTGAGTAACCAATACTGTTTCACATTCCTTCTACAAAGTCATACCTTAAGACCCCATACTTACAGGAGAAAGTTGCCTTGCGTTCCTTCCGTAACCAAAGCACAGTTCTTCCTCTTACACTGCAGGGTTTTAGAAGAGGATAAGCCCCTATAGCGTATCTAGAGCATTCCTTGGGAGAGGCAGTTCGCTACATGCAGAACTCCGTGCCAAGAACACGTTATGCAGGGAAGGGACCAGTGTGTCACTAGAGTATATATTAACTTGGTAGAAATCACAGGGAGGTAGGCAGCGTGTTCACTGGAAACGGGGACCTGATGGCACAAGGCTTGCTTTCCCATTTTGAAAGCTCCATTCATGCCGCCTTGAACCTACCTAAATACCAGTGTTTTGGACGAGTTTCTAGTCACTGTAGGCAGGGCTCTGGGAAGGGAACGAGTTTTCTCGAAATCAACAGGGTGCTTTCATAGCCTGGGTGGGAGCTCCTCCTGAGACGCTCTAGAGCCTCAAGGAAACTTGACGTGAGTCCTTTCCTCAAGGTAAAGCCTTGAAGAGCCCTGCTGAAGCGGAACGTGGAGAAGTTTCCTTGAGACAGGAGTTGCAGTTCTCCTTTCTTTTAACGTTAGTACGCTTTTCAAGACACCTAGGATCTCGCCTGGGCACCCTATTCCGTGCAAGAACACTGAGTACCGGCAGGCTCCACTGGGTTGCTAAGAAACATCCAGGCCCGGATACCTTTCCCAGTCACTCTGTGTATGCTAAGTGTAGGGCAACACACTGCACTCTTCCTTGGGAGAGCTACATTTCCTCAGCACTCCAACAGCTCCAGGTAATCTGTTCTCTCACGTCCTACATGCCATGCAAATTGCCTCAATGCCCTAGGCTGAGCGGCACTGAGAAATCAAAACTGCTTCGCATTCCTTCTACAAAGTCATACCTTAAGACCCCATACTTACAGGAGAAACTCGGCTTGCGTTCCTCCTGTAACCAAAGCACAGTTCTTCCTCTTACACTGCAGGGTTTTAGAAGAGCCTAAGCCCCGATAGCGTTACCAAAGCGTTCCTTGGGAGAGGCAGTTCGCTACATGCAGAACTCCGTGCCAAGAAAACATTCTTCAGGGAAGGGACCATTGTGTAGTTTGAGGGAATATTTACTTGGTAGACATCACAAGGGGGTAGGCTGCGTGTTCCCTGGAAACGGAGACCTGATGGCACAAGGCTTGCTTTCCCATTTTGAAAGCTCCATTCATGCTGCCTTGAAGCTACCTAAATACCAGTGTTTTGGACGGGTCTCTAGTCACTGTAGGCAGGGCTGTGGGAAGGGAACGAGTTTTCTCTAAATCAACAGGGTGCTTTCGTAGCCTGGGTGGGAGCTCCAACTGAGACGCTCTAGAGCTCAAAGGAAACTTGACGTGAGTCGTTTCCTCAAGGTAAAGCCTTGAAGGGCCCTGCTGAAGCCGAAGCGTGGAGCAGTTTCCTGGAGACATGAGTTGCAGTTCTGCTTTCTTTGAACGTTAGTACGCTTATGAAGACACCTAGTAACTCTCGTGGGCACCCTATTCCCTGCAAGAACACCGAGGACCGGCATGCTCGACTGGGAAGCTCAGAAACATCCAGGCCCGGAAACCTTTCCCAGTCACTCTCAATATGCTAAGGGTAGGGCAACACACTGCACGCCTCCTTGGGAGAGCTAGATTTCCTCAGCTCTCCAACAGCTCCAGGCAATCTGTTGTCTCACATCTACATGTCATGCATATCTGCCTCAATGCCCTAGGCTGAGCCGCACTGAGAAACCAATACTCTTTCACATTCCTTCTACAAAGTCATACCTTAAGACCCCATACTTACAGGAGAAAGTTGCCTTGCGTTCCTGCTGTAACCAAAGCACAGTTCTTCCTCTTACACTGCAGGGTTTTAGAAGAGGCTAAGCCCCTATAGCGTACCTAGAGCATTCCTTGGGAGAGGCAGTTCGCTACATGCAGAACTCCGTGCCAAGAACACGTTATTCAGGGAAGGGACCAGTGTGTCGCTAGAATGTATATTAACTTGGTAGAAATCACAGGGAGGTAGGCTGCGTGTTCACTGGGAACGGGGACCTGATGGCACAAGGCTTGCTTTCCCATTTTGAAAGCTCCATTCATGCCGCCTTGAACCTACCTAAATACCAGAGTTTTGGACGAGTTTCTAGTCACTGTAGGCAGGGCTCTGGGAAGGGAACGAGTTTTCTCTAAATCAACAGGGTGCTTTCATAGCCTGGGTGGGAGCTCCTCCTGAGACGCTCTAGAGCCTCAAGGAAACTTGACGTGAGTCCTTTCCTCAAGGTAAAGCCTTGAAGAGCCCTGCTGAAGCGGCACGTGGATAAGTTTCCTTGAGACATGAGTTGCAGTTGTCCTTTCTTTTAACGTTACTACGCTTTTCAAGACACCTAGGATCTCGCCTGGGCACCCTATTCCGTGCAAGAACACCGAGTACCGGCAGGCTCCACTGGGTTGCTAAGAAACATCCAGGCCCGGATACCTTTCCCAGTCACTCTGTGTATGCTAAGTGTAGGGCAACACACTGCACTCTTCCTTGGGAGAGCTACATTTCCTCAGCACTCCAACAGCTCCAGGTAATCTGTTCTCTCACGTCCTACATGTCATGCAAATTGCCTCAATGCCCTAGGCTGAGCGGCACTGAGAAATCAAAACTGCTTCGCATTCCTTCTACAAAGTCATACCTTAAGACCCCATACTTACAGGAGAAACTCGGCTTGCGTTCCTCCTGTAACCAAAGCACAGTTCTTCCTCTTACACTGCAGGGTTTTAGAAGAGCCTAAGCCCCGATAGCGTTACCAAAGCGTTCCTTGGGAGAGGCAGTTCGCTACATGCAGAACTCCGTGCCAAGAAAACATTCTTCAGGGAAGGGACCATTGTGTAGTTTGAGGGAATATTTACTTGGTAGACATCACAAGGGGGTTGGCTGCGTGTTCCCTGGAAACGGAGACCTGATGGCACAAGGCTTGCTTTCCCATTTTGAAAGCTCCATTCATGCTGCCTTGAAGCTACCTAAATACCAGTGTTTTGGACGGGTCTCTAGTCACTGTAGGCAGGGCTGTGGGAAGGGAACGAGTTTTCTCTAAATCAACAGGGTGCTTTCGTAGCCTGGGTGGGAGCTCCAACTGAGACGCTCTAGAGCTCAAAGGAAACTTGACGTGAGTCGTTTCCTCAAGGTAAAGCCTTGAAGGGCCCTGCTGAAGCCGAAGCGTAGAGAAGTTTCCTTGAGACATGAGTTGCAGTTCTCCTTTCTTTTAACGTTACTACGCTTTTCAAGACACCTAGGATCTCGCCTGGGCACCCTATTCCGTGCAAGAACACCGAGTACCGGCAGGCTCCACTGGGTTGCTAAGAAACATCCAGGCCCGGATACCTTTCCCAGTCACTCTGTGTATGCTAAGTGTAGGGCAACACACTGCACTCTTCCTTGGGAGAGCTACATTTCCTCAGCACTCCAACAGCTCCAGGTAATCTGTTCTCTCACGTCCTACATGTCATGCAAATTGCCTCAATGCCCTAGGCTGAGCGGCACTGAGAAATCAAAACTGCTTCGCATTCCTTCTACAAAGTCATACCTTAAGACCCCATACTTAGAGGAGAAACTCGGCTTGCGTTCCTCCTGTAACCAAAGCACAGTTCTTCCTCTTACACTGCAGGGTTTTAGAAGAGCCTAAGCCCCGATAGCGTTACCAAAGCGTTCCTTGGAGAGGCAGTTCGCTACATGCAGAACTCCGTGCCAAGAAAACATTCTTCAGGGAAGGGACCATTGTGTAGTTTGAGGGAATATTTACTTGGTAGACATCACAAGGGGGTAGGCTGCGTGTTCCCTGGAAACGGAGACCTGATGGCACAAGGCTTGCTTTCCCATTTTGAAAGCTCCATTCATGCTGCCTTGAAGCTACCTAAATACCAGTGTTTTGGACGGGTCTCTAGTCACTGTAGGCAGGGCTGTGGGAAGGGAACGAGTTTTCTCTAAATCAACAGGGTGCTTTCGTAGCCTGGGTGGGAGCTCCAACTGAGACGCTCTAGAGCTCAAAGGAAACTTGACGTGAGTCGTTTCCTCAAGGTAAAGCCTTGAAGGGCCCTGCTGAAGCCGAAGCGTGGAGCAGTTTCCTGGAGACATGAGTTGCAGTTCTGCTTTCTTTGAACGTTAGTACGCTTATGAAGACACCTAGTAACTCTCGTGGGCACCCTATTCCCTGCAAGAACACCGAGGACCGGCATGCTCGACTGGGAAGCTCAGAAACATCCAGGCCCGGAAACCTTTCCCAGTCACTCTCAATATGCTAAGGGTAGGGCAACACACTGCACGCCTCCTTGGGAGAGCTAGATTTCCTCAGCACTCCAACAGCTCCAGGCAATCTGTTGTCTCACGTCTACATGTCATGCATATCTGCCTCAATGCCCTAGGCTGAGCCGCACTGAGAAACCAATACTCTTTCACATTCCTTCTACAAAGTCATACCTTAAGACCCCATACTTACAGGAGAATGTTGCCTTGCGTTCCTGCTGTAACCAAAGCACAGTTCTTCCTCTTACACTGCAGGGTTTTAGAAGAGGCTAATCCCCTATAGCGTACCTAGAGCATTCCTTGGGAGAGGCAGTTCGCTACATGCAGAACTCCGTGCCATGAACACGTTATTCAGGGAAGGGACCAGTGTGTCGCTAGAATGTATATTAACTTGGTAGAAATCACAGGGAGGTAGGCTGCGTGTTCACTGGGAACGGGGACCTGATGGCACAAGGCTTGCTTTCCCATTTTGAAAGCTCCATTCATGCCGCCTTGAACCTACCTAAATACCAGAGTTTTGGACGAGTTTCTAGTCACTGTAGGCAGGGCTCTGGGAAGGGAACGAGTTTTCTCTAAATCAACAGGGTGCTTTCATAGCCTGGGTGGGAGCTCCTCCTGAGACGCTCTAGAGCCTCAAGGAAACTTGACCTGAGTCCTTTCCTCAAGGTAAAGCCTTGAAGAGCCCTGCTGAAGCGGAACGTGGAGAAGTTTCCTTGAGACAGGAGTTGCAGTTCTCCTTTCTTTTAACGTTAGTACGCTTTTCAAGACACCTAGGATCTCGCCTGGGCACCCTATTCCGTGCAAGAACACTGAGTACCGGCAGGCTCCACTGGGTTGCTAAGAAACATCCAGGCCCGGATACCTTTCCCAGTCACTCTGTGTATGCTAAGTGTAGGGCAACACACTGCACTCTTCCTTGGGAGAGCTACATTTCCTCAGCACTCCAACAGCTCCAGGTAATCTGTTCTCTCACGTCCTACATGCCATGCAAATTGCCTCAATGCCCTAGGCTGAGCGGCACTGAGAAATCAAAACTGCTTCGCATTCCTTCTACAAAGTCATACCTTAAGACCCCATACTTAGAGGAGAAACTCGGCTTGCGTTCCTCCTGTAACCAAAGCACAGTTCTTCCTCTTACACTGCAGGGTTTTAGAAGAGCCTAAGCCCCGATAGCGTTACCAAAGCGTTCCTTGGGAGAGGCAGTTCGCTACATGCAGAACTCCGTGCCAAGAAAACATTCTTCAGGGAAGGGACCATTGTGTAGTTTGAGGGAATATTTACTTGGTAGACATCACAAGGGGGTAGGCTGCGTGTTCCCTGGAAACGGAGACCTGATGGCACAAGGCTTGCTTTCCCATTTTGAAAGCTCCATTCATGCTGCCTTGAAGCTACCTAAATACCAGTGTTTTGGACGGGTCTCTAGTCACTGTAGGCAGGGCTGTGGGAAGGGAACGAGTTTTCTCTAAATCAACAGGGTGCTTTCGTAGCCTGGGTGGGAGCTCCAACTGAGACGCTCTAGAGCTCAAAGGAAACTTGACGTGAGTCGTTTCCTCAAGGTAAAGCCTTGAAGGGCCCTGCTGAAGCCGAAGCGTGGAGCAGTTTCCTGGAGACATGAGTTGCAGTTCTGCTTTCTTTGAACGTTAGTACGCTTATGAAGACACCTAGTAACTCTCGTGGGCACCCTATTCCCTGCAAGAACACCGAGGACCGGCATGCTCGACTGGGAAGCTCAGAAACATCCAGGCCCGGAAACCTTTCCCAGTCACTCTCAATATGCTAAGGGTAGGGCAACACACTGCACGCCTCCTTGGGAGAGCTAGATTTCCTCAGCACTCCAACAGCTCCAGGCAATCTGTTGTCTCACGTCTACATGTCATGCATATCTGCCTCAATGCCCTAGGCTGAGCCGCACTGAGAAACCAATACTCTTTCACATTCCTTCTACAAAGTCATACCTTAAGACCCCATACTTACAGGAGAAAGTTGCCTTGCGTTCCTGCTGTAACCAAAGCACAGTTCTTCCTCTTACACTGCAGGGTTTTAGAAGAGGCTAAGCCCCTATAGCGTACCTAGAGCATTCCTTGGGAGAGGCAGTTCGCTACATGCAGAACTCCGTGCCAAGAACACGTTATTCAGGGAAGGGACCAGTGTGTCGCTAGAATGTATATTAACTTGGTAGAAATCACAGGGAGGTAGGCTGCGTGTTCACTGGGAACGGGGACCTGATGGCACAAGGCTTGCTTTCCCATTTTGAAAGCTCCATTCATGCCGCCTTGAACCTACCTAAATACCAGAGTTTTGGACGAGTTTCTAGACACTGTAGGCAGGGCTCTGGGAAGGGAACGAGTTTTCTCTAAATCAACAGGGTGCTTTCATAGCCTGGGTGGGAGCTCCTCCTGAGACGCTCTAGAGCCTCAAGGAAACTTGACGTGAGTCCTTTCCTCAAGGTAAAGCCTTGAAGAGCCCTGCTGAAGCGGAACGTGGAGAAGTTTCCTTGAGACATGAGTTGCGGTTCTCCTTTCTTTTAACGTTAGTACGCTTTTCAAGACACCTAGGATCTCGCCTCGGCACCCTATTCCGTGCAAGAACACTGAGTACCGGCAGGCTCCACTGGGTTGCTAAGAAACATCCAGGCCCGGATACCTTTCCCAGTCACTCTGTGTATGCTAAGTGTAGGGCAACACACTGCACTCTTCCTTGGGAGAGCTACATTTCCTCAGCACTCCAACAGCTCCAGGTAATCTGTTCTCTCACGTCCTACATGCCATGCAAATTGCCTCAATGCCCTAGGCTGAGCGGCACTGAGAAATCAAAACTGCTTCGCATTCCTTCTACAAAGTCATACCTTAAGACCCCATACTTAGAGGAGAAACTCGGCTTGCGTTCCTCCTGTAACCAAAGCACAGTTCTTCCTCTTACACTGCAGTGTTTTAGAAGAGCCTAAGCCCCGATAGCGTTACCAAAGCGTTCCTTGGGAGAGGCAGTTCGCTACATGCAGAACTCCGTGCCAAGAAAACATTCTTCAGGGAAGGGACCATTGTGTAGTTTGAGGGAATATTTACTTGGTAGACATCACAAGGGGGTAGGCTGCGTGTTCCCTGGAAACGGAGACCTGATGGCACAAGGCTTGCTTTCCCATTTTGAAAGCTCCATTCATGCTGCCTTGAAGCTACCTAAATACCAGTGTTTTGGACGGGTCTCTAGTCACTGTAGGCAGGGCTGTGGGAAGGGAACGAGTTTTCTCTAAATCAACAGGGTGCTTTCGTAGCCTGGGTGGGAGCTCCAACTGAGACGCTCTAGAGCTCAAAGGAAACTTGACGTGAGTCGTTTCCTCAAGGTAAAGCCTTGAAGGGCCCTGCTGAAGCCGAAGCGTAGAGAAGTTTCCTTGAGACATGAGTTGCAGTTCTCCTTTCTTTTAACGTTACTACGCTTTTCAAGACACCTAGGATCTCGCCTGGGCACCCTATTCCGTGCAAGAACACTGAGTACCGGCAGGCTCCACTGGGTTGCTAAGAAACATCCAGGCCCGGATACCTTTCCCAGTCACTCTGTGTATGCTAAGTGTAGGGCAACACACTGCACTCTTCCTTGGGAGAGCTACATTTCCTCAGCACTCCAACAGCTCCAGGTAATCTGTTCTCTCACGTCCTACATGTCATGCAAATTGCCTCAATGCCCTAGGCTGAGCGGCACTGAGAAATCAAAACTGCTTCGCATTCCTTCTACAAAGTCATACCTTAAGACCCCATACTTACAGGAGAAACTCGGCTTGCGTTCCTCCTGTAACCAAAGCAAAGTTCTTCCTCTTACACTGCAGGGTTTTAGAAGAGGCTAAGCCCCTATAGCGTACCTAGAGCATTCCTTGGGAGAGGCAGTTCGCTACATGCAGAACTCCGTGCCAAGAACACGTTATTCAGGGAAGGGACCAGTGTGTCGCTAGAATGTATATTAACTTGGTAGAAATCACAGGGAGGTAGGCTGCGTGTTCTCTGGGAACGGGGACCTGATGGCACAAGGCTTGCTTTCCCATTTTGAAAGCTCCATTCATGCCGCCTTGAACCTACCTAAATACCAGAGTTTTGGACGAGTTTCTAGTCACTGTAGGCAGGGCTCTGGGAAGGGAACGAGTTTTCTCTAAATCAACAGGGTGCTTTCATAGCCTGGGTGGGAGCTCCTCCTGAGACGCTCTAGAGCCTCAAGGAAACTTGACGTGAGTCCTTTCCTCAAGGTAAAGCCTTGAAGAGCCCTGCTGAAGCGGAACGTAGAGAAGTTTCCTTGAGACATGAGTTGCAGTTCTCCTTTCTTTTAACGTTAGTACGCTTTTCAAGACACCTAGGATCTCGCCTGGGCACCCTATTCCGTGCAAGAACACTGAGTACCGGCAGGCTCCACTGGGTTGCTAAGAAACATCCAGGCCCGGATACCTTTCCCAGTCACTCTGTGTATGCTAAGTGTAGGGCAACACACTGCACTCTTCCTTGGGAGAGCTACATTTCCTCAGCACTCCAACAGCTCCAGGTAATCTGTTCTCTCACGTCCTACATGCCATGCAAATTGCCTCAATGCCCTAGGCTGAGCGGCACTGAGAAATCAAAACTGCTTCGCATTCCTTCTACAAAGTCATACCTTAAGACCCCATACTTAGAGGAGAAACTCGGCTTGCGTTCCTCCTGTAACCAAAGCACAGTTCTTCCTCTTACACTGCAGGGTTTTAGAAGAGCCTAAGCCCCGATAGCGTTACCAAAGCGTTCCTTGGGAGAGGCAGTTCGCTACATGCAGAACTCCGTGCCAAGAAAACATTCTTCAGGGAAGGGACCATTGTGTAGTTTGAGGGAATATTTACTTGGTAGACATCACAAGGGGGTAGGCTGCGTGTTCCCTGGAAACGGAGACCTGATGGCACAAGGCTTGCTTTCCCATTTTGAAAGCTCCATTCATGCTGCCTTGAAGCTACCTAAATACCAGTGTTTTGGACGGGTCTCTAGTCACTGTAGGCAGGGCTGTGGGAAGGGAACGAGTTTTCTCTAAATCAACAGGGTGCTTTCGTAGCCTGGGTGGGAGCTCCAACTGAGACGCTCTAGAGCTCAAAGGAAACTTGACGTGAGTCGTTTCCTCAAGGTAAAGCCTTGAGGAGCCCTGCTGAAGCGGAAGCATGGAGCAGCTTCCTGGAGACATGAGTTGTAGTTCTGCTTTCTTTGAACGTTAGTATGCTTATGAAGACACCTAGTAACTCTCGTGGGCACCCTATTCCCTGCAAGAACACCGAGGACCGGCATGCTCGACTGGGAAGCTCAGAAACATCCAGGCCCGGAAACCTTTCCCAGTCACTCTCAATATGCTAAGTGTAAGGCAACACACTGCACGCCTCCTTGGAAGAGCTAGATTTCCTCAGCACTCCAACAGCTCCAGGCAATCTGTTGTCTCACGTCTACATGTCATGCATATCTGCCTCAATGCCCTAGGCTGAGTGGCACTGAGTAACCAATACTGTTTCACATTCCTTCTACAAAGTCATACGTTAAGACCCCATACTTACAGGAGAAAGTTGCCTTGCGTTCCTGCTGTAACCAAAGCACAGTTCTTCCTCTTACACTGCAGGGTTTTAGAAGAGGCTAAGCCCCTATAGCGTACCTAGAGCATTCCTTGGGAGAGGCAGTTCGCTACATGCAGAACTCCGTGCCAAGAACACGTTATTCAGGGAAGGGACCAGTGTGTCACTAGAGTGTATATTAACTTGGTAGAAATCACAGGGAGGTAGGCTGCGTGTTCACTGGAAACGGGGACCTGATGGCACAAGGCTTGCTTTCCAATTTTGAAAGCTCCATTCATGCCGCCTTGAACCTACCTAAATACCAGTGTTTTGGACGAGTTTCTAGTCACTGTAGGCAGGGCTCTGGGAAGGGAACGAGTTTTCTCTAAATCAACAGGGTGCTTTCATAGCCTGGTGGGAGCTCCTCCTGAGACGCTCTAGAGCTACAAGGAAACTTGACGTGAGTCCTTTCCTCAAGGTAAAGCCTTGAAGAGCCCTGCTGAAGCGGCACGTGGATAAGTTTCCTTGAGACATGAGTTGCAGTTGTCCTTTCTTTTAACGTTACTACGCTTTTCAAGACACCTAGGATCTCGCCTGGGCACCCTATTCCGTGCAAGAACACCGAGTACCGGCAGGCTCCACTGGGTTGCTAAGAAACATCCAGGCCCGGATACCTTTCCCAGTCACTCTGTGTATGCTAAGTGTAGGGCAACACACTGCACTCTTCCTTGGGAGAGCTACATTTCCTCAGCACTCCAACAGCTCCAGGTAATCTGTTCTCTCACGTCCTACATGTCATGCAAATTGCCTCAATGCCCTAGGCTGAGCGGCACTGAGAAATCAAAACTGCTTCGCATTCCTTCTACAAAGTCATACCTTAAGACCCCATACTTAGAGGAGAAACTCGGCTTGCGTTCCTCCTGTAACCAAAGCACTGTTCTTCCTCTTACACTGCAGGGTTTTAGAAGAGCCTAAGCCCTGATAGCGTTACCAAAGCGTTCCTTGGGAGAGGCAGTTCGCTACATGCAGAACTCCGTGCCAAGAAAACATTCTTCAGGGAAGGGACCATTGTGTAGTTTGAGGGAATATTTACTTGGTAGACATCACAAGGGGGTAGGCTGCGTGTTCCCTGGAAACGGAGACCTGATGGCACAAGGCTTGCTTTCCCATTTTGAAAGCTCCATTCATGCTGCCTTGAAGCTACCTAAATACCAGTGTTTTGGACGGGTCTCTAGTCACTGTAGGCAGGGCTGTGGGAAGGGAACGAGTTTTCTCTAAATCAACAGGGTGCTTTCGTAGCCTGGGTGGGAGCTCCAACTGAGACGCTCTAGAGCTCAAAGGAAACTTGACGTGAGTCGTTTCCTCAAGGTAAAGCCTTGAAGGGCCCTGCTGAAGCCGAAGCGTGGAGCAGTTTCCTGGAGACATGAGTTGCAGTTCTGCTTTCTTTGAACGTTAGTACGCTTATGAAGACACCTAGTAACTCTCGTGGGCACCCTATTCCCTGCAAGAACACCGAGGACCGGCATGCTCGACTGGGAAGCTCAGAAACATCCAGGCCCGGAAACCTTTCCCAGTCACTCTCAATATGCTAAGGGTAGGGCAACACACTGCACGCCTCCTTGGGAGAGCTAGATTTCCTCAGCACTCCAACAGCTCCAGGCAATCTGTTGTCTCACGTCTACATGTCATGCATATCTGCCTCAATGCCCTAGGCTGAGCCGCACTGAGAAACCAATACTCTTTCACATTCCTTCTACAAAGTCATACCTTAAGACCCCATACTTACAGGAGAAAGTTGCCTTGCGTTCCTGCTGTAACCAAAGCACAGTTCTTCCTCTTACACTGCAGGGTTTTAGAAGAGGCTAAACCCCTATAGCGTACCTAGAGCATTCCTTGGGAGAGGCAGTTCGCTACATGCAGAACTCCGTGCCAAGAACACGTTATTCAGGGAAGGGACCAGTGTGTCGCTAGAATGTATATTAACTTGGTAGAACTCACAGGGAGGTAGGCTGCCTGTTCACTGGAAACGGGGACCTGATGGCACAAGGCTTGCTTTCCCATTTTGAAAGCTCCATTCATGCCGCCTTGAACCTACCTAAATACCAGTGTTTTGGACGAGTTTCTAGTCACTGTAGGCAGGGCTCTGGGAAGGGAACGAGTTTTCTCGAAATCAACAGGGTGCTTTCATAGCCTGGGTGGGAGCTCCTCCTGAGACGCTCTAGAGCTACAAGGAAACTTGACGTGAGTCCTTTCCTCAAGGTAAAGCCTTGAAGAGCCCTGCTGAAGCGGCACGTGGAGAAGTTTCCTTGAGACATGAGTTGCAGTTCTCCTTTCTTTTAACGTTACTACGCTTTTCAAGACACCTAGGATCTCGCCTGGGCACCCTATTCCGTGCAAGAACACCGAGTACCGGCAGGCTCCACTGGGTTGCTAAGAAACATCCAGGCCCGGATACCTTTCCCAGTCACTCTGTGTATGCTAAGTGTAGGGCAACACACTGCACTCTTCCTTGGGAGAGCTACATTTCCTCAGCACTCCAACAGCTCCAGGTAATCTGTTCTCTCACGTCCTACATGTCATGCAAATTGCCTCAATGCCCTAGGCTGAGCGGCACTGAGAAATCAAAACTGCTTCGCATTCCTTCTACAAAGTCATACCTTAAGACCCCATACTTAGAGGAGAAACTCGGCTTGCGTTCCTCCTGTAACCAAAGCACAGTTCTTCCTCTTACACTGCAGGGTTTTAGAAGAGCCTAAGCCCCGATAGCGTTACCAAAGCGTTCCTTGGGAGAGGCAGTTCGCTACATGCAGAACTCCGTGCCAAGAAAACATTCTTCAGGGAAGGGACCATTGTGTAGTTTGAGGGAATATTTACTTGGTAGACATCACAAGGGGGTAGGCTGCGTGTTCCCTGGAAACGGAGACCTGATGGCACAAGGCTTGCTTTCCCATTTTGAAAGCTCCATTCATGCTGCCTTGAAGCTACCTAAATACCAGTGTTTTGGACGGGTCTCTAGTCACTGTAGGCAGGGCTGTGGGAAGGGAACGAGTTTTCTCTAAATCAACAGGGTGCTTTCGTAGCCTGGGTGGGAGCTCCAACTGAGACGCTCTAGAGCTCAAAGGAAACTTGACGTGAGTCGTTTCCTCAAGGTAAAGCCTTGAAGGGCCCTGCTGAAGCCGAAGCGTGGAGCAGTTTCCTGGAGACATGAGTTGCAGTTCTGCTTTCTTTGAACGTTAGTACGCTTATGAAGACACCTAGTAACTCTCGTGGGCACCCTATTCCCTGCAAGAACACCGAGGACCGGCATGCTCGACTGGGAAGCTCAGAAACATCCAGGCCCGGAAACCTTTCCCAGTCACTCTCAATATGCTAAGGGTAGGGCAACACACTGCACGCCTCCTTGGGAGAGCTAGATTTCCTCAGCACTCCAACAGCTCCAGGCAATCTGTTGTCTCACGTCTACATGTCATGCATATCTGCCTCAATGCCCTAGGCTGAGCCGCACTGAGAAACCAATACTCTTTCACATTCCTTCTACAAAGTCATACCTTAAGACCCCATACTTACAGGAGAAAGTTGCCTTGCGTTCATGCTGTAACCAAAGCACAGTTCTTCCTCTTACACTGCAGGGTTTTAGAAGAGGCTAAGCCCCTATAGCGTACCTAGAGCATTCCGTGGGAGAGGCAGTTCGCTACATGCAGAACTCCGTGCCAAGAACACGTTATTCAGGGAAGGGACCAGTGTGTCGCTAGAATGTATATTAACTTGGTAGAAATCACAGGGAGGTAGGCTGCGTGTTCACTGGGAACGGGGACCTGATGGCACAAGGCTTGCTTTCCCATTTTGAAAGCTCCATTCATGCCGCCTTGAACCTACCTAAATACCAGAGTTTTGGACGAGTTTCTAGTCACTGTAGGCAGGGCTCTGGGAAGGGAACGAGTTTTCTCTAAATCAACAGGGTGCTTTCATAGCCTGGGTGGGAGCTCCTCCTGAGACGCTCTAGAGCCTCAAGGAAACTTGACGTGAGTCCTTTCCTCAAGGTAAAGCCTTGAAGAGCCCTGCTGAAGCGGCACGTGGATAAGTTTCCTTGAGACATGAGTTGCAGTTCTCCTTTCTTTTAACGTTAGTACGCTTTTCAAGACACCTAGGATCTCGCCTGGGCACCCTATTCCGTGCAAGAACACTGAGTACCGGCAGGCTCCACTGGGTTGCTAAGAAACATCCAGGCCCGGATACCTTTCCCAGTCACTCTGTGTATGCTAAGTGTAGGGCAACACACTGCACTCTTCCTTGGGAGAGCTACATTTCCTCAGCACTCCAACAGCTCCAGGTAATCTGTTCTCTCACGTCCTACATGTCATGCAAATTGCCTCAATGCCCTAGGCTGAGCGGCACTGAGAAATCAAAACTGCTTCGCATTCCTTCTACAAAGTCATACCTTAAGACCCCATACTTACAGGAGAAACTCGGCTTGCGTTCCTCCTGTAACCAAAGCACAGTTCTTCCTCTTACACTGCAGGGTTTTAGAAGAGCCTAAGCCCCGATAGCGTTACCAAAGCGTTCCTTGGGAGAGGCAGTTCGCTACATGCAGAACTCCGTGCCAAGAAAACATTCTTCAGGGAAGGGACCATTGTGTAGTTTGAGGGAATATTTACTTGGTAGACATCACAAGGGGGTAGGCTGCGTGTTCCCTGGAAACGGAGACCTGATGGCACAAGGCTTGCTTTCCCATTTTGAAAGCTCCATTCATGCTGCCTTGAAGCTACCTAAATACCAGTGTTTTGGACGGGTCTCTAGTCACTGTAGGCAGGGCTGTGGGAAGGGAACGAGTTTTCTCTAAATCAACAGGGTGCTTTCGTAGCCTGGGTGGGAGCTCCAACTGAGACGCTCTAGAGCTCAAAGGAAACTTGACGTGAGTCGTTTCCTCAAGGTAAAGCCTTGAAGGGCCCTGCTGAAGCCGAAGCGTGGAGCAGTTTCCTGGAGACATGAGTTGCAGTTCTGCTTTCTTTGAACGTTAGTACGCTTATGAAGACACCTAGTAACTCTCGTGGGCACCCTATTCCCTGCAAGAACACCGAGGACCGGCATGCTCGACTGGGAAGCTCAGAAACATCCAGGCCCGGAAACCTTTCCCAGTCACTCTCAATATGCTAAGGGTAGGGCAACACACTGCACGCCTCCTTGGGAGAGCTAGATTTCCTCAGCACTCCAACAGCTCCAGGCAATCTGTTGTCTCACGTCTACATGTCATGCATATCTGCCTCAATGCCCTAGGCTGAGCCGCACTGAGAAACCAATACTCTTTCACATTCCTTCTACAAAGTCATACCTTAAGACCCCATACTTACAGGAGAAAGTTGCCTTGCGTTCCTGCTGTAACCAAAGCACAGTTCTTCCTCTTACACTGCAGGGTTTTAGAAGAGGCTAAGCCCCTATAGCGTACCTAGAGCATTCCTTGGGAGAGGCAGTTCGCTACATGCAGAACTCCGTGCCAAGAACACGTTATTCAGGGAAGGGACCAGTGTGTCGCTAGAATGTATATTAACTTGGTAGAAATCACAGGGAGGTAGGCTGCGTGTTCACTGGGAACGGGGACCTGATGGCACAAGGCTTGCTTTCCCATTTTGAAAGCTCCATTCATGCCGCCTTGAACCTACCTAAATACCAGAGTTTTGGACGAGTTTCTAGTCACTGTAGGCAGGGCTCTGGGAAGGGAACGAGTTTTCTCTAAATCAACAGGGTGCTTTCATAGCCTGGGTGGGAGCTCCTCCTGAGACGCTCTAGAGCCTCAAGGAAACTTGACGTGAGTCCTTTCCTCAAGGTAAAGCCTTGAAGAGCCCTGCTGAAGCGGAACGTGGAGAAGTTTCCTTGAGACATGAGTTGCAGTTCTCCTTTCTTTTAACGTTAGTACGCTTTTCAAGACACCTAGGATCTCGCCTGGGCACCCTATTCCGTGCAAGAACACTGAGTACCGGCAGGCTCCACTGGGTTGCTAAGAAACATCCAGGCCCGGATACCTTTCCCAGTCACTCTGTGTATGCTAAGTGTAGGGCAACACACTGCACTCTTCCTTGGGAGAGCTACATTTCCTCAGCACTCCAACAGCTCCAGGTAATCTGTTCTCTCACGTCCTACATGCCATGCAAATTGCCTCAATGCCCTAGGCTGAGCGGCACTGAGAAATCAAAACTGCTTCGCATTCCTTCTACAAAGTCATACCTTAAGACCCCATACTTACAGGAGAAACTCGGCTTGCGTTCCTCCTGTAACCAAAGCACAGTTCTTCCTCTTACACTGCAGGGTTTTAGAAGAGCCTAAGCCCCGATAGCGTTACCAAAGCGTTCCTTGGGAGAGGCAGTTCGCTACATGCAGAACTCCGTGCCAAGAAAACATTCTTCAGGGAAGGGACCATTGTGTAGTTTGAGGGAATATTTACTTGGTAGACATCACAAGGGGGTAGGCTGCGTGTTCCCTGGAAATGGAGACCTGATGGCACAAGGCTTGCTTTCCCATTTTGAAAGCTCCA
Organism: Eubalaena glacialis; assembly: GCF_028564815.1. Taxonomy (NCBI): domain Eukaryota; kingdom Metazoa; phylum Chordata; class Mammalia; order Artiodactyla; family Balaenidae; genus Eubalaena; species Eubalaena glacialis. The sequence goes on along the minus strand of NC_083719.1, from coordinate 161,176,838 downwards.
TTCATGCTGCCTTGAAGCTACCTAAATACCAGTGTTTTGGACGGGTCTCTAGTCACTGTAGGCAGGGCTGTGGGAAGGGAACGAGTTTTCTCTAAATCAACAGGGTGCTTTCGTAGCCTGGGTGGGAGCTCCAACTGAGACGCTCTAGAGCTCAAAGGAAACTTGACGTGAGTCGTTTCCTCAAGGTAAAGCCTTGAAGGGCCCTGCTGAAGCTGAAGCGTAGAGAAGTTTCCTTGAGACATGAGTTGCAGTTCTCCTTTCTTTTAACGTTACTACGCTTTTCAAGACACCTAGGATCTCGCCTGGGCACCCTATTCCGTGCAAGAACACCGAGTACCGGCAGGCTCCACTGGGTTGCTAAGAAACATCCAGGCCCGGATACCTTTCCCAGTCACTCTGTGTATGCTAAGTGTAGGGCAACACACTGCACTCTTCCTTGGGAGAGCTACATTTCCTCAGCACTCCAACAGCTCCAGGTAATCTGTTCTCTCACTTCCTACATGTCATGCAAATTGCCTCAATGCCCTAGGCTGAGCGGCACTGAGAAATCAAAACTGCTTCGCATTCCTTCTACAAAGGCATACCTTAAGACCCCATACTTACAGGAGAAACTCGGCTTGCGTTCCTCCTGTAACCAAAGCACAGTTCTTCCTCTTACACTGCAGGGTTTTAGAAGAGCCTAAGCCCCGATAGCGTTACCAAAGCGTTCCTTGGGAGAGGCAGTTCGCTACATGCAGAACTCCGTGCCAAGAAAACATTCTTCAGGGAAGGGACCATTGTGTAGTTTGAGGGAATATTTACTTGGTAGACATCACAAGGGGGTAGGCTGCGTGTTCCCTGGAAACGGAGACCTGATGGCACAAGGCTTGCTTTCCCATTTTGAAAGCTCCATTCATGCTGCCTTGAAGCTACCTAAATACCAGTGTTTTGGACGGGTCTCTAGTCACTGTAGGCAGGGCTGTGGGAAGGGAACGAGTTTTCTCTAAATCAACAGGGTGCTTTCGTAGCCTGGGTGGGAGCTCCAACTGAGACGCTCTAGAGCTCAAAGGAAACTTGACGTGAGTCGTTTCCTCAAGGTAAAGCCTTGAAGGGCCCTGCTGAAGCCGAAGCGTGGAGCAGTTTCCTGGAGACATGAGTTGCAGTTCTGCTTTCTTTGAACGATAGTACGCTTATGAAGACACCTAGTAACTCTCGTGGGCACCCTATTCCCTGCAAGAACACCGAGGACCGGCATGCTCGACTGGGAAGCTCAGAAACATCCAGGCCCGGAAACCTTTCCCAGTCACTCTCAATATGCTAAGGGTAGGGCAACACACTGCACACCTCCTTGGGAGAGCTAGATTTCCTCAGCACTCCAACAGCTCCAGGCAATCTGTTGTCTCACGTCTACATGTCATGCATATCTGCCTCAATGCCCTAGGCTGAGCCGCACTGAGAAACCAATACTCTTTCACATTCCTTCTACAAAGTCATACCTTAAGACCCCATACTTACAGGAGAAAGTTGCCTTGCGTTCCTGCTGTAACCAAAGCACAGTTCTTCCTCTTACACTGCAGGGTTTTAGAAGAGGCTAAGCCCCTATAGCGTACCTAGAGCATTCCCTGGGAGAGGCAGTTCACTACATGCAGAACTCCGTGCCAAGAACACGTTATTCAGGGAAGGGACCAGTGTGTCGCTAGAATGTATATTAACTTGGTAGAAATCACAGGGAGGTAGGCTGCGTGTTCACTGGGAACGGGGACCTGATGGCACAAGGCTTGCTTTCCCATTTTGAAAGCTCCATTCATGCCGCCTTGAACCTACCTAAATACCAGAGTTTTGGACGAGTTTCTAGTCACTGTAGGCAGGGCTCTGGGAAGGGAACGAGTTTTCTCTAAATCAACAGGGTGCTTTCATAGCCTGGGTGGGAGCTCCTCCTGAGACGCTCTAGAGCCTCAAGGAAACTTGACGTGAGTCCTTTCCTCAAGGTAAAGCCTTGAAGAGCCCTGCTGAAGTGGAACGTGGAGAAGTTTCCTTGAGAAAGGAGTTGCAGTTCTCCTTTCTTTTAACGTTACTACGCTTTTCAAGACACCTAGGATCTCGCCTGGGCACCCTATTCCGTGCAAGAACACCGAGTACCGGCAGGCTCCACTGGGTTGCTAAGAAACATCCAGGCCCGGATACCTTTCCCAGTCACTCTGTGTATGCTAAGTGTAGGGCAACACACTGCACTCTTCCTTGGGAGAGCTACATTTCCTCAGCACTCCAACAGCTCCAGGTAATCTGTTCTCTCACGTCCTACATGTCATGCAAATTGCCTCAATGCCCTAGGCTGAGCGGCACTGAGAAATCAAAACTGCTTCGCATTCCTTCTACAAAGTCATACCTTAAGACCCCATACTTACAGGAGAAACTCGGCTTGCGTTCCTCCTGTAACCAAAGCACAGTTCTTCCTCTTACACTGCAGGGTTTTAGAAGAGCCTAAGCCCCGATAGCGTTACCAAAGCGTTCCTTGGGAGAGGCAGTTCGCTACATGCAGAACTCCGTGCCAAGAAAACATTCTTCAGGGAAGGGACCATTGTGTAGTTTGAGGGAATATTTACTTGGTAGACATCACAAGGGGGTAGGCTGCGTGTTCCCTGGAAACGGAGACCTGATGGCACAAGGCTTGCTTTCCCATTTTGAAAGCTCCATTCATGCTGCCTTGAAGCTACCTAAATACCAGTGTTTTGGACGGGTCTCTAGTCACTGTAGGCAGGGCTGTGGGAAGGGAAAGAGTTTTCTCTAAATCAACAGGGTGCTTTCGTAGCCTGTGTGGGAGCTCCACCTGAGACGCTCTAGAGCTCAAAGGAAACTTGACGTGAGTCGTTTCCTCAAGGTAAAGCCTTGAAGAGCCCTGCTGAAGCGGAAGCGTGGAGCAGCTTCCTGGAGACATGAGTTGTAGTTCTGCTTTCTTTGAACGTTAGTATGCTTATGAAGACACCTAGTAACTCTCGTGGGCACCCTATTCCCTGCAAGAACACCGAGGACCGGCATGCTCGACTGGGAAGCTCAGAAACATCCAGGCCCGGAAACCTTTCCCAGTCACTCTCAATATGCTAAGTGTAAGGCAACACACTGCACGCCTCCTTGGAAGAGCTAGATTTCCTCAGCACTCCAACAGCTCCAGGCAATCTGTTGTCTCACGTCTACATGTCATGCATATCTGCCTCAATGCCCTAGGCTGAGTGGCACTGAGTAACCAATACTGTTTCACATTCCTTCTACAAAGTCATACGTTAAGACCCCATACTTACAGGAGAAAGTTGCCTTGCGTTCCTGCTGTAACCAAAGCACAGTTCTTCCTCTTACACTGCAGGGTTTTAGAAGAGGCTAAGCCCCTATAGCGTACCTAGAGCATTCCTTGGGAGAGGCAGTTCGCTACATGCAGAACTCCGTGCCAAGAACACGTTATTCAGGGAAGGGACCAGTGTGTCACTAGAGTGTATATTAACTTGGTAGAAATCACAGGGAGGTAGGCTGCGTGTTCACTGGAAACGGAGACCTGATGGCACAAGGCTTGCTTTCCCATTTTGAAAGCTCCATTCATGCCGCCTTGAACCTACCTAAATACCAGTGTTTTGGACGAGTTTCTAGTCACTGTAGGCAGGGCTCTGGGAAGGGAACGAGTTTTCTCTAAATCAACAGGGTGCTTTCATAGCCTGGGTGGGAGCTCCTCCTGAGACGCTCTAGAGCTACAAGGAAACTTGACGTGAGTCCTTTCCTCAAGGTAAAGCCTTGAAGAGCCCTGCTGAAGCGGCACGTGGATAAGTTTCCTTGAGACATGAGTTGCAGTTGTCCTTTCTTTTAACGTTACTACGCTTTTCAAGACACCTAGGATCTCGCCTGGGCACCCTATTCCGTGCAAGAACACCGAGTACCAGCAGGCTCCACTGGGTTGCTAAGAAACATCCAGGCCCGGATACCTTTCCCAGTCACTCTGTGTATGCTAAGTGTAGGGCAACACACTGCACTCTTCCTTGGGAGAGCTACATTTCCTCAGCACTCCAACAGCTCCAGGTAATCTGTTCTCTCACGTCCTACATGTCATGCAAATTGCCTCAATGCCCTAGGCTGAGCGGCACTGAGAAATCAAAACTGCTTCGCATTCCTTCTACAAAGTCATACCTTAAGACCCCATACTTAGAGGAGAAACTCGGCTTGCGTTCCTCCTGTAACCAAAGCACAGTTCTTCCTCTTACACTGCAGGGTTTTAGAAGAGCCTAAGCCCCGATAGCGTTACCAAAGCGTTCCTTGGGAGAGGCAGTTCGCTACATGCAGAACTCCGTGCCAAGAAAACATTCTTCAGGGAAGGGACCATTGTGTAGTTTGAGGGAATATTTACTTGGTAGACATCACAAGGGGGTAGGCTGCGTGTTCCCTGGAAACGGAGACCTGATGGCACAAGGCTTGCTTTCCCATTTTGAAAGCTCCATTCATGCTGCCTTGAAGCTACCTAAATACCAGTGTTTTGGACGGGTCTCTAGTCACTGTAGGCAGGGCTGTGGGAAGGGAACGAGTTTTCTCTAAATCAACAGGGTGCTTTCGTAGCCTGGGTGGGAGCTCCAACTGAGACGCTCTAGAGCTCAAAGGAAACTTGACGTGAGTCGTTTCCTCAAGGTAAAGCCTTGAAGGGCCCTGCTGAAGCCGAAGCGTGGAGCAGTTTCCTGGAGACATGAGTTGCAGTTCTGCTTTCTTTGAACGTTAGTACGCTTATGAAGACACCTAGTAACTCTCGTGGGCACCCTATTCCCTGCAAGAACACCGAGGACCGGCATGCTCGACTGGGAAGCTCAGAAACATCCAGGCCCGGAAACCTTTCCCAGTCACTCTCAATATGCTAAGGGTAGGGCAACACACTGCACGCCTCCTTGGGAGAGCTAGATTTCCTCAGCACTCCAACAGCTCCAGGCAATCTGTTGTCTCACGTCTACATGTCATGCATATCTGCCTCAATGCCCTAGGCTGAGCCGCACTGAGAAACCAATACTCTTTCACATTCCTTCTACAAAGTCATACCTTAAGACCCCATACTTACAGGAGAAAGTTGCCTTGCGTTCCTGCTGTAACCAAAGCACAGTTCTTCCTCTTACACTGCAGGGTTTTAGAAGAGGCTAAACCCCTATAGCGTACCTAGAGCATTCCTTGGGAGAGGCAGTTCGCTACATGCAGAACTCCGTGCCAAGAACACGTTATTCAGGGAAGGGACCAGTGTGTCGCTAGAATGTATATTAACTTGGTAGAACTCACAGGGAGGTAGGCTGCGTGTTCACTGGAAACGGGGACCTGATGGCACAAGGCTTGCTTTCCCATTTTGAAAGCTCCATTCATGCCGCCTTGAACCTACCTAAATACCAGTGTTTTGGACGAGTTTCTAGTCACTGTAGGCAGGGCTCTGGGAAGGGAACGAGTTTTCTCTAAATCAACAGGGTGCTTTCATAGCCTGGGTGGGAGCTCCACCTGAGACGCTCTAGAGCTACAAGGAAACTTGACGTGAGTCCTTTCCTCAAGGTAAAGCCTTGAAGAGCCCTGCTGAAGCGGCACGTGGATAAGTTTCCTTGAGACATGAGTTGCAGTTGTCCTTTCTTTTAACGTTACTATGCTTTTCAAGACACCTAGGATCTCGCCTGGGCACCCTATTCCGTGCAAGAACACCGAGTACCGGCAGGCTCCACTGGGTTGCTAAGAAACATCCAGGCCCGGATACCTTTCCCAGTCACTCTGTGTATGCTAAGTGTAGGGCAACACACTGCACTCTTCCTTGGGAGAGCTACATTTCCTCAGCACTCCAACAGCTCCAGGTAATCTGTTCTCTCACGTCCTACATGTCATGCAAATTGCCTCAATGCCCTAGGCTGAGCGGCACTGAGAAATCAAAACTGCTTCGCATTCCTTCTACAAAGTCATACCTTAAGACCCCATACTTACAGGAGAAACTCGGCTTGCGTTCCTCCTGTAACCAAAGCACAGTTCTTCCTCTTACACTGCAGGGTTTTAGAAGAGCCTAAGCCCCGATAGCGTTACCAAAGCGTTCCTTGGGAGAGGCAGTTAGCTACATGCAGAACTCCGTGCCAAGAAAACATTCTTCAGGGAAGGGACCATTGTGTAGTTTGAGGGAATATTTACTTGGTAGACATCACAAGGGGGTAGGCTGCGTGTTCCCTGGAAACGGAGACCTGATGGCACAAGGCTTGCTTTCCCATTTTGAAAGCTCCATTCATGCTGCCTTGAAGCTACCTAAATACCAGTGTTTTGGACGGGTCTCTAGTCACTGTAGGCAGGGCTGTGGGAAGGGAACGAGTTTTCTCTAAATCAACAGGGTGCTTTCGTAGCCTGGGTGGGAGCTCCAACTGAGACGCTCTAGAGCTCAAAGGAAACTTGACGTGAGTCGTTTCCTCAAGGTAAAGCCTTGAAGGGCCCTGCTGAAGCCGAAGCGTGGAGCAGTTTCCTGGAGACATGAGTTGCAGTTCTGCTTTCTTTGAACGTTAGTACGCTTATGAAGACACCTAGTAACTCTCGTGGGCACCCTATTCCCTGCAAGAACACCGAGGACCGGCATGCTCGACTGGGAAGCTCAGAAACATCCAGGCCCGGAAACCTTTCCCAGTCACTCTCAATATGCTAAGGGTAGGGCAACACACTGCACGCCTCCTTGGGAGAGCTAGATTTCCTCAGCACTCCAACAGCTCCAGGCAATCTGTTGTCTCACGTCTACATGTCATGCATATCTGCCTCAATGCCCTAGGCTGAGCCGCACTGAGAAACCAATACTCTTTCACATTCCTTCTACAAAGTCATACCTTAAGACCCCATACTTACAGGAGAAAGTTGCCTTGCGTTCCTGCTGTAACCAAAGCACAGTTCTTCCTCTTACACTGCAGGGTTTTAGAAGAGGCTAAGCCCCTATAGCGTACCTAGAGCATTCCGTGGGAGAGGCAGTTCGCTACATGCAGAACTCCGTGCCAAGAACACGTTATTCAGGGAAGGGACCAGTGTGTCGCTAGAATGTATATTAACTTGGTAGAAATCACAGGGAGGTAGGCTGCGTGTTCACTGGGAACGGGGACCTGATGGCACAAGGCTTGCTTTCCCATTTTGAAAGCTCCATTCATGCCGCCTTGAACCTACCTAAATACCAGAGTTTTGGACGAGTTTCTAGTCACTGTAGGCAGGGCTCTGGGAAGGGAACGAGTTTTCTCTAAATCAACAGGGTGCTTTCATAGCCTGGGTGGGAGCTCCTCCTGAGACGCTCTAGAGCCTCAAGGAAACTTGACGTGAGTCCTTTCCTCAAGGTAAAGCCTTGAAGAGCCCTGCTGAAGCGGAACGTGGAGAAGTTTCCTTGAGACAGGAGTTGCAGTTCTCCTTTCTTTTAACGTTACTACGCTTTTCAAGACACCTAGGATCTCGCCTGGGCACCCTATTCCGTGCAAGAACACCGAGTACCGGCAGGCTCCACTGGGTTGCTAAGAAACATCCAGGCCCGGATACCTTTCCCAGTCACTCTGTGTATGCTAAGTGTAGGGCAACACACTGCACTCTTCCTTGGGAGAGCTACATTTCCTCAGCACTCCAACAGCTCCAGGTAATCTGTTCTCTCACGTCCTACATGTCATGCAAATTGCCTCAATGCCCTAGGCTGAGCGGCACTGAGAAATCAAAACTGCTTCGCATTCCTTCTACAAAGTCATACCTTAAGATCCCATACTTACAGGAGAAACTCGGCTTGCGTTCCTCCTGTAACCAAAGCACAGTTCTTCCTCTTACACTGCAGGGTTTTAGAAGAGCCTAAGCCCCGATAGCGTTACCAAAGCGTTCCTTGGGAGAGGCAGTTCGCTACATGCAGAACTCCGTGCCAAGAAAACATTCTTCAGGGAAGGGACCATTGTGTAGTTTGAGGGAATATTTACTTGGTAGACATCACAAGGGGGTAGGCTGCGTGTTCCCTGGAAACGGAGACCTGATGGCACAAGGCTTGCTTTCCCATTTTGAAAGCTCCATTCATGCTGCCTTGAAGCTACCTAAATACCAGTGTTTTGGACGGGTCTCTAGTCACTGTAGGCAGGGCTGTGGGAAGGGAACGAGTTTTCTCTAAATCAACAGGGTGCTTTCGTAGCCTGGGTGGGAGCTCCAACTGAGACGCTCTAGAGCTCAAAGGAAACTTGACGTGAGTCGTTTCCTCAAGGTAAAGCCTTGAAGAGCCCTGCTGAAGCGGAAGCGTGGAGCAGCTTCCTGGAGACATGAGTTGTAGTTCTGCTTTCTTTGAACGTTAGTATGCTTATGAAGACACCTAGTAACTCTCGTGGGCACCCTATTCCCTGCAAGAACACCGAGGACCGGCATGCTCGACTGGGAAGCTCAGAAACATCCAGGCCCGGAAACCTTTCCCAGTCACTCTCAATATGCTAAGTGTAAGGCAACACACTGCACGCCTCCTTGGAAGAGCTAGATTTCCTCAGCACTCCAACAGCTCCAGGCAATCTGTTGTCTCACGTCTACATGTCATGCATATCTGCCTCAATGCCCTAGGCTGAGCCGCACTGAGAAACCAATACTCTTTCACATTCCTTCTACAAAGTCATACCTTAAGACCCCATACTTACAGGAGAAAGTTGCCTTGCGTTCCTGCTGTAACCAAAGCACAGTTCTTCCTCTTACACTGCAGGGTTTTAGAAGAGGCTAAGCCCCTATAGCGTACCTAGAGCATTCCTTGGGAGAGGCAGTTCGCTACATGCAGAACTCCGTGCCAAGAACACGTTATTCAGGGAAGGGACCAGTGTGTCACTAGAGTGTATATTAACTTGGTAGAAATCACAGGGAGGTAGGCTGCGTGTTCACTGGAAACGGAGACCTGATGGCACAAGGCTTGCTTTCCCATTTTGAAAGCTCCATTCATGCCGCCTTGAACCTACCTAAATACCAGTGTTTTGGACGAGTTTCTAGTCACTGTAGGCAGGGCTCTGGGAAGGGAACGAGTTTTCTCTAAATCAACAGGGTGCTTTCATAGCCTGGGTGGGAGCTCCTCCTGAGACGCTCTAGAGCTACAAGGAAACTTGACGTGAGTCCTTTCCTCAAGGTAAAGCCTTGAAGAGCCCTGCTGAAGCGGCACGTGGAGAAGTTTCCTTGAGACATGAGTTGCAGTTCTCCTTTCTTTTAACGTTACTACGCTTTTCAAGACACCTAGGATCTCGCCTGGGCACCCTATTCCGTGCAAGAACACCGAGTACCGGCAGGCTCCACTGGGTTGCTAAGAAACATCCAGGCCCGGATACCTTTCCCAGTCACTCTGTGTATGCTAAGTGTAGGGCAACACACTGCACTCTTCCTTGGGAGAGCTACATTTCCTCAGCACTCCAACAGCTCCAGGTAATCTGTTCTCTCACGTCCTACATGTCATGCAAATTGCCTCAATGCCCTAGGCTGAGCGGCACTGAGAAATCAAAACTGCTTCGCATTCCTTCTACAAAGTCATACCTTAAGACCCCATACTTACAGGAGAAACTCGGCTTGCGTTCCTCCTGTAACCAAAGCACAGTTCTTCCTCTTACACTGCAGGGTTTTAGAAGAGCCTAAGCCCCGATAGCGTTACCAAAGCGTTCCTTGGGAGAGGCAGTTCGCTACATGCAGAACTCCGTGCCAAGAAAACATTCTTCAGGGAAGGGACCATTGTGTAGTTTGAGGGAATATTTACTTGGCAGACATCACAAGGGGGTAGGCTGCGTGTTCCCTGGAAACGGAGACCTGATGGCACAAGGCTTGCTTTCCCATTTTGAAAGCTCCATTCATGCTGCCTTGAAGCTACCTAAATACCAGTGTTTTGGACGGGTCTCTAGTCACTGTAGGCAGGGCTGTGGGAAGGGAACGAGTTTTCTCTAAATCAACAGGGTGCTTTCGTAGCCTGGGTGGGAGCTCCAACTGAGACGCTCTAGAGCTCAAAGGAAACTTGACGTGAGTCGTTTCCTCAAGGTAAAGCCTTGAAGGGCCCTGCTGAAGCCGAAGCGTGGAGCAGTTTCCTGGAGACATGAGTTGCAGTTCTGCTTTCTTTGAACGTTAGTACGCTTATGAAGACACCTAGTAACTCTCGTGGGCACCCTATTCCCTGCAAGAACACCGAGGACCGGCATGCTCGACTGGGAAGCTCAGAAACATCCAGGCCCGGAAACCTTTCCCAGTCACTCTCAATATGCTAAGGGTAGGGCAACACACTGCACGCCTCCTTGGGAGAGCTAGATTTCCTCAGCACTCCAACAGCTCCAGGCAATCTGTTGTCTCACGTCTACATGTCATGCATATCTGCCTCAATGCCCTAGGCTGAGCCGCACTGAGAAACCAATACTCTTTCACATTCCTTCTACAAAGTCATACCTTAAGACCCCATACTTACAGGAGAAAGTTGCCTTGCGTTCCTGCTGTAACCAAAGCACAGTTCTTCCTCTTACACTGCAGGGTTTTAGAAGAGGCTAAACCCCTATAGCGTACCTAGAGCATTCCTTGGGAGAGGCAGTTCGCTACATGCAGAACTCCGTGCCAAGAACACGTTATTCAGGGAAGGGACCAGTGTGTCGCTAGAATGTATATTAACTTGGTAGAACTCACAGGGAGGTAGGCTGCGTGTTCACTGGAAACGGGGACCTGATGGCACAAGGCTTGCTTTCCCATTTTGAAAGCTCCATTCATGCCGCCTTGAACCTACCTAAATACCAGTGTTTTGGACGAGTTTCTAGTCACTGTAGGCAGGGCTCTGGGAAGGGAACGAGTTTTCTCTAAATCAACAGGGTGCTTTCATAGCCTGGGTGGGAGCTCCTCCTGAGACGCTCTAGAGCTACAAGGAAACTTGACGTGAGTCCTTTCCTCAAGGTAAAGCCTTGAAGAGCCCTGCTGAAGCGGCACGTGGATAAGTTTCCTTGAGACATGAGTTGCAGTTGTCCTTTCTTTTAACGTTACTACGCTTTTCAAGACACCTAGGATCTCGCCTGGGCACCCTATTCCGTGCAAGAACACCGAGTACCGGCAGGCTCCACTGGGTTGCTAAGAAACATCCAGGCCCGGATACCTTTCCCAGTCACTCTGTGTATGCTAAGTGTAGGGCAACACACTGCACTCTTCCTTGGGAGAGCTACATTTCCTCAGCACTCCAACAGCTCCAGGTAATCTGTTCTCTCACGTCCTACATGTCATGCAAATTGCCTCAATGCCCTAGGCTGAGCGGCACTGAGAAATCAAAACTGCTTCGCATTCCTTCTACAAAGTCATACCTTAAGACCCCATACTTAGAGGAGAAACTCGGCTTGCGTTCCTCCTGTAACCAAAGCACAGTTCTTCCTCTTACACTGCAGGGTTTTAGAAGAGCCTAAGCCCCGATAGCGTTACCAAAGCGTTCCTTGGGAGAGGCAGTTCGCTACATGCAGAACTCCGTGCCAAGAAAACATTCTTCAGGGAAGGGACCATTGTGTAGTTTGAGGGAATATTTACTTGGTAGACATCACAAGGGGGTAGGCTGCGTGTTCCCTGGAAACGGAGACCTGATGGCACAAGGCTTGCTTTCCCATTTTGAAAGCTCCATTCATGCTGCCTTGAAGCTACCTAAATACCAGTGTTTTGGACGGGTCTCTAGTCACTGTAGGCAGGGCTGTGGGAAGGGAACGAGTTTTCTCTAAATCAACAGGGTGCTTTCGTAGCCTGGGTGGGAGCTCCAACTGAGACGCTCTAGAGCTCAAAGGAAACTTGACGTGAGTCGTTTCCTCAAGGTAAAGCCTTGAAGGGCCCTGCTGAAGCCGAAGCGTGGAGCAGTTTCCTGGAGACATGAGTTGCAGTTCTGCTTTCTTTGAACGTTAGTACGCTTATGAAGACACCTAGTAACTCTCGTGGGCACCCTATTCCCTGCAAGAACACCGAGGACCGGCATGCTCGACTGGGAAGCTCAGAAACATCCAGGCCCGGAAACCTTTCCCAGTCACTCTCAATATGCTAAGGGTAGGGCAACACACTGCACGCCTCCTTGGGAGAGCTAGATTTCCTCAGCACTCCAACAGCTCCAGGCAATCTGTTGTCTCACGTCTACATGTCATGCATATCTGCCTCAATGCCCTAGGCTGAGCCGCACTGAGAAACCAATACTCTTTCACATTCCTTCTACAAAGTCATACCTTAAGACCCCATACTTACAGGAGAAACTCGGCTTGCGTTCCTCCTGTAACCAAAGCACAGTTCTTCCTCTTACACTGCAGGGTTTTAGAAGAGGCTAAACCCCTATAGCGTACCTAGAGCATTCCTTGGGAGAGGCAGTTCGCTACATGCAGAACTCCGTGCCAAGAACACGTTATTCAGGGAAGGGACCAGTGTGTCGCTAGAATGTATATTAACTTGGTAGAACTCACAGGGAGGTAGGCTGCGTGTTCACTGGAAACGGGGACCTGATGGCACAAGGCTTGCTTTCCCATTTTGAAAGCTCCATTCATGCCGCCTTGAACCTACCTAAATACCAGTGTTTTGGACGAGTTTCTAGTCACTGTAGGCAGGGCTCTGGGAAGGGAACGAGTTTTCTCTAAATCAACAGGGTGCTTTCATAGCCTGGGTGGGAGCTCCACCTGAGACGCTCTAGAGCTACAAGGAAACTTGACGTGAGTCCTTTCCTCAAGGTAAAGCCTTGAAGAGCCCTGCTGAAGCGGCACGTGGATAAGTTTCCTTGAGACATGAGTTGCAGTTGTCCTTTCTTTTAACGTTACTACGCTTTTCAAGACACCTAGGATCTCGCCTGGGCACCCTATTCCGTGCAAGAACACCGAGTACCGGCAGGCTCCACTGGGTTGCTAAGAAACATCCAGGCCCGGATACCTTTCCCAGTCACTCTGTGTATGCTAAGTGTAGGGCAACACACTGCACTCTTCCTTGGGAGAGCTACATTTCCTCAGCACTCCAACAGCTCCAGGTAATCTGTTCTCTCACGTCCTACATGTCATGCAAATTGCCTCAATGCCCTAGGCTGAGCGGCACTGAGAAATCAAAACTGCTTCGCATTCCTTCTACAAAGTCATACCTTAAGACCCCGTACTTACAGGAGAAACTCGGCTTGCGTTCCTCCTGTAACCAAAGCACAGTTCTTCCTCTTACATTGCAGGGTTTTAGAAGAGCCTAAGCCCCGATAGCGTTACCAAAGCGTTCCTTGGGAGAGGCAGTTCGCTACATGCAGAACTCCGTGCCAAGAAAACATTCTTCAGGGAAGGGACCATTGTGTAGTTTGAGGGAATATTTACTTGGTAGACATCACAAGGGGGTAGGCTGCGTGTTCCCTGGAAACGGAGACCTGATGGCACAAGGCTTGCTTTCCCATTTTGAAAGCTCCATTCATGCTGCCTTGAAGCTACCTAAATACCAGTGTTTTGGACGGGTCTCTAGTCACTGTAGGCAGGGCTGTGGGAAGGGAACGAGTTTTCTCTAAATCAACAGGGTGCTTTCGTAGCCTGGGTGGGAGCTCCAACTGAGACGCTCTAGAGCTCAAAGGAAACTTGACGTGAGTCGTTTCCTCAAGGTAAAGCCTTGAAGGGCCCTGCTGAAGCCGAAGCGTGGAGCAGTTTCCTGGAGACATGAGTTGCAGTTCTGCTTTCTTTGAACGTTAGTACGCTTATGAAGACACCTAGTAACTCTCGTGGGCACCCTATTCCCTGCAAGAACACCGAGGACCGGCATGCTCGACTGGGAAGCTCAGAAACATCCAGGCCCGGAAACCTTTCCCAGTCACTCTCAATATGCTAAGGGTAGGGCAACACACGGCACGCCTCCTTGGGAGAGCTAGATTTCCTCAGCACTCCAACAGCTCCAGGCAATCTGTTGTCTCACGTCTACATGTCATGCATATCTGCCTCAATGCCCTAGGCTGAGCCGCACTGAGAAACCAATACTCTTTCACATTCCTTCTACAAAGTCATACCTTAAGACCCCATACTTACAGGAGAAAGTTGCCTTGCGTTCCTGCTGTAACCAAAGCACAGTTCTTCCTCTTACACTGCAGGGTTTTAGAAGAGGCTAAGCCCCTATAGCGTACCTAGAGCATTCCTTGGAAGAGGCAGTTCGCTACATGCAGAACTCCGTGCCAAGAACACGTTATTCAGGGAAGGGACCAGTGTGTCGCTAGAATGTATATTAACTTGGTAGAAATCACAGGGAGGTAGGCTGCGTGTTCACTGGGAAAGGGGACCTGATGGCACAAGGCTTGCTTTCCCATTTTGAAAGCTCCATTCATGCCGCCTTGAACCTACCTAAATACCAGAGTTTTGGACGAGTTTCTAGTCACTGTAGGCAGGGCTCTGGGAAGGGAACGAGTTTTCTCTAAATCAACAGGGTGCTTTCATAGCCTGGGTGGGAGCTCCTCCTGAGACGCTCTAGAGCCTCAAGGAAACTTGACGTGAGTCCTTTCCTCAAGGTAAAGCCTTGAAGAGCCCTGCTGAAGCGGCACGTGGAGAAGTTTCCTTGAGACATGAGTTGCAGTTCTCCTTTCTTTTAAGGTTACTACGCTTTTCAAGACACCTAGGATCTCGCCTGGGCACCCTATTCCGTGCAAGAACACCGAGTACCGGCAGGCTCCACTGGGTTGCAAAGAAACATCCAGGCCCGGATACCTTTCCCAGTCACTCTGTGTATGCTAAGTGTAGGGCAACACACTGCACTCTTCCTTGGGAGAGCTACATTTCCTCAGCACTCCAACAGCTCCAGGTAATCTGTTCTCTCACGTCCTACATGCCATGCAAATTGCCTCAATGCCCTAGGCTGAGCGGCACTGAGAAATCAAAACTGCTTCGCATTCCTTCTACAAAGTCATACCTTAAGACCCCATACTTAGAGGAGAAACTCGGCTTGCGTTCCTCCTGTAACCAAAGCACAGTTCTTCCTCTTACACTGCAGGGTTTTAGAAGAGCCTAAGCCCCGATAGCGTTACCAAAGCGTTCCTTGGGAGAGGCAGTTCGCTACATGCAGAACTCCGTGCCAAGAAAACATTCTTCAGGGAAGGGACCATTGTGTAGTTTGAGGGAATATTTACTTGGTAGACATCACAAGGGGGTAGGCTGCGTGTTCCCTGGAAACGGAGACCTGATGGCACAAGGCTTGCTTTCCCATTTTGAAAGCTCCATTCATGCTGCCTTGAAGCTACCTAAATACCAGTGTTTTGGACGGGTCTCTAGTCACTGTAGGCAGGGCTGTGGGAAGGGAACGAGTTTTCTCTAAATCAACAGGGTGCTTTCGTAGCCTGGGTGGGAGCTCCAACTGAGACGCTCTAGAGCTCAAAGGAAACTTGACGTGAGTCGTTTCCTCAAGGTAAAGCCTTGAAGGGCCCTGCTGAAGCCGAAGCGTAGAGAAGTTTCCTTGAGACATGAGTTGCAGTTCTCCTTTCTTTTAACGTTACTACGCTTTTCAAGACACCTAGGATCTCGCCTGGGCACCCTATTCCGTGCAAGAACACCGAGTACCGGCAGGCTCCACTGGGTTGCTAAGAAACATCCAGGCCCGGATACCTTTCCCAGTCACTCTGTGTATGCTAAGTGTAGGGCAACACACTGCACTCTTCCTTGGGAGAGCTACATTTCCTCAGCACTCCAACAGCTCCAGGTAATCTGTTCTCTCACGTCCTACATGCCATGCAAATTGCCTCAATGCCCTAGGCTGAGCGGCACTGAGAAATCAAAACTGCTTCGCATTCCTTCTACAAAGTCATACCTTAAGACCCCATACTTACAGGAGAAACTCGGCTTGCGTTCCTCCTGTAACCAAAGCACAGTTCTTCCTCTTACACTGCAGGGTTTTAGAAGAGCCTAAGCCCCGATAGCGTTACCAAAGCGTTCCTTGGGAGAGGCAGTTCGCTACATGCAGAACTCCGTGCCAAGAAAACATTCTTCAGGGAAGGGACCATTGTGTAGTTTGAGGGAATATTTACTTGGTAGACATCACAAGGGGGTAGGCTGCGTGTTCCCTGGAAACGGAGACCTGATGGCACAAGGCTTACTTTCCCATTTTGAAAGCTCCATTCATGCTGCCTTGAAGCTACCTAAATACCAGTGTTTTGGACGGGTCTCTAGTCACTGTAGGCAGGGCTGTGGGAAGGGAACGAGTTTTCTCTAAATCAACAGGGTGCTTTCGTAGCCTGGGTGGGAGCTCCAACTGAGACGCTCTAGAGCTCAAAGGAAACTTGACGTGAGTCGTTTCCTCAAGGTAAAGCCTTGAAGGGCCCTGCTGAAGCCGAAGCGTGGAGCAGTTTCCTGGAGACATGAGTTGCAGTTCTGCTTTCTTTGAACATTAGTACGCTTATGAAGAAACCTAGTAACTCTCGTGGGCACCCTATTCCCTGCAAGAACACCGAGGACCGGCATGTTCGACTGGGAAGCTGAGAAACATCCAGGCCCGGAAACCTTTCCCAGTCACTCTCAATATGCTAAGGGTAGGGCAACACACTGCACGCCTCCTTGGGAGAGCTAGATTTCCTCAGCACTCCAACAGCTCCAGGCAATCTGTTGTCTCACGTCTACATGTCATGCATATCTGCCTCAATGCCCTAGGCTGAGCCGCACTGAGAAACCAATACTCTTTCACATTCCTTCTACAAAGTCATACCTTAAGACCCCATACTTACAGGAGAAAGTTGCCTTGCGTTCCTGCTGTAACCAAAGCACAGTTCTTCCTCTTACACTGCAGGGTTTTAGAAGAGGCTAAGCCCCTATAGCGTACCTAGAGCATTCCTTGGGAGAGGCAGTTCGCTACATGCAGAACTCCGTGCCAAGAACACGTTATTCAGGGAAGGGACCAGTGTGTCGCTAGAATGTATATTAACTTGGTAGAAATCACAGGGAGGTAGGCTGCGTGTTCACTGGGAACGGGGACCTGATGGCACAAGGCTTGCTTTCCCATTTTGAAAGCTCCATTCATGCCGCCTTGAACCTACCTAAATACCAGAGTTTTGGACGAGTTTCTAGTCACTGTAGGCAGGGCTCTGGGAAGGGAACGAGTTTTCTCTAAATCAACAGGGTGCTTTCATAGCCTGGGTGGGAGCTCCTCCTGAGACGCTCTAGAGCCTCAAGGAAACTTGACGTGAGTCCTTTCCTCAAGGTAAAGCCTTGAAGAGCCCTGCTGAAGCGGAACGTGGAGAAGTTTCCTTGAGACATGAGTTGCAGTTCTCCTTTCTTTTAACGTTAGTACGCTTTTCAAGACACCTAGGATCTCGCCTGGGCACCCTATTCCGTGCAAGAACACCGAGTACCGGCAGGCTCCACTGGGTTGCTAAGAAACATCCAGGCCCGGATACCTTTCCCAGTCACTCTGTGTATGCTAAGTGTAGGGCAACACACTGCACTCTTCCTTGGGAGAGCTACATTTCCTCAGCACTCCAACAGCTCCAGGTAATCTGTTCTCTCACGTCCTACATGCCATGCAAATTGCCTCAATGCCCTAGGCTGAGCGGCACTGAGAAATCAAAACTGCTTCGCATTCCTTCTACAAAGTCATACCTTAAGACCCCATACTTACAGGAGAAACTCGGCTTGCGTTCCTCCTGTAACCAAAGCACAGTTCTTCCTCTTACACTGCAGGGTTTTAGAAGAGCCTAAGCCCCGATAGCGTTACCAAAGCGTTCCTTGGGAGAGGCAGTTCGCTACATGCAGAACTCCGTGCCAAGAAAACATTCTTCAGGGAAGGGACCATTGTGTAGTTTGAGGGAATATTTACTTGGTAGACATCACAAGGGGGTAGGCTGCGTGTTCCCTGGAAACGGAGACCTGATGGCACAAGGCTTGCTTTCCCATTTTGAAAGCTCCATTCATGCTGCCTTGAAGCTACCTAAATACCAGTGTTTTGGACGGGTCTCTAGTCACTGTAGGCAGGGCTGTGGGAAGGGAACGAGTTTTCTCTAAATCAACAGGGTGCTTTCGTAGCCTGGGTGGGAGCTCCAACTGAGACGCTCTAGAGCTCAAAGGAAACTTGACGTGAGTCGTTTCCTCAAGGTAAAGCCTTGAAGAGCCCTGCTGAAGCGGAAGCGTGGAGCAGCTTCCTGGAGACATGAGTTGTAGTTCTGCTTTCTTTGAACGTTAGTATGCTTATGAAGACACCTAGTAACTCTCGTGGGCACCCTGTTCCCTGCAAGAACACCGAGGACCGGCATGCTCGACTGGGAAGCTCAGAAACATCCAGGCCCGGAAACCTTTCCCAGTCACTCTCAATATGCTAAGGGTAGGGCAACACACTGCACGCCTCCTTGGGAGAGCTAGATTTCCTCAGCACTCCAACAGCTCCAGGCAATCTGTTGTCTCACGTCTACATGTCATGCATATCTGCCTCAATGCCCTAGGCTGAGCCGCACTGAGAAACCAATACTCTTTCACATTCCTTCTACAAAGTCATACCTTAAGACCCCATACTTACAGGAGAAAGTTGCCTTGCGTTCCTGCTGTAACCAAAGCACAGTTCTTCCTCTTACACTGCAGGGTTTTAGAAGAGGCTAAGCCCCTATAGCGTACCTAGAGCATTCCTTGGGAGAGGCAGTTCGCTACATGCAGAACTCCGTGCCAAGAACACGTTATTCAGGGAAGGGACCAGTGTGTCGCTAGAATGTATATTAACTTGGTAGAAATCACAGGGAGGTAGGCTGCGTGTTCACTGGGAACGGGGACCTGATGGCACAAGGCTTGCTTTCCCATTTTGAAAGCTCCATTCATGCCGCCTTGAACCTACCTAAATACCAGAGTTTTGGACGAGTTTCTAGTCACTGTAGGCAGGGCTCTGGGAAGGGAACGAGTTTTCTCTAAATCAACAGGGTGCTTTCATAGCCTGGGTGGGAGCTCCTCCTGAGACGCTCTAGAGCCTCAAGGAAACTTGACGTGAGTCCTTTCCTCAAGGTAAAGCCTTGAAGAGCCCTGCTGAAGCGGAACGTGGAGAAGTTTCCTTGAGACATGAGTTGCAGTTCTCCTTTCTTTTAACATTAGTACGCTTTTCAAGACACCTAGGATCTCGCCTGGGCACCCTATTCCGTGCAAGAACACTGAGTACCGGCAGGCTCCACTGGGTTGCTAAGAAACATCCAGGCCCGGATACCTTTCCCAGTCACTCTGTGTATGCTAAGTGTAGGGCAACACACTGCACTCTTCCTTGGGAGAGCTACATTTCCTCAGCACTCCAACAGCTCCAGGTAATCTGTTCTCTCACGTCCTACATGCCATGCAAATTGCCTCAATGCCCTAGGCTGAGCGGCACTGAGAAATCAAAACTGCTTCGCATTCCTTCTACAAAGTCATACCTTAAGACCCCATACTTAGAGGAGAAACTCGGCTTGCGTTCCTCCTGTAACCAAAGCACAGTTCTTCCTCTTACACTGCAGGGTTTTAGAAGAGCCTAAGCCCCGATAGCGTTACCAAAGCGTTCCTTGGGAGAGGCAGTTCGCTACATGCAGAACTCCGTGCCAAGAAAACATTCTTCAGGGAAGGGACCATTGTGTAGTTTGAGGGAATATTTACTTGGTAGACATCACAAGGGGGTAGGCTGCGTGTTCCCTGGAAACGGAGACCTGATGGCACAAGGCTTGCTTTCCCATTTTGAAAGCTCCATTCATGCTGCCTTGAAGCTACCTAAATACCAGTGTTTTGGACGGGTCTCTAGTCACTGTAGGCAGGGCTGTGGGAAGGGAACGAGTTTTCTCTAAATCAACAGGGTGCTTTCGTAGCCTGGGTGGGAGCTCCAACTGAGACGCTCTAGAGCTCAAAGGAAACTTGACGTGAGTCGTTTCCTCAAGGTAAAGCCTTGAAGGGCCCTGCTGAAGCCGAAGCGTGGGGCAGTTTCCTGGAGACATGAGTTGCAGTTCTGCTTTCTTTGAACGTTAGTACGCTTATGAAGACACCTAGTAACTCTCGTGGGCACCCTATTCCCTGCAAGAACACCGAGGACCGGCATGCTCAACTGGGAAGCTCAGAAACATCCAGGCCCGGAAACCTTTCCCAGTCACTCTCAATATGCTAAGGGTAGGGCAACACACTGCACGCCTCCTTGGGAGAGCTAGATTTCCTCAGCACTCCAACAGCTCCAGGCAATCTGTTGTCTCACGTCTACATGTCATGCATATCTGCCTCAATGCCCTAGGCTGAGCCCCACTGAGAAACCAATACTCTTTCACATTCCTTCTACAAAGTCATACCTTAAGACCCCAAACTTACAGGAGAAAGTTGCCTTGCGTTCCTGCTGTAACCAAAGCACAGTTCTTCCTCTTACACTGCAGGGTTTTAGAAGAGGCTAAACCCCTATAGCGTACCTAGAGCATTCCTTGGGAGAGGCAGTTCGCTACATGCAGAACTCCGTGCCAAGAACACGTTATTCAGGGAAGGGACCAGTGTGTCGCTAGAATGTATATTAACTTGGTAGAAATCACAGGGAGGTAGGCTGCGTGTTCACTGGAAATGGGGACCTGATGGCACAAGGCTTGCTTTCCCATTTTGAAAGCTCCATTCATGCCGCCTTGAACCTACCTAAATACCAGTGTTTTGGACGAGTTTCTAGTCACTGTAGGCAGGGCTCTGGGAAGGGAACGAGTTTTCTCTAAATCAACAGGGTGCTTTCATAGCCTGGGTGGGAGCTCCTCCTGAGACGCTCTAGAGCTACAAGGAAACTTGACGTGAGTCCTTTCCTCAAGGTAAAGCCTTGAAGAGCCCTGCTGAAGCGGCACGTGGAGAAGTTTCCTTGAGACATGAGTTGCAGTTCTCCTTTCTTTTAACGTTACTACGCTTTTCAAGACACCTAGGATCTCGCCTGGGCACCCTATTCCGTGCAAGAACACCGAGTACCGGCAGGCTCCACTGGGTTGCTAAGAAACATCCAGGCCCGGATACCTTTCCCAGTCACTCTGTGTATGCTAAGTGTAGGGCAACACACTGCACTCTTCCTTGGGAGAGCTACATTTCCTCAGCACTCCAACAGCTCCAGGTAATCTGTTCTCTCACGTCCTACATGTCATGCAAATTGCCTCAATGCCCTAGGCTGAGCGGCACTGAGAAATCAAAACTGCTTCGCATTCCTTCTACAAAGTCATACCTTAAGACCCCATACTTACAGGAGAAACTCGGCTTGCGTTCCTCCTGTAACCAAAGCACAGTTCTTCCTCTTACACTGCAGGGTTTTAGAAGAGCCTAAGCCCCGATAGCGTTACCAAAGCGTTCCTTGGGAGAGGCAGTTCGCTACATGCAGAACTCCGTGCCAAGAAAACATTCTTCAGGGAAGGGACCATTGTGTAGTTTGAGGGAATATTTACTTGGTAGACATCACAAGGGGGTAGGCTGCGTGTTCCCTGGAAACGGAGACCTGATGGCACAAGGCTTGCTTTCCCATTTTGAAAGCTCCATTCATGCTGCCTTGAAGCTACCTAAATACCAGTGTTTTGGACGGGTCTCTAGTCACTGTAGGCAGGGCTGTGGGAAGGGAACGAGTTTTCTCTAAATCAACAGGGTGCTTTCGTAGCCTGGGTGGGAGCTCCAACTGAGACGCTCTAGAGCTCAAAGGAAACTTGACGTGAGTCGTTTCCTCAAGGTAAAGCCTTGAAGGGCCCTGCTGAAGCCGAAGCGTGGGGCAGTTTCCTGGAGACATGAGTTGCAGTTCTGCTTTCTTTGAACGTTAGTACGCTTATGAAGACACCTAGTAACTCTCGTGGGCACCCTATTCCCTGCAAGAACACCGAGGACCGGCATGCTCAACTGGGAAGCTCAGAAACATCCAGGCCCGGAAACCTTTCCCAGTCACTCTCAATATGCTAAGGGTAGGGCAACACACTGCACGCCTCCTTGGGAGAGCTAGATTTCCTCAGCACTCCAACAGCTCCAGGCAATCTGTTGTCTCACGTCTACATGTCATGCATATCTGCCTCAATGCCCTAGGCTGAGCCCCACTGAGAAACCAATACTCTTTCACATTCCTTCTACAAAGTCATACCTTAAGACCCCAAACTTACAGGAGAAAGTTGCCTTGCGTTCCTGCTGTAACCAAAGCACAGTTCTTCCTCTTACACTGCAGGGTTTTAGAAGAGGCTAAACCCCTATAGCGTACCTAGAGCATTCCTTGGGAGAGGCAGTTCGCTACATGCAGAACTCCGTGCCAAGAACACGTTATTCAGGGAAGGGACCAGTGTGTCGCTAGAATGTATATTAACTTGGTAGAAATCACAGGGAGGTAGGCTGCGTGTTCACTGGAAATGGGGACCTGATGGCACAAGTCTTGCTTTCCCATTTTGAAAGCTCCATTCATGCCGCCTTGAACCTACCTAAATACCAGTGTTTTGGACGAGTTTCTAGTCACTGTAGGCAGGGCTCTGGGAAGGGAACGAGTTTTCTCTAAATCAACAGGGTGCTTTCATAGCCTGGGTGGGAGCTCCTCCTGAGACGCTCTAGAGCTACAAGGAAACTTGACGTGAGTCCTTTCCTCAAGGTAAAGCCTTGAAGAGCCCTGCTGAAGCGGCACGTGGAGAAGTTTCCTTGAGACATGAGTTGCAGTTCTCCTTTCTTTTAACGTTACTACGCTTTTCAAGACACCTGGGATCTCGCCTGGGCACCCTATTCCGTGCAAGAACACCGAGTACCGGCAGGCTCTACTGGGTTGCTAAGAAACATCCAGGCCCGGATACCTTTCCCAGTCACTCTGTGTATGCTAAGTGTAGGGCAACACACTGCACTCTTCCTTGGGAGAGCTACATTTCCTCAGCACTCCAACAGCTCCAGGTAATCTGTTCTCTCACGTCCTACATGTCATGCAAATTGCCTCAATGCCCTAGGCTGAGCGGCACTGAGAAATCAAAACTGCTTCGCATTCCTTCTACAAAGTCATACCTTAAGACCCCATACTTACAGGAGAAACTCGGTTTGCGTTCCTCCTGTAACCAAAGCACAGTTCTTCCTCTTACACTGCAGGGTTTTAGAAGAGCCTAAGCCCCGATAGCGTTACCAAAGCGTTCCTTGGGAGAGGCAGTTCGCTACATGCAGAACTCCGTGCCAAGAAAACATTCTTCAGGGAAGGGACCATTGTGTAGTTTGAGGGAATATTTACTTGGTAGACATCACAAGGGGGTAGGCTGCGTGTTCCCTGGAAACGGAGACCTGATGGCACAAGGCTTGCTTTCCCATTTTGAAAGCTCCATTCATGCTGCCTTGAAGCTACCTAAATACCAGTGTTTTGGACGGGTCTCTAGTCACTGTAGGCAGGGCTGTGGGAAGGGAACGAGTTTTCTCTAAATCAACAGGGTGCTTTCGTAGCCTGGGTGGGAGCTCCAACTGAGACGCTCTAGAGCTCAAAGGAAACTTGACGTGAGTCGTTTCCTCAAGGTAAAGCCTTGAAGGGCCCTGCTGAAGCAGAAGCGTGGGGCAGTTTCCTGGAGACATGAGTTGCAGTTCTGCTTTCTTTGAACGTTAGTACGCTTATGAAGACACCTAGTAACTCTCGTGGGCACCCTATTCCCTGCAAGAACACCGAGGACCGGCATGCTCGACTGGGAAGCTCAGAAACATCCAGGCCCGGAAACCTTTCCCAGTCACTCTCAATATGCTAAGGGTAGGGCAACACACTGCACGCCTCCTTGGGAGAGCTAGATTTCCTCAGCACTCCAACAGCTCCAGGCAATCTGTTGTCTCACGTCTACATGTCATGCATATCTGCCTCAGTGCCCTAGGCTGAGCGGCACTGAGAAACCAATACTCTTTCACATTCCTTCTACAAAGTCATACCTTAAGACCCCATACTTACAGGAGAAAGTTGCCTTGCGTTCCTGCTGTAACCAAAGCACAGTTCTTCCTCTTACACTGCAGGGTTTTAGAAGAGGCTAAGCCCCTATAGCGTACCTAGAGCATTCCTTGGGAGAGGCAGTTCGCTACATGCAGAACTCCGTGCCAAGAACACGTTATTCAGGGAAGGGACCAGTGTGTCGCTAGAATGTATATTAACTTGGTAGAAATCACAGGGAGGTAGGCTGCGTGTTCACTGGGAACGGGGACCTGATGGCACAAGGCTTGCTTTCCCATTTTGAAAGCTCCATTCATGCCGCCTTGAACCTACCTAAATACCAGAGTTTTGGACGAGTTTCTAGTCACTGTAGGCAGGGCTCTGGGAAGGGAACGAGTTTTCTCTAAATCAACAGGGTGCTTTCATAGCCTGGGTGGGAGCTCCTCCTGAGACGCTCTAGAGCCTCAAGGAAACTTGACGTGAGTCCTTTCCTCAAGGTAAAGCCTTGAAGAGCCCTGCTGAAGCGGAACGTGGAGAAGTTTCCTTGAGACATGAGTTGCAGTTCTCCTTTCTTTTAACATTAGTACGCTTTTCAAGACACCTAGGATCTCGCCTGGGCACCCTATTCCGTGCAAGAACACTGAGTACCGGCAGGCTCCACTGGGTTGCTAAGAAACATCCAGGCCCGGATACCTTTCCCAGTCACTCTGTGTATGCTAAGTGTAGGGCAACACACTGCACTCTTCCTTGGGAGAGCTACATTTCCTCAGCACTCCAACAGCTCCAGGTAATCTGTTTTCTCACGTCCTACATGCCATGCAAATTGCCTCAATGCCCTAGGCTGAGCGGCACTGAGAAATCAAAACTGCTTCGCATTCCTTCTACAAAGTCATACCTTAAGACCCCATACTTAGAGGAGAAACTCGGCTTGCGTTCCTCCTGTAACCAAAGCACAGTTCTTCCTCTTACACTGCAGGGTTTTAGAAGAGCCTAAGCCCCGATAGCGTTACCAAAGCGTTCCTTGGGAGACGCAGTTCGCTACATGCAGAACTCCATGCCAAGAAAACATTCTTCAGGGAAGGGACCATTGTGTAGTTTGAGGGAATATTTACTTGGTAGACATCACAAGGGGGTAGGCTGCGTGTTCCCTGGAAACGGAGACCTGATGGCACAAGGCTTGCTTTCCCATTTTGAAAGCTCCATTCATGCTGCCTTGAAGCTACCTAAATACCAGTGTTTTGGACGGGTCTCTAGTCACTGTAGGCAGGGCTGTGGGAAGGGAACGAGTTTTCTCGAAATCAACAGGGTGCTTTCGTAGCCTGGGTGGGAGCTCCAACTGAGACGCTCTAGAGCTCAAAGGAAACTTGACGTGAGTCGTTTCCTCAAGGTAAAGCCTTGAAGGGCCCTGCTGAAGCCGAAGCGTGGGGCAGTTTCCTGGAGACATGAGTTGCAGTTCTGCTTTCTTTGAACGTTAGTACGCTTATGAAGACACCTAGTAACTCTCGTGGGCACCCTATTCCCTGCAAGAACACCGAGGACCGGCATGCTCAACTGGGAAGCTCAGAAACATCCAGGCCCGGAAACCTTTCCCAGTCACTCTCAATATGCTAAGGGTAGGGCAACACACTGCACGCCTCCTTGGGAGAGCTAGATTTCCTCAGCACTCCAACAGCTCCAGGCAATCTGTTGTCTCACGTCTACATGTCATGCATATCTGCCTCAATGCCCTAGGCTGAGCCCCACTGAGAAACCAATACTCTTTCACATTCCTTCTACAAAGTCATACCTTAAGACCCCAAACTTACAGGAGAAAGTTGCCTTGCGTTCCTGCTGTAACCAAAGCACAGTTCTTCCTCTTACACTGCAGGGTTTTAGAAGAGGCTAAACCCCTATAGCGTACCTAGAGCATTCCTTGGGAGAGGCAGTTCGCTGCATGCAGAACTCCGTGCCAAGAACACGTTATTCAGGGAAGGGACCAGTGTGTCGCTAGAATGTATATTAACTTGGTAGAAATCACAGGGAGGTAGGCTGCGTGTTCACTGGAAATGGGGACCTGATGGCACAAGGCTTGCTTTCCCATTTTGAAAGCTCCATTCATGCCGCCTTGAACCTACCTAAATACCAGTGTTTTGGACGAGTTTCTAGTCACTGTAGGCAGGGCTCTGGGAAGGGAACGAGTTTTCTCGAAATCAACAGGGTGCTTTCATAGCCTGGGTGGGAGCTCCTCCTGAGACGCTCTAGAGCTACAAGGAAACTTGACGTGAGTCCTTTCCTCAAGGTAAAGCCTTGAAGAGCCCTGCTGAAGCGGCACGTGGAGAAGTTTCCTTGAGACATGAGTTGCAGTTCTCCTTTCTTTTAACGTTACTACGCTTTTCAAGACACCTAGGATCTCGCCTGGGCACCCTATTCCGTGCAAGAACACCGAGTACCGGCAGGCTCCACTGGGTTGCTAAGAAACATCCAGGCCCGGATACCTTTCCCAGTCACTCTGTGTATGCTAAGTGTAGGGCAACACACTGCACTCTTCCTTGGGAGAGCTACATTTCCTCAGCACTCCAACAGCTCCAGGTAATCTGTTCTCTCACGTCCTACATGTCATGCAAATTGCCTCAATGCCCTAGGCTGAGCGGCACTGAGAAATCAAAACTGCTTCGCATTCCTTCTACAAAGTCATACCTTAAGACCCCATACTTACAGGAGAAACTCGGCTTGCGTTCCTCCTGTAACCAAAGCACAGTTCTTCCTCTTACACTGCAGGGTTTTAGAAGAGCCTAAGCCCCGATAGCGTTACCAAAGCGTTCCTTGGGAGAGGCAGTTCGCTACATGCAGAACTCCGTGCCAAGAAAACATTCTTCAGGGAAGGGACCATTGTGTAGTTTGAGGGAATATTTACTTGGTAGACATCACAACGGGGTAGGCTGCGTGTTCCCTGGAAACGGAGACCTGATGGCACAAGGCTTGCTTTCCCATTTTGAAAGCTCCATTCATGCTGCCTTGAAGCTACCTAAATACCAGTGTTTTGGACGGGTCTCTAGTCACTGTAGGCAGGGCTGTGGGAAGGGAACGAGTTTTCTCTAAATCAACAGGGTGCTTTCGTAGCCTGGGTGGGAGCTCCAACTGAGACGCTCTAGAGCTCAAAGGAAACTTGACGTGAGTCGTTTCCTCAAGGTAAAGCCTTGAAGGGCCCTGCTGAAGCCGAAGCGTGGGGCAGTTTCCTGGAGACATGAGTTGCAGTTCTGCTTTCTTTGAACGTTAGTACGCTTATGAAGACACCTAGTAACTCTCGTGGGCACCCTATTCCCTGCAAGAACACCGAGGACCGGCATGCTCGACTGGGAAGCTCAGAAACATCCAGGCCCGGAAACCTTTCCCAGTCACTCTCAATATGCTAAGGGTAGGGCAACACACTGCACGCCTCCTTGGGAGAGCTAGATTTCCTCAGCACTCCAACAGCTCCAGGCAATCTGTTGTCTCACGTCTACATGTCATGCATATCTGCCTCAATGCCCTAGGCTGAGCCGCACTGAGAAACCAATACTCTTTCACATTCCTTCTACAAAGTCATACCTTAAGACCCCATACTTACAGGAGAAAGTTGCCTTGCGTTCCTGCTGTAACCAAAGCACAGTTCTTCCTCTTACACTGCAGGGTTTTAGAAGAGGCTAAGCCCCTATAGCGTACCTAGAGCATTCCTTGGGAGAGGCAGTTCGCTACATGCAGAACTCCGTGCCAAGAACACGTTATTCAGGGAAGGGACCAGTGTGTCGCTAGAATGTATATTAACTTGGTAGAAATCACAGGGAGGTAGGCTGCGTGTTCACTGGGAACGGGGACCTGATGGCACAAGGCTTGCTTTCCCATTTTGAAAGCTCCATTCATGCCGCCTTGAACCTACCTAAATACCAGAGTTTTGGACGAGTTTCTAGTCACTGTAGGCAGGGCTCTGGGAAGGGAACGAGTTTTCTCTAAATCAACAGGGTGCTTTCATAGCCTGGGTGGGAGCTCCTCCTGAGACGCTCTAGAGCCTCAAGGAAACTTGACGTGAGTCCTTTCCTCAAGGTAAAGCCTTGAAGAGCCCTGCTGAAGCGGAACGTGGAGAAGTTTCCTTGAGACATGAGTTGCAGTTCTCCTTTCTTTTAACATTAGTACGCTTTTCAAGACACCTAGGATCTCGCCTGGGCACCCTATTCCGTGCAAGAACACTGAGTACCGGCAGGCTCCACTGGGTTGCTAAGAAACATCCAGGCCCGGATACCTTTCCCAGTCACTCTGTGTATGCTAAGTGTAGGGCAACACACTGCACTCTTCCTTGGGAGAGCTACATTTCCTCAGCACTCCAACAGCTCCAGGTAATCTGTTCTCTCACGTCCTACATGCCATGCAAATTGCCTCAATGCCCTAGGCTGAGCGGCACTGAGAAATCAAAACTGCTTCGCATTCCTTCTACAAAGTCATACCTTAAGACCCCATACTTAGAGGAGAAACTCGGCTTGCGTTCCTCCTGTAACCAAAGCACAGTTCTTCCTCTTACACTGCAGGGTTTTAGAAGAGCCTAAGCCCCGATAGCGTTACCAAAGCGTTCCTTGGGAGACGCAGTTCGCTACATGCAGAACTCCGTGCCAAGAAAACATTCTTCAGGGAAGGGACCATTGTGTAGTTTGAGGGAATATTTACTTGGTAGACATCACAAGGGGGTAGGCTGCGTGTTCCCTGGAAACGGAGACCTGATGGCACAAGGCTTGCTTTCCCATTTTGAAAGCTCCATTCATGCTGCCTTGAAGCTACCTAAATACCAGTGTTTTGGACGGGTCTCTAGTCACTGTAGGCAGGGCTGTGGGAAGGGAACGAGTTTTCTCTAAATCAACAGGGTGCTTTCGTAGCCTGGGTGGGAGCTCCAACTGAGACGCTCTAGAGCTCAAAGGAAACTTGACGTGAGTCGTTTCCTCAAGGTAAAGCCTTGAAGGGCCCTGCTGAAGCCGAAGCGTGGGGCAGTTTCCTGGAGACATGAGTTGCAGTTCTGCTTTCTTTGAACGTTAGTACGCTTATGAAGACACCTAGTAACTCTCGTGGGCACCCTATTCCCTGCAAGAACACCGAGGACCGGCATGCTCAACTGGGAAGCTCAGAAACATCCAGGCCCGGAAACCTTTCCCAGTCACTCTCAATATGCTAAGGGTAGGGCAACACACTGCACGCCTCCTTGGGAGAGCTAGATTTCCTCAGCACTCCAACAGCTCCAGGCAATCTGTTGTCTCACGTCTACATGTCATGCATATCTGCCTCAATGCCCTAGGCTGAGCCCCACTGAGAAACCAATACTCTTTCACATTCCTTCTACAAAGTCATACCTTAAGACCCCAAACTTACAGGAGAAAGTTGCCTTGCGTTCCTGCTGTAACCAAAGCACAGTTCTTCCTCTTACACTGCAGGGTTTTAGAAGAGGCTAAACCCCTATAGCGTACCTAGAGCATTCCTTGGGAGAGGCAGTTCGCTACATGCAGAACTCCGTGCCAAGAACACGTTATTCAGGGAAGGGACCAGTGTGTCGCTAGAATGTATATTAACTTGGTAGAAATCACAGGGAGGTAGGCTGCGTGTTCACTGGAAATGGGGACCTGATGGCACAAGGCTTGCTTTCCCATTTTGAAAGCTCCATTCATGCCGCCTTGAACCTACCTAAATACCAGTGTTTTGGACGAGTTTCTAGTCACTGTAGGCAGGGCTCTGGGAAGGGAACGAGTTTTCTCTAAATCAACAGGGTGCTTTCATAGCCTGGGTGGGAGCTCCTCCTGAGACGCTCTAGAGCTACAAGGAAACTTGACGTGAGTCCTTTCCTCAAGGTAAAGCCTTGAAGAGCCCTGCTGAAGCGGCACGTGGAGAAGTTTCCTTGAGACATGAGTTGCAGTTCTCCTTTCTTTTAACGTTACTACGCTTTTCAAGACACCTAGGATCTCGCCTGGGCACCCTATTCCGTGCAAGAACACCGAGTACCGGCAGGCTCCACTGGGTTGCTAAGAAACATCCAGGCCCGGATACCTTTCCCAGTCACTCTGTGTATGCTAAGTGTAGGGCAACACACTGCACTCTTCCTTGGGAGAGCTACATTTCCTCAGCACTCCAACAGCTCCAGGTAATCTGTTCTCTCACGTCCTACATGTCATGCAAATTGCCTCAATGCCCTAGGCTGAGCGGCACTGAGAAATCAAAACTGCTTCGCATTCCTTCTACAAAGTCATACCTTAAGACCCCATACTTACAGGAGAAACTCGGCTTGCGTTCCTCCTGTAACCAAAGCACAGTTCTTCCTCTTACACTGCAGGGTTTTAGAAGAGCCTAAGCCCCGATAGCGTTACCAAAGCGTTCCTTGGGAGAGGCAGTTCGCTACATGCAGAACTCCGTGCCAAGAAAACATTCTTCAGGGAAGGGACCATTGTGTAGTTTGAGGGAATATTTACTTGGTAGACATCACAAGGGGGTAGGCTGCGTGTTCCCTGGAAACGGAGACCTGATGGCACAAGGCTTGCTTTCCCATTTTGAAAGCTCCATTCATGCTGCCTTGAAGCTACCTAAATACCAGTGTTTTGGACGGGTCTCTAGTCACTGTAGGCAGGGCTGTGGGAAGGGAACGAGTTTTCTCTAAATCAACAGGGTGCTTTCGTAGCCTGGGTGGGAGCTCCAACTGAGACGCTCTAGAGCTCAAAGGAAACTTGACGTGAGTCGTTTCCTCAAGGTAAAGCCTTGAAGGGCCCTGCTGAAGCCGAAGCGTGGGGCAGTTTCCTGGAGACATGAGTTGCAGTTCTGCTTTCTTTGAACGTTAGTACGCTTATGAAGACACCTAGTAACTCTCGTGGGCACCCTATTCCCTGCAAGAACACCGAGGACCGGCATGCTCGACTGGGAAGCTCAGAAACATCCAGGCCCGGAAACCTTTCCCAGTCACTCTCAATATGCTAAGGGTAGGGCAACACACTGCACGCCTCCTTGGGAGAGCTAGATTTCCTCAGCACTCCAACAGCTCCAGGCAATCTGTTGTCTCACGTCTACATGTCATGCATATCTGCCTCAATGCCCTAGGCTGAGCCCCACTGAGAAACCAATACTCTTTCACATTCCTTCTACAAAGTCATACCTTAAGACCCCAAACTTACAGGAGAAAGTTGCCTTGCGTTCCTGCTGTAACCAAAGCACAGTTCTTCCTCTTACACTGCAGGGTTTTAGAAGAGGCTAAACCCCTATAGCGTACCTAGAGCATTCCTTGGGAGAGGCAGTTCGCTACATGCAGAACTCCGTGCCAAGAACACGTTATTCAGGGAAGGGACCAGTGTGTCGCTAGAATGTATATTAACTTGGTAGAAATCACAGGGAGGTAGGCTGCGTGTTCACTGGAAATGGGGACCTGATGGCACAAGTCTTGCTTTCCCATTTTGAAAGCTCCATTCATGCCGCCTTGAACCTACCTAAATACCAGTGTTTTGGACGAGTTTCTAGTCACTGTAGGCAGGGCTCTGGGAAGGGAACGAGTTTTCTCTAAATCAACAGGGTGCTTTCATAGCCTGGGTGGGAGCTCCTCCTGAGACGCTCTAGAGCTACAAGGAAACTTGACGTGAGTCCTTTCCTCAAGGTAAAGCCTTGAAGAGCCCTGCTGAAGCGGCACGTGGAGAAGTTTCCTTGAGACATGAGTTGCAGTTCTCCTTTCTTTTAACGTTACTACGCTTTTCAAGACACCTGGGATCTCGCCTGGGCACCCTATTCCGTGCAAGAACACCGAGTACCGGCAGGCTCTACTGGGTTGCTAAGAAACATCCAGGCCCGGATACCTTTCCCAGTCACTCTGTGTATGCTAAGTGTAGGGCAACACACTGCACTCTTCCTTGGGAGAGCTACATTTCCTCAGCACTCCAACAGCTCCAGGTAATCTGTTCTCTCACGTCCTACATGTCATGCAAATTGCCTCAATGCCCTAGGCTGAGCGGCACTGAGAAATCAAAACTGCTTCGCATTCCTTCTACAAAGTCATACCTTAAGACCCCATACTTACAGGAGAAACTCGGTTTGCGTTCCTCCTGTAACCAAAGCACAGTTCTTCCTCTTACACTGCAGGGTTTTAGAAGAGCCTAAGCCCCGATAGCGTTACCAAAGCGTTCCTTGGGAGAAGCAGTTCGCTACATGCAGAACTCCGTGCCAAGAAAACATTCTTCAGGGAAGGGACCATTGTGTAGTTTGAGGGAATATTTACTTGGTAGACATCACAAGGGGGTAGGCTGCGTGTTCCCTGGAAACGGAGACCTGATGGCACAAGGCTTGCTTTCCCATTTTGAAAGCTCCATTCATGCTGCCTTGAAGCTACCTAAATACCAGTGTTTTGGACGGGTCTCTAGTCACTGTAGGCAGGGCTGTGGGAAGGGAACGAGTTTTCTCGAAATCAACAGGGTGCTTTCGTAGCCTGGGTGGGAGCTCCAACTGAGACGCTCTAGAGCTCAAAGGAAACTTGACGTAAGTCGTTTCCTCAAGGTAAAGCCTTGAAGGGCCCTGCTGAAGCAGAAGCGTGGGGCAGTTTCCTGGAGACATGAGTTGCAGTTCTGCTTTCTTTGAACGTTAGTACGCTTATGAAGACACCTAGTAACTCTCGTGGGCACCCTATTCCCTGCAAGAACACCGAGGACCGGCATGCTCGACTGGGAAGCTCAGAAACATCCAGGCCCGGAAACCTTTCCCAGTCACTCTCAATATGCTAAGGGTAGGGCAACACACTGCACGCCTCCTTGGGAGAGCTAGATTTCCTCAGCACTCCAACAGCTCCAGGCAATCTGTTGTCTCACGTCTACATGTCATGCATATCTGCCTCAGTGCCCTAGGCTGAGCGGCACTGAGAAACCAATACTCTTTCACATTCCTTCTACAAAGTCATACCTTAAGACCCCATACTTACAGGAGAAAGTTGCCTTGCGTTCCTGCTGTAACCAAAGCACAGTTCTTCCTCTTACACTGCAGGGTTTTAGAAGAGGCTAAGCCCCTATAGCGTACCTAGAGCATTCCTTGGGAGAGGCAGTTCGCTACATGCAGAACTCCGTGCCAAGAACACGTTATTCAGGGAAGGGACCAGTGTGTCGCTAGAATGTATATTAACTTGGTAGAAATCACAGGGAGGTAGGCTGCGTGTTCACTGGGAACGGGGACCTGATGGCACAAGGCTTGCTTTCCCATTTTGAAAGCTCCATTCATGCCGCCTTGAACCTACCTAAATACCAGAGTTTTGGACGAGTTTCTAGTCACTGTAGGCAGGGCTCTGGGAAGGGAACGAGTTTTCTCTAAATCAACAGGGTGCTTTCATAGCCTGGGTGGGAGCTCCTCCTGAGACGCTCTAGAGCCTCAAGGAAACTTGACGTGAGTCCTTTCCTCAAGGTAAAGCCTTGAAGAGCCCTGCTGAAGCGGAACGTGGAGAAGTTTCCTTGAGACATGAGTTGCAGTTCTCCTTTCTTTTAACATTAGTACGCTTTTCAAGACACCTAGGATCTCGCCTGGGCACCCTATTCCGTGCAAGAACACTGAGTACCGGCAGGCTCCACTGGGTTGCTAAGAAACATCCAGGCCCGGATACCTTTCCCAGTCACTCTGTGTATGCTAAGTGTAGGGCAACACACTGCACTCTTCCTTGGGAGAGCTACATTTCCTCAGCACTCCAACAGCTCCAGGTAATCTGTTTTCTCACGTCCTACATGCCATGCAAATTGCCTCAATGCCCTAGGCTGAGCGGCACTGAGAAATCA
Source organism: Eubalaena glacialis (assembly GCF_028564815.1). Lineage (NCBI taxonomy): Eukaryota > Metazoa > Chordata > Mammalia > Artiodactyla > Balaenidae > Eubalaena > Eubalaena glacialis. The sequence goes on along the minus strand of NC_083719.1, from coordinate 161,143,338 downwards.
AAACTGCTTCGCATTCCTTCTACAAAGTCATACCTTAAGACCCCATACTTAGAGGAGAAACTCGGCTTGCGTTCCTCCTGTAACCAAAGCACAGTTCTTCCTCTTACACTGCAGGGTTTTAGAAGAGCCTAAGCCCCGATAGCGTTACCAAAGCGTTCCTTGGGAGACGCAGTTCACTACATGCAGAACTCCATGCCAAGAAAACATTCTTCAGGGAAGGGACCATTGTGTAGTTTGAGGGAATATTTACTTGGTAGACATCACAAGGGGGTAGGCTGCGTGTTCCCTGGAAACGGAGACCTGATGGCACAAGGCTTGCTTTCCCATTTTGAAAGCTCCATTCATGCTGCCTTGAAGCTACCTAAATACCAGTGTTTTGGACGGGTCTCTAGTCACTGTAGGCAGGGCTGTGGGAAGGGAACGAGTTTTCTCTAAATCAACAGGGTGCTTTCGTAGCCTGGGTGGGAGCTCCAACTGAGACGCTCTAGAGCTCAAAGGAAACTTGACGTGAGTCGTTTCCTCAAGGTAAAGCCTTGAAGGGCCCTGCTGAAGCCGAAGCGTGGGGCAGTTTCCTGGAGACATGAGTTGCAGTTCTGCTTTCTTTGAACGTTAGTACGCTTATGAAGACACCTAGTAACTCTCGTGGGCACCCTATTCCCTGCAAGAACACCGAGGACCGGCATGCTCAACTGGGAAGCTCAGAAACATCCAGGCCCGGAAACCTTTCCCAGTCACTCTCAATATGCTAAGGGTAGGGCAACACACTGCACGCCTCCTTGGGAGAGCTAGATTTCCTCAGCACTCCAACAGCTCCAGGCAATCTGTTGTCTCACGTCTACATGTCATGCATATCTGCCTCAATGCCCTAGGCTGAGCCCCACTGAGAAACCAATACTCTTTCACATTCCTTCTACAAAGTCATACCTTAAGACCCCAAACTTACAGGAGAAAGTTGCCTTGCGTTCCTGCTGTAACCAAAGCACAGTTCTTCCTCTTACACTGCAGGGTTTTAGAAGAGGCTAAACCCCTATAGCGTACCTAGAGCATTCCTTGGGACAGGCAGTTCGCTGCATGCAGAACTCCGTGCCAAGAACACGTTATTCAGGGAAGGGACCAGTGTGTCGCTAGAATGTATATTAACTTGGTAGAAATCACAGGGAGGTAGGCTGCGTGTTCACTGGAAATGGGGACCTGATGGCACAAGGCTTGCTTTCCCATTTTGAAAGCTCCATTCATGCCGCCTTGAACCTACCTAAATACCAGTGTTTTGGACGAGTTTCTAGTCACTGTAGGCAGGGCTCTGGGAAGGGAACGAGTTTTCTCGAAATCAACAGGGTGCTTTCATAGCCTGGGTGGGAGCTCCTCCTGAGACGCTCTAGAGCTACAAGGAAACTTGACGTGAGTCCTTTCCTCAAGGTAAAGCCTTGAAGAGCCCTGCTGAAGCGGCACGTGGAGAAGTTTCCTTGAGACATGAGTTGCAGTTCTCCTTTCTTTTAACGTTACTACGCTTTTCAAGACACCTAGGATCTCGCCTGGGCACCCTATTCCGTGCAAGAACACCGAGTACCGGCAGGCTCCACTGGGTTGCTAAGAAACATCCAGGCCCGGATACCTTTCCCAGTCACTCTGTGTATGCTAAGTGTAGGGCAACACACTGCACTCTTCCTTGGGAGAGCTACATTTCCTCAGCACTCCAACAGCTCCAGGTAATCTGTTCTCTCACGTCCTACATGTCATGCAAATTGCCTCAATGCCCTAGGCTGAGCGGCACTGAGAAATCAAAACTGCTTCGCATTCCTTCTACAAAGTCATACCTTAAGACCCCATACTTACAGGAGAAACTCGGCTTGCGTTCCTCCTGTAACCAAAGCACAGTTCTTCCTCTTACACTGCAGGGTTTTAGAAGAGCCTAAGCCCCGATAGCGTTACCAAAGCGTTCCTTGGGAGAGGCAGTTCGCTACATGCAGAACTCCGTGCCAAGAAAACATTCTTCAGGGAAGGGACCATTGTGTAGTTTGAGGGAATATTTACTTGGTAGACATCACAACGGGGTAGGCTGCGTGTTCCCTGGAAACGGAGACCTGATGGCACAAGGCTTGCTTTCCCATTTTGAAAGCTCCATTCATGCTGCCTTGAAGCTACCTAAATACCAGTGTTTTGGACGGGTCTCTAGTCACTGTAGGCAGGGCTGTGGGAAGGGAACGAGTTTTCTCTAAATCAACAGGGTGCTTTCGTAGCCTGGGTGGGAGCTCCAACTGAGACGCTCTAGAGCTGAAAGGAAACTTGACGTGAGTCGTTTCCTCAAGGTAAAGCCTTGAAGGGCCCTGCTGAAGCCGAAGCGTGGGGCAGTTTCCTGGAGACATGAGTTGCAGTTCTGCTTTCTTTGAACGTTAGTACGCTTATGAAGACACCTAGTAACTCTCGTGGGCACCCTATTCCCTGCAAGAACACCGAGGACCGGCATGCTCAACTGGGAAGCTCAGAAACATCCAGGCCCGGAAACCTTTCCCAGTCACTCTCAATATGCTAAGGGTAGGGCAACACACTGCACGCCTCCTTGGGAGAGCTAGATTTCCTCAGCACTTCAACAGCTCCAGGCAATCTGTTGTCTCACGTCTACATGTCATGCATATCTGCCTCAATGCCCTAGGATGAGCCCCACTGAGAAACCAATACTCTTTCACATTCCTTCTACAAAGTCATACCTTAAGACCCCAAACTTACAGGAGAAAGTTGCCTTGCGTTCCTGCTGTAACCAAAGCACAGTTCTTCCTCTTACACTGCAGGGTTTTAGAAGAGGCTAAACCCCTATAGCGTACCTAGAGCATTCCTTGGGAGAGGCAGTTCGCTACATGCAGAACTCCGTGCCAAGAACACGTTATTCAGGGAAGGGACCAGTGTGTCGCTAGAATGTATATTAACTTGGTAGAAATCACAGGGAGGTAGGCTGCGTGTTCACTGGAAATGGGGACCTGATGGCACAAGGCTTGCTTTCCCATTTTGAAAGCTCCATTCATGCCGCCTTGAACCTACCTAAATACCAGTGTTTTGGACGAGTTTCTAGTCACTGTAGGCAGGGCTCTGGGAAGGGAACGAGTTTTCTCTAAATCAACAGGGTGCTTTCATAGCCTGGGTGGGAGCTCCTCCTGAGACGCTCTAGAGCTACAAGGAAACTTGACGTGAGTCCTTTCCTCAAGGTAAAGCCTTGAAGAGACCTGCTGAAGCGGAACGTGGAGAAGTTTCCTTGAGACATGAGTTGCAGTTCTCCTTTCTTTTAACGTTACTACGCTTTTCAAGACACCTAGAATCTCGCTTGGGCACCCTATTCCGTGCAAGAACACCGAGTTCCGGCAGGCTCCACTGGGTTGCTAAGAAACATCCAGGCCCGGATACCTTTCCCAGTCACTCTGTGTATGCTAAGTGTAGGGCAACACACTGCACTCTTCCTTGTGAGAGCTGCATTTCCTCAGCACTCCAACAGCTCCAGGTAATCTGTTCTCTCACGTCCTACATGTCATGCAAATTGCCTCAATGCCCTAGGCTGAGCGGCACTGAGAAATCAAAACTGCTTCGCATTCCTTCTACAAAGTCATACCTTAAGACCCCATACTTACAGGAGAAACTCGGCTTGCGTTCCTCCTGTAACCAAAGCACAGTTCTTCCTCTTACACTGCAGGGTTTTAGAAGAGCCTAAGCCCCGATAGCGTTACCAAAGCGTTCCTTGGGAGAGGCAGTTCGCTACATGCAGAACTCCGTGCCAAGAAAACATTCTTCAGGGAAGGGACCATTGTGTAGTTTGAGGGAATATTTACTTGGTAGACATCACAAGGGGGTAGGCTGCGTGTTCCCTGGAAACGGAGACCTGATGGCACAAGGCTTGCTTTCCCATTTTGAAAGCTCCATTCATGCTGCCTTGAAGCTACCTAAATACCAGTGTTTTGGACGGGTCTCTAGTCACTGTAGGCAGGGCTGTGGGAAGGGAACGAGTTTTCTCTAAATCAACAGGGTGCTTTCGTAGCCTGGGTGGGAGCTCCAACTGAGACGCTCTAGAGCTCAAAGGAAACTTGACGTGAGTCGTTTCCTCAAGGTAAAGCCTTGAAGGGCCCTGCTGAAGCCGAAGCGTGGAGAAGTTTCCTGGAGACATGAGTTGCAGTTCTGCTTTCTTTGAACGTTAGTACGCTTATGAAGACACCTAGTAACTCTCGTGGGCACCCTATTCCCTGCAAGAACACCGAGGACCGGCATGCTCGACTGGGAAGCTCAGAAACATCCAGGCCCGGAAACCTTTCCCAGTCACTCTCAATATGCTAAGGGTAGGGCAACACACTGCACGCCTCCTTGGGAGAGCTAGATTTCCTCAGCACTCCAACAGCTCCAGGCAATCTGTTGTCTCACGTCTACATGTCATGCATATCTGCCTCAGTGCCCTAGGCTGAGCGGCACTGAGAAACCAATACTCTTTCACATTCCTTCTACAAAGTCATACCTTAAGACCCCATACTTACAGGAGAAAGTTGCCTTGCGTTCCTGTTGTAACCAAAGCACAGTTCTTCCTCTTACACTGCAGGGTTTTAGAAGAGGCTAAGCCCCTATAGCGTACCTAGAGCATTCCTTGGGAGAGGCAGTTCGCTACATGCAGAACTCCGTGCCAAGAACACGTTATTCAGGGAAGGGACCAGTGTGTCGCTAGAATGTATATTAACTTGGTAGAAATCACAGGGAGGTAGGCTGCGTGTTCACTGGGAACGGGGACCTGATGGCACAAGGCTTGCTTTCCCATTTTGAAAGCTCCATTCATGCCGCCTTGAACCTACCTAAATACCAGAGTTTTGGACGAGTTTCTAGTCACTGTAGGCAGGGCTCTGGGAAGGGAACGAGTTTTCTCTAAATCAACAGGGTGCTTTCATAGCCTGGGTGGGAGCTCCTCCTGAGACGCTCTAGAGCCTCAAGGAAACTTGACGTGAGTCCTTTCCTCAAGGTAAAGCCTTGAAGAGCCCTGCTGAAGCGGAACGTGGAGAAGTTTCCTTGAGACATGAGTTGCAGTTCTCCTTTCTTTTAACATTACTACGCTTTTCAAGACACCTAGGATCTCGCCTGGGCACCCTATTCCGTGCAAGAACACTGAGTACCGGCAGGCTCCACTGGGTTGCTAAGAAACATCCAGGCCCGGATACCTTTCCCAGTCACTCTGTGTATGCTAAGTGTAGGGCAACACACTGCACTCTTCCTTGGGAGAGCTACATTTCCTCAGCACTCCAACAGCTCCAGGTAATCTGTTCTCTCACGTCCTACATGCCATGCAAATTGCCTCAATGCCCTAGGCTGAGCGGCACTGAGAAATCAAAACTGCTTCGCATTCCTTCTACAAAGTCATACCTTAAGACCCCATACTTAGAGGAGAAACTCGGCTTGCGTTCCTCCTGTAACCAAAGCACAGTTCTTCCTCTTACACTGCAGGGTTTTAGAAAAGCCTAAGCCCCGATAGCGTTACCAAAGCGTTCCTTGGGAGAGGCAGTTCGCTACATGCAGAACTCCGTGCCAAGAAAACATTCTTCAGGGAAGGGACCATTGTGTAGTTTGAGGGAATATTTACTTGGTAGACATCACAAGGGGGTAGGCTGCGTGTTCCCTGGAAACGGAGACCTGATGGCACAAGGCTTGCTTTCCCATTTTGAAAGCTCCATTCATGCTGCCTTGAAGCTACCTAAATACCAGTGTTTTGGACGGGTCTCTAGTCACTGTAGGCAGGGCTGTGGGAAGGGAACGAGTTTTCTCTAAATCAACAGGGTGCTTTCGTAGCCTGGGTGGGAGCTCCAACTGAGATGCTCTAGAGCTCAAAGGAAACTTGACGTGAGTCGTTTCCTCAAGGTAAAGCCTTGAAGGGCCCTGCTGAAGCCGAAGCGTAGAGAAGTTTCCTTGAGACATGAGTTGCAGTTCTCCTTTCTTTTAACGTTACTACGCTTTTCAAGACACCTAGGATCTCGCCTGGGCACCCTATTCCATGCAAGAACACCGAGTACCGGCAGGCTCCACTGGGTTGCTAAGAAACATCCAGGCCCGTATACCTTTCCCAGTCACTCTGTGTATGCTAAGTGTAGGGCAACACACTGCACTCTTCCTTGGGAGAGCTACATTTCCTCAGCACTCCAACAGCTCCAGGTAATCTGTTCTCTCAAGTCCTACATGTCAGGCAAATTGCCTCAATGCCCTAGGCTGAGCGGCACTGAGAAATCAAAACTGCTTCGCATTCCTTCTACAAAGTCATACCTTAAGACCCCATACTTACAGGAGAAACTCGGCTTGCGTTCCTCCTGTAACCAAAGCACAGTTCTTCCTCTTACACTGCAGGGATTTAGAAGAGCCTAAGCCCCGATAGGGTACCTAGAGCATTCCTTGGGAGAGGCAGTTCGCTACATGCAGAACTCCGTGCCAAGAACACGTTATTCAGGGAAGGGACCAGTGTGTCGCTAGAATGTATATTAACTTGGTAGAAATCACAGGGAGGTAGGCTGCGTGTTCACTGGAAACGGGGACCTGATGGCACAAGGCTTGCTTTCCCATTTTGAAAGCTCCATTCATGCCGCCTTGAACCTACCTAAATACAAGTGTTTTGGACGAGTTTCTAGTCACTGTAGGCAGGGCTCTGGGAAGGGAACGAGTTTTCTCTAAATCAACAGGGTGCTTTCATAGCCTGGGTGGGAGCTCCTCCTGAGACGCTCTAGAGCTACAAGGAAACTTGACGTGAGTCCTTTCCTCAAGGTAAAGCCTTGAAGAGCCCTGCTGAAGCGGCACGTGGAGAAGTTTCCTTGAGACATGAGTTGCAGTTCTCCTTTCTTTTAACGTTACTATGCTTTTCAAGACACCTAGGATCTCGCCTGGGCACCCTATTCCGTGCAAGAACACCGAGTACCGGCAGGCTCCACTGGGTTGCTAAGAAACATCCAGGCCCGGATACTTTTCCCAGTCACTCTGTGTATGCTAAGTGTAGGGCAACACACTGCACTCTTCCTTGGGAGAGCTACATTTCCTCAGCACTCCAACAGCTCCAAGTAATCTGTTCTCTCATGTCCTACATGTCATGCAAATTCCCTCAATGCCCTAGGCTGAGCGGCACTGAGAAATCAAAACTGCTTCGCATTCCTTCTACAAAGTCATACCTTAAGACCCCATACTTACAGGAGAAAGTTGGCTTGCATTCCTCCTGTAACCAAAGCACAGTTCTTCCTCTTACACTGCAGGGTTTTAGAAGAGCCTAAGCACTGAAAGCGTTACCAAAGCGTTCCTTGGGAGAGGCAGTTCGCTACATGCAGAACTCCGTGCCAAGAAAACATTCTTCAGGGAAGGGACCATTGTGTAGTTTGAGGGAATATTTACTTGGTAGACATCACAAGGGGGTAGGCTGCGTGCTCACTGGAAACGGAGACCTGATGGCACAAGTCTTGCTGTCCCATTTTGAAAGCTCCATTCATGCCGCATTGAACCTACCTAAATACCAGAGTTTTGGACGAGTTTCTAGTCACTGTAGGCAGGGCTCTGGGAAGGGAACGAGTTTTCTCTAAATCAACAGGGTGCTTTCGTAGCCTGGGTGGGAGCTCCTCCTGAGACGCTCTAGAGCCTCAAGGAAACTTGACGTGAGTCCTTTCCTCAAGGTAAAGCCTTGAAGAGCCCTGCTGAAGCGGAACGTGGAGAAGTTTCCTTGAGACAGGAGTTGCAGTTCTCCTTTCTTTTAACATTAGTACGGTTTTCAAGACACCTAGGATCTCGCCTGGGCACCCTATTCCGTGCAAGAACACTGAGTACCGGCAGGCTCCACTGGGTTGCTAAGAAACATCCAGGCCCGGATACCTTTCCCAGTCACTCTGTGTATGCTAAGTGTAGGGCAACACACTGCACTCTTCCTTGGGAGAGCTACATTTCCTCAGCACTCCAACAGCTCCAGGTAATCTGTTCTCTCACGTCCTACATGTCATGCAAATTGCCTCAATGCCCTAGGCTGAGCGGCACTGAGAAATCAAAACTGCTTCGCATTCCTTCTACAAAGTCATACTTTAAGACCCCATACTTACAGGAGAAACTCGGCTTGCGTTCCTCCTGTAACCAAAGCACAGTTCTTCCTCTTACACTGCAGGGTTTTAGAAGAGCCTAAGCCCCGATAGCGTTACCAAAGCGTTCCTTGGGAGAGGCAGTTCGCTACATGCAGAACTCCGTGCCAAGAAAACATTCTTCAGGGAAGGGACCATTGTGTAGTTTGAAGGAATATTTACTTGGTAGACATCACAAGGGTGTAGGCTGCGTGTTCCCTGGAAACGGAGACCTGATGGCACGAGGCTTGCTTTCCCATTTTGAAAGCTCCATTCATGCTGCCTTGAAGCTTCCTAAATACCACTGTTTTGGACGGGTCTCTAGTCACTGTAGGCAGGGCTGTGGGAAGGGAACGAGTTTTCTCTAAATCAACAGGGTGCTTTCGTAGCCTGGGTGGGAGCTCCAACTGAGACGCTCTAGAGCTCAAAGGAAACTTGACGTGAGTCGTTTCCTCAACGTAAAGCCTTGAAGGGCCCTGCTGAAGCCGAAGCGTGGGGCAGTTTCCTGGAGACATGAGTTGCAGTTCTGCTTTCTTTGAACGTTAGTACGCTTATGAAGACACCTAGTAACTCTCGTGGGCACCCTATTCCCTGCAAGAACACCGAGGACCGGCATGCTCAACTGGGAAGCTCAGAAACATCCAGGCCCGGAAACCTTTCCCAGTCACTCTCAATATGCTAAGGGTAGGGCAACACACTGCACGCCTCCTTGGGAGAGCTAGATTTCCTCAGCACTCCAACAGCTCCAGGCAATCTGTTGTCTCACGTCTACATGTCATGCATATCTGCCTCAGTGCCCTAGGCTGAGCGGCACTGAGAAACCAATACTCTTTCACATTCCTTCTACAAAGTCATACCTTAAGACCCCATACTTACAGGAGAAAGTTGCCTTGCGTTCCTGCTGTAACCAAAGCACAGTTCTTCCTCTTACACTGCAGGGTTTTAGAAGAGGCTAAGCCCCTATAGCGTACCTAGAGCATTCCTTGGGAGAGGCAGTTCGCTACATGCAGAACTCCGTGCCAAAAACACGTTATTCAGGGAAGGGACCAGTGTGTCACTAGAGTGTATATTAACTTGGTAGAAATCACAAGGAGGTAGGCTGCGTGTTCACTGGAAACGGGGACCTGATGGCACAAGGCTTGCTTTCCCATTTTGAAAGCTCCATTCATGCCGCCTTGAACCTACCTAAATACCAGTGTTTTGGACGAGTTTCTAGTCACTGTAGGCAGGGCTCTGGGAAGGGAACGAGTTTTCTCTAAATCAACAGGGTGCTTTCGTAGCCTGGGTGGGAGCTCCTCCTGAGACGCTCTAGAGCTACAAGAAAACTTGACGTGAGTCCTTTCCTCAAGGTAAAGCCTTGAAGAGCCCTGCTGAAGCGGCACGTGGAGAAGTTTCCTTGAGACAGGAGTTGCAGTTCTCCTTTCTTTTAACGTTACTACGCTTTTCAAGACACCTAGGATCTCGCCTGGGCACCCTATTCCGTGCAAGAACACCGAGTACCGGCAGGCTCCACTGGGTTGCTAAGAAACATCCAGGCCCGGATACCTTTCCCAGTCACTCTGTGTATGCTAAGTGTAGGGCAACACACTGCACTCTTCCTTGGGAGAGCTACATTTCCTCAGCACTCCAACAGCTCCAGGTAATCTGTTCTCTCACGTCCTACATGTCATGCAAATTGCCTCAATGCCCTAGGCTGAGCGGCACTGAGAAATCAAAACTGCTTCGCATTCCTTCTACAAAGTCATACCTTAAGACCCCATACTTACAGGAGAAACTCGGCTTGCGTTCCTCCTGTAACCAAAGCACAGTTCTTCCTCTTACACTGCAGGGTTTTAGAAGAGCCTAAGCCCCGATAGCGTTACCAAAGCGTTCCTTGGGAGAGGCAGTTCACTACATGCAGAACTCCGTGCCAAGAAAACATTCTTCAGGGAAGGGACCATTGTGTAGTTTGAGGGAATATTTACTTGGTAGACATCACAAGGGGGTAGGCTGCGTGTTCCCTGGAAACGGAGCCCTGATGGCACAAGGCTTGCTTTCCCATTTTGAAAGCTCCATTCATGCTGCCTTGAAGCTACCTAAATACCAGTGTTTTGGACGGGTCTCTAGTCACTGTAGGCAGGGCTGTGGGAAGGGAACGAGTTTTCTCTAAATCAACAGGGTGCTTTCGTAGCCTGGGTGGGAGCTCCAACTGAGACGCTCTAGAGCTCAAAGGAAACTTGACGTGAGTCGTTTCCTCAAGGTAAAGCCTTGAAGGGCCCTGCTGAAGCCGAAGCGTAGAGAAGTTTCCTTGAGACATGAGTTGCAGTTCTCCTTTCTTTTAACGTTACTACGCTTTTCAAGACACCTAGGATCTCGCCTGGGCACCCTATTCCATGCAAGAACACCGAGTACCGGCAGGCTCCACTGGGTTGCTAAGAAACATCCAGGCCCGGATACCTTTCCCAGTCACTCTGTGTATGCTAAGTGTAGGGCAACACACTGCACTCTTCCTTGGGAGAGCTACATTTCCTCAGCACTCCAACAGCTCCAGGTAATCTGTTCTCTCACGTCCTACATGTCATGCAAATTGCCTCAATGCCCTAGGCTGAGCGGCACTGAGAAATCAAAACTGCTTCGCATTCCTTCTACAAAGTCATACCTTAAGACCCCATACTTACAGGAGAAACTCGGCTTGCGTTCCTCCTGTAACCAAAGCACAGTTCTTCCTCTTACACTGCAGGGTTTTAGAAGAGCCTAAGCCCCGATAGCGTTACCAAAGCGTTCCTTGGGAGAGGCAGTTCGCTACATGCAGAACTCCGTGCCAAGAAAACATTCTTCAGGGAAGGGACCATTGTGTAGTTTGAGGGAATATTTACTTGGTAGACATCACAACGGGGTAGGCTGCGTGTTCCCTGGAAACGGAGACCTGATGGCACAAGGCTTGCTTTCCCATTTTGAAAGCTCCATTCATGCTGCCTTGAAGCTACCTAAATACCAGTGTTTGGACGGGTCTCTAGTCATGTAGGCAGGGCTGTGGGAAGGGAACGAGTTTTCTCTAAATCAACAGGGTGCTTTCGTAGCCTGGGTGGGAGCTCCAACTGAGACGCTCTAGAGCTCAAAGGAAACTTGACGTGAGTCGTTTCCTCAACGTAAAGCCTTGAAGGGCCCTGCTGAAGCCGAAGCGTGGGGCAGTTTCCTGGAGACATGAGTTGCAGTTCTGCTTTCTTTGAACGTTAGTACGCTTATGAAGACACCTAGTAACTCTCGTGGGCACCCTATTCCCTGCAAGAACACCGAGGACCGGCATGCTCGACTGGGAAGCTCAGAAACATCCAGGCCCGGAAACCTTTCCCAGTCACTCTCAATATGCTAAGGGTAGGGCAACACACTGCACGCCTCCTTGGGAGAGCTAGATTTCCTCAGCACTCCAACAGCTCCAGGCAATCTGTTGTCTCACGTCTACATGTCATGCATATCTGCCTCAGTGCCCTAGGCTGAGCGGCACTGAGAAACCAATACTCTTTCACATTCCTTCTACAAAGTCATACCTTAAGACCCCATACTTACAGGAGAAAGTTGGCTTGCATTCCTGCTGTAACCAAAGCACAGTTCTTCCTCTTACACTGCAGGGTTTTAGAAGAGGCTAAGCCCCTATAGCGTACCTAGAGCATTCCTTGGGAGAGGCAGTTCGCTACATGCAGAACTCCGTGCCAAAAACACGTTATTCAGGGAAGGGACCAGTGTGTCACTAGAGTGTATATTAACTTGGTAGAAATCACAAGGAGGTAGGCTGCGTGTTCACTGGAAACGGGGACCTGATGGCACAAGGCTTGCTTTCCCATTTTGAAAGCTCCATTCATGCCGCCTTGAACCTACCTAAATACCAGTGTTTTGGACGAGTTTCTAGTCACTGTAGGCAGGGCTCTGGGAAGGGAACGAGTTTTCTCGAAATCAACAGGGTGCTTTCGTAGCCTGGGTGGGAGCTCCTCCTGAGACGCTCTAGAGCTACAAGGAAACTTGACGTGAGTCCTTTCCTCAAGGTAAAGCCTTGAAGAGCCCTGCTGAAGCGGCACGTGGAGAAGTTTCCTTGAGACAGGAGTTGCAGTTCTCCTTTCTTTTAACGTTACTACGCTTTTCAAGACACCTAGGATCTCGCCTGGGCACCCTATTCCGTGCAAGAACACCGAGTACCGGCAGGCTCCACTGGGTTGCTAAGAAACATCCAGGCCCGGATACCTTTCCCAGTCACTCTGTGTATGCTAAGTGTAGGGCAACACACTGCACTCTTCCTTGGGAGAGCTACATTTCCTCAGCACTCCAACAGCTCCAGGTAATCTGTTCTCTCACGTCCTACATGTCATGCAAATTGCCTCAATGCCCTAGGCTGAGCGGCACTGAGAAATCAAAACTGCTTCGCATTCCTTCTACAAAGTCATACCTTAAGACCCCATACTTACAGGAGAAACTCGGCTTGCGTTCCTCCTGTAACCAAAGCACAGTTCTTCCTCTTACACTGCAGGGTTTTAGAAGAGCCTAAGCCCCGATAGCGTTACCAAAGCGTTCCTTGGGAGAGGCAGTTCACTACATGCAGAACTCCGTGCCAAGAAAACATTCTTCAGGGAAGGGACCATTGTGTAGTTTGAGGGAATATTTACTTGGTAGACATCACAAGGGGGTAGGCTGCGTGTTCCCTGGAAACGGAGCCCTGATGGCACAAGGCTTGCTTTCCCATTTTGAAAGCTCCATTCATGCTGCCTTGAAGCTACCTAAATACCAGTGTTTTGGACGGGTCTCTAGTCACTGTAGGCAGGGCTGTGGGAAGGGAACGAGTTTTCTCTAAATCAACAGGGTGCTTTCGTAGCCTGGGTGGGAGCTCCAACTGAGACGCTCTAGAGCTCAAAGGAAACTTGACGTGTGTCGTTTCCTCAAGGTAAAGCCTTGAAGGGCCCTGCTGAAGCCGAAGCGTAGAGAAGTTTCCTTGAGACATGAGTTGCAGTTCTCCTTTCTTTTAACGTTACTACGCTTTTCAAGACACCTAGGATCTCGCCTGGGCACCCTATTCCGTGCAAGAACACCGAGTACCGGCAGGCTCCACTGGGTTGCTAAGAAACATCCAGGCCCGGATACCTTTCCCAGTCACTCTGTGTATGCTAAGTGTAGGGCAACACACTGCACTCTTCCTTGGGAGAGCTACATTTCCTCAGCACTCCAACAGCTCCAGGTAATCTGTTCTCTCACGTCCTACATGTCATGCAAATTGCCTCAATGCCCTAGGCTGAGCGGCACTGAGAAATCAAAACTGCTTCGCATTCCTTCTACAAAGTCATACCTTAAGACCCCATACTTACAGGAGAAACTCGGCTTGCGTTCCTCCTGTAACCAAAGCACAGTTCTTCCTCTTACACTGCAGGGTTTTAGAAGAGCCTAAGCCCCGATAGCGTTACCAAAGCGTTCCTTGGGAGAGGCAGTTCGCTACATGCAGAACTCCGTGCCAAGAAAACATTCTTCAGGGAAGGGACCATTGTGTAGTTTGAGGGAATATTTACTTGGTAGACATCACAAGGGGGTAGGCTGCGTGTTCCCTGGAAACGGAGACCTGATGGCACAAGGCTTGCTTTCCCATTTTGAAAGCTCCATTCATGCTGCCTTGAAGCTACCTAAATACCAGTGTTTTGGACGGGTCTCTAGTCACTGTAGGCAGGGCTGTGGGAAGGGAACGAGTTTTCTCTAAATCAACAGGGTGCTTTCGTAGCCTGGGTGGGAGCTCCAACTGAGACGCTCTAGAGCTCAAAGGAAACTTGACGTGAGTCGTTTGCTCAAGGTAAAGCCTTGAAGGGCCCTGCTGAAGCCGAAGCGTGGAGCAGTTTCCTGGAGACATGAGTTGCAGTTCTGCTTTCTTTGAACGTTAGTACGCTTATGAAGACACCTAGTAACTCTCGTGGGCACCCTATTCCCTGCAAGAACACCGAGGACCGGCATGCTCGACTGGGAAGCTCAGAAACATCCAGGCCCGGAAACCTTTCCCAGTCACTCTCAATATGCTAAGGGTAGGGCAACACACTGCACGCCTCCTTGGGAGAGCTAGATTTCCTCAGCACTCCAACAGCTCCAGGCAATCTGTTGTCTCACGTCTACATGTCATGCATATCTGCCTCAATGCCCTAGGCTGAGCCGCACTGAGAAACCAATACTCTTTCACATTCCTTCTACAAAGTCATACCTTAAGACCCCATACTTACAGGAGAAAGTTGTCTTGCGTTCCTGCTGTAACCAAAGCACAGTTCTTCCTCTTACACTGCAGAGTTTTAGAAGAGGCTAAGCCCCTATAGCGTACCTAGAGCATTCCTTGGGAGAGGCAGTTCGCTACATGCAGAACTCCGTGCCAAGAACACGTTATTCAGGGAAGGGACCAGTGTGTCGCTAGAATGTATATTAACTTGGTAGAAATCACAGGGAGGTAGGCTGCGTGTTCACTGGAAACGGGGACCTGATGGCACAAGGCTTGCTTTCCCATTTTGAAAGCTCCATTCATGCCGCCTTGAACCTACCTAAATACCAGTGTTTTGGACGAGTTTCTAGTCACTGTAGGCAGGGCTCTGGGAAGGGAACGAGTTTTCTCGAAATCAACAGGGTGCTTTCGTAGCCTGGGTGGGAGCTCCTCCTGAGACGCTCTAGAGCTACAAGGAAACTTGACGTGAGTCCTTTCCTCAAGGTAAAGCCTTGAAGAGCCCTGCTGAAGCGGCACGTGGAGAAGTTTCCTTGAGACAGGAGTTGCAGTTCTCCTTTCTTTTAACGTTACTACGCTTTTCAAGACACCTAGGATCTCGCCTGGGCACCCTATTCCGTGCAAGAACACCGAGTACCGGCAGGCTCCACTGGGTTGCTAAGAAACATCCAGGCCCGGATACCTTTCCCAGTCACTCTGTGTATGCTAAGTGTAGGGCAACACACTGCACTCTTCCTTGGGAGAGCTACATTTCCTCAGCACTCCAACAGCTCCAGGTAATCTGTTCTCTCACGTCCTACATGTCATGCAAATTGCCTCAATGCCCTAGGCTGAGCGGCACTGAGAAATCAAAACTGCTTCGCATTCCTTCTACAAAGTCATACCTTAAGACCCCATACTTACAGGAGAAACTCGGCTTGCGTTCCTTCTGTAACCAAAGCACAGTTCTTCCTCTTACACTGCAGGGTTTTAGAAGAGCCTAAGCCCCGATAGCGTTACCAAAGCGTTCCTTGGGAGAGGCAGTTCGCTACATGCAGAACTCCGTGCCAAGAAAACATTCTTCAGGGAAGGGACCATTGTGTAGTTTGAGGGAATATTTACTTGGTAGACATCACAAGGGGGTAGGCTGCGTGTTCCCTGGAAACGGAGACCTGATGGCACAAGGCTTGCTTTCCCATTTTGAAAGCTCCATTCATGCTGCCTTGAAGCTACCTAAATACCAGTGTTTTGGACGGGTCTCTAGTCACTGTAGGCAGGGCTGTGGGAAGGGAACGAGTTTTCTCTAAATCAACAGGGTGCTTTCGTAGCCTGGGTGGGAGCTCCAACTGAGACGCTCTAGAGCTCAAAGGAAACTTGACGTGTGTCGTTTCCTCAAGGTAAAGCCTTGAAGGGCCCTGCTGAAGCCGAAGCGTAGAGAAGTTTCCTTGAGACATGAGTTGCAGTTCTCCTTTCTTTTAACGTTACTACGCTTTTCAAGACACCTAGGATCTCGCCTGGGCACCCTATTCCGTGCAAGAACACCGAGTACCGGCAGGCTCCACTGGGTTGCTAAGAAACATCCAGGCCCGGATACCTTTCCCAGTCACTCTGTGTATGCTAAGTGTAGGGCAACACACTGCACTCTTCCTTGGGAGAGCTACATTTCCTCAGCACTCCAACAGCTCCAGGTAATCTGTTCTCTCACGTCCTACATGTCATGCAAATTGCCTCAATGCCCTAGGCTGAGCGGCACTGAGAAATCAAAACTGCTTCGCATTCCTTCTACAAAGTCATACCTTAAGACCCCATACTTACAGGAGAAACTCGGCTTGCGTTCCTCCTGTAACCAAAGCACAGTTCTTCCTCTTACACTGCAGGGTTTTAGAAGAGCCTAAGCCCCGATAGCGTTACCAAAGCGTTCCTTGGGAGAGGCAGTTCGCTACATGCAGAACTCCGTGCCAAGAAAACATTCTTCAGGGAAGGGACCATTGTGTAGTTTGAGGGAATATTTACTTGGTAGACATCACAAGGGGGTAGGCTGCGTGTTCCCTGGAAACGGAGACCTGATGGCACAAGGCTTGCTTTCCCATTTTGAAAGCTCCATTCATGCTGCCTTGAAGCTACCTAAATACCAGTGTTTTGGACGGGTCTCTAGTCACTGTAGGCAGGGCTGTGGGAAGGGAACGAGTTTTCTCTAAATCAACAGGGTGCTTTCGTAGCCTGGGTGGGAGCTCCAACTGAGACGCTCTAGAGCTCAAAGGAAACTTGACGTGAGTCGTTTGCTCAAGGTAAAGCCTTGAAGGGCCCTGCTGAAGCCGAAGCGTGGAGCAGTTTCCTGGAGACATGAGTTGCAGTTCTGCTTTCTTTGAACGTTAGTACGCTTATGAAGACACCTAGTAACTCTCGTGGGCACCCTATTCCCTGCAAGAACACCGAGGACCGGCATGCTCGACTGGGAAGCTCAGAAACATCCAGGCCCGGAAACCTTTCCCAGTCACTCTCAATATGCTAAGGGTAGGGCAACACACTGCACGCCTCCTTGGGAGAGCTAGATTTCCTCAGCACTCCAACAGCTCCAGGCAATCTGTTGTCTCACGTCTACATGTCATGCATATCTGCCTCAATGCCCTAGGCTGAGCCGCACTGAGAAACCAATACTCTTTCACATTCCTTCTACAAAGTCATACCTTAAGACCCCATACTTACAGGAGAAAGTTGTCTTGCGTTCCTGCTGTAACCAAAGCACAGTTCTTCCTCTTACACTGCAGAGTTTTAAAAGAGGCTAAGCCCCTATAGCGTACCTAGAGCATTCCTTGGGAGAGGCAGTTCGCTACATGCAGAACTCCGTGCCAAGAACACGTTATTCAGGGAAGGGACCAGTGTGTCGCTAGAATGTATATTAACTTGGTAGAAATCACAGGGAGGTAGGCTGCGTGTTCACTGGAAACGGGGACCTGATGGCACAAGGCTTGCTTTCCCATTTTGAAAGCTCCATTCATGCCGCCTTGAACCTACCTAAATACCAGTGTTTTGGACGAGTTTCTAGTCACTGTAGGCAGGGCTCTGGGAAGGGAACGAGTTTTCTCGAAATCAACAGGGTGCTTTCGTAGCCTGGGTGGGAGCTCCTCCTGAGACGCTCTAGAGCTACAAGGAAACTTGACGTGAGTCCTTTCCTCAAGGTAAAGCCTTGAAGAGCCCTGCTGAAGCGGCACGTGGAGAAGTTTCCTTGAGACAGGAGTTGCAGTTCTCCTTTCTTTTAACGTTACTACGCTTTTCAAGACACCTAGGATCTCGCCTGGGCACCCTATTCCGTGCAAGAACACCGAGTACCGGCAGGCTCCACTGGGTTGCTAAGAAACATCCAGGCCCGGATACCTTTCCCAGTCACTCTGTGTATGCTAAGTGTAGGGCAACACACTGCACTCTTCCTTGGGAGAGCTACATTTCCTCAGCACTCCAACAGCTCCAGGTAATCTGTTCTCTCACGTCCTACATGTCATGCAAATTGCCTCAATGCCCTAGGCTGAGCGGCACTGAGAAATCAAAACTGCTTCGCATTCCTTCTACAAAGTCATACCTTAAGACCCCATACTTACAGGAGAAACTCGGCTTGCGTTCCTTCTGTAACCAAAGCACAGTTCTTCCTCTTACACTGCAGGGTTTTAGAAGAGCCTAAGCCCCGATAGCGTTACCAAAGCGTTCCTTGGGAGAGGCAGTTCGCTACATGCAGAACTCCGTGCCAAGAAAACATTCTTCAGGGAAGGGACCATTGTGTAGTTTGAGGGAATATTTACTTGGTAGACATCACAAGGGGGTAGGCTGCGTGTTCCCTGGAAACGGAGACCTGATGGCACAAGGCTTGCTTTCCTATTTTGAAAGCTCCATTCATGCTGCCTTGAAGCTACCTAAATACCAGTGTTTTGGACGGGTCTCTAGTCACTGTAGGCAGGGCTGTGGGAAGGGAACGAGTTTTCTCTAAATCAACAGGGTGCTTTCGTAGCCTGGGTGGGAGCTCCAACTGAGACGCTCTAGAGCTCAAAGGAAACTTGACGTGTGTCGTTTCCTCAAGGTAAAGCCTTGAAGGGCCCTGCTGAAGCCGAAGCGTAGAGAAGTTTCCTTGAGACATGAGTTGCAGTTCTCCTTTCTTTTAACGTTACTACGCTTTTCAAGACACCTAGGATCTCGCCTGGGCACCCTATTCCGTGCAAGAACACCGAGTACCGGCAGGCTCCACTGGGTTGCTAAGAAACATCCAGGCCCGGATACCTTTCCCAGTCACTCTGTGTATGCTAAGTGTAGGGCAACACACTGCACTCTTCCTTGGGAGAGCTACATTTCCTCAGCACTCCAACAGCTCCAGGTAATCTGTTCTCTCACGTCCTACATGTCATGCAAATTGCCTCAATGCCCTAGGCTGAGCGGCACTGAGAAATCAAAACTGCTTCGCATTCCTTCTACAAAGTCATACCTTAAGACCCCATACTTACAGGAGAAACTCGGCTTGCGTTCCTCCTGTAACCAAAGCACAGTTCTTCCTCTTACACTGCAGGGTTTTAGAAGAGCCTAAGCCCCGATAGCGTTACCAAAGCGTTCCTTGGGAGAGGCAGTTCGCTACATGCAGAACTCCGTGCCAAGAAAACATTCTTCAGGGAAGGGACCATTGTGTAGTTTGAGGGAATATTTACTTGGTAGACATCACAAGGGGGTAGGCTGCGTGTTCCCTGGAAACGGAGACCTGATGGCACAAGGCTTGCTTTCCCATTTTGAAAGCTCCATTCATGCTGCCTTGAAGCTACCTAAATACCAGTGTTTTGGACGGGTCTCTAGTCACTGTAGGCAGGGCTGTGGGAAGGGAACGAGTTTTCTCTAAATCAACAGGGTGCTTTCGTAGCCTGGGTGGGAGCTCCAACTGAGACGCTCTAGAGCTCAAAGGAAACTTGACGTGAGTCGTTTGCTCAAGGTAAAGCCTTGAAGGGCCCTGCTGAAGCCGAAGCGTGGAGCAGTTTCCTGGAGACATGAGTTGCAGTTCTGCTTTCTTTGAACGTTAGTACGCTTATGAAGACACCTAGTAACTCTCGTGGGCACCCTATTCCCTGCAAGAACACCGAGGACCGGCATGCTCGACTGGGAAGCTCAGAAACATCCAGGCCCGGAAACCTTTCCCAGTCACTCTCAATATGCTAAGGGTAGGGCAACACACTGCACGCCTCCTTGGGAGAGCTAGATTTCCTCAGCACTCCAACAGCTCCAGGCAATCTGTTGTCTCACGTCTACATGTCATGCATATCTGCCTCAATGCCCTAGGCTGAGCCGCACTGAGAAACCAATACTCTTTCACATTCCTTCTACAAAGTCATACCTTAAGACCCCATACTTACAGGAGAAAGTTGGCTTGCGTTCCTGCTGTAACCAAAGCACAGTTCTTCCTCTTACACTGCAGAGTTTTAAAAGAGGCTAAGCCCCTATAGCGTACCTAGAGCATTCCTTGGGAGAGGCAGTTCGCTACATGCAGAACTCCGTGCCAAGAACACGTTATTCAGGGAAGGGACCAGTGTGTCGCTAGAATGTATATTAACTTGGTAGAAATCACAGGGAGGTAGGCTGCGTGTTCACTGGAAACGGGGACCTGATGGCACAAGGCTTGCTTTCCCATTTTGAAAGCTCCATTCATGCCGCCTTGAACCTACCTAAATACCAGTGTTTTGGACGAGTTTCTAGTCACTGTAGGCAGGGCTCTGGGAAGGGAACGAGTTTTCTCGAAATCAACAGGGTGCTTTCGTAGCCTGGGTGGGAGCTCCTCCTGAGACGCTCTAGAGCTACAAGGAAACTTGACGTGAGTCCTTTCCTCAAGGTAAAGCCTTGAAGAGCCCTGCTGAAGCGGCACGTGGAGAAGTTTCCTTGAGACAGGAGTTGCAGTTCTCCTTTCTTTTAACGTTACTACGCTTTTCAAGACACCTAGGATCTCGCCTGGGCACCCTATTCCGTGCAAGAACACCGAGTACCGGCAGGCTCCACTGGGTTGCTAAGAAACATCCAGGCCCGGATACCTTTCCCAGTCACTCTGTGTATGCTAAGTGTAGGGCAACACACTGCACTCTTCCTTGGGAGAGCTACATTTCCTCAGCACTCCAACAGCTCCAGGTAATCTGTTCTCTCACGTCCTACATGTCATGCAAATTGCCTCAATGCCCTAGGCTGAGCGGCACTGAGAAATCAAAACTGCTTCGCATTCCTTCTACAAAGTCATACCTTAAGACCCCATACTTACAGGAGAAACTCGGCTTGCGTTCCTTCTGTAACCAAAGCACAGTTCTTCCTCTTACACTGCAGGGTTTTAGAAGAGCCTAAGCCCCGATAGCGTTACCAAAGCGTTCCTTGGGAGAGGCAGTTCACTACATGCAGAACTCCGTGCCAAGAAAACATTCTTCAGAGAAGGGACAATTGTGTAGTTTGAGGGAATATTTACTTGGTAGACATCACAAGGGGGTAGGCTGCGTGTTCCCTGGAAACGGAGCCCTGATGGCACAAGGCTTGCTTTCCCATTTTGAAAGCTCCATTCATGCTGCCTTGAAGCTACCTAAATACCAGTGTTTTGGACGGGTCTCTAGTCACTGTAGGCAGGGCTGTGGGAAGGGAACGAGTTTTCTCTAAATCAACAGGGTGCTTTCGTAGCCTGGGTGGGAGCTCGAACTGAGACGCTCTAGAGCTCAAAGGAAACTTGACGTGAGTCGTTTCCTCAAGGTAAAGCCTTGAAGGGCCCTGCTGAAGCCGAAGCGTAGAGAAGTTTCCTTGAGACATGAGTTGCAGTTCTCCTTTCTTTTAACGTTACTACGCTTTTCAAGACACCTAGGATCTCGCCTGGGCACCCTATTCCGTGCAAGAACACCGAGTACCGGCAGGCTCCACTGGGTTGCTAAGAAACATCCAGGCCCGGATACCTTTCCCAGTCACTCTGTGTATGCTAAGTGTAGGGCAACACACTGCACTCTTCCTTGGGAGAGCTACATTTCCTCAGCACTCCAACAGCTCCAGGTAATCTGTTCTCTCACGTCCTACATGTCATGCAAATTGCCTCAATGCCCTAGGCTGAGCGGCACTGAGAAATCAAAACTGCTTCGCATTCCTTCTACAAAGTCATACCTTAAGACCCCATACTTACAGGAGAAACTCGGCTTGCGTTCCTCCTGTAACCAAAGCACAGTTCTTCCTCTTACACTGCAGGGTTTTAGAAGAGCCTAAGCCCCGATAGCGTTACCAAAGCGTTCCTTGGGAGAGGCAGTTCGCTACATGCAGAACTCCGTGCCAAGAAAACATTCTTCAGGGAAGGGACCATTGTGTAGTTTGAGGGAATATTTACTTGGTAGACATCACAAGGGGGTAGGCTGCGTGTTCCCTGGAAACGGAGACCTGATGGCACAAGGCTTGCTTTCCCATTTTGAAAGCTCCATTCATGCTGCCTTGAAGCTACCTAAATACCAGTGTTTTGGACGGGTCTCTAGTCACTGTAGGCAGGGCTGTGGGAAGGGAACGAGTTTTCTCTAAATCAACAGGGTGCTTTCGTAGCCTGGGTGGGAGCTCCAACTGAGACGCTCTAGAGCTCAAAGGAAACTTGACGTGAGTCGTTTGCTCAAGGTAAAGCATTGAAGGGCCCTGCTGAAGCCGAAGCGTGGAGCAGTTTCCTGGAGACATGAGTTGCAGTTCTGCTTTCTTTGAACGTTAGTACGCTTATGAAGACACCTAGTAACTCTCGTGGGCACCCTATTCCCTGCAAGAACACCGAGGACCGGCATGCTCGACTGGGAAGCTCAGAAACATCCAGGCCCGGAAACCTTTCCCAGTCACTCTCAATATGCTAAGGGTAGGGCAACACACTGCACGCCTCCTTGGGAGAGCTAGATTTCCTCAGCACTCCAACAGCTCCAGGCAATCTGTTGTCTCACGTCTACATGTCATGCATATCTGCCTCAATGCCCTAGGCTGAGCCGCACTGAGAAACCAATACTCTTTCACATTCCTTCTACAAAGTCATACCTTAAGACCCCATACTTACAGGAGAAAGTTGTCTTGCGTTCCTGCTGTAACCAAAGCACAGTTCTTCCTCTTACACTGCAGAGTTTTAGAAGAGGCTAAGCCCCTATAGCGTACCTAGAGCATTCCTTGGGAGAGGCAGTTCGCTACATGCAGAACTCCGTGCCAAGAACACGTTATTCAGGGAAGGGACCAGTGTGTCGCTAGAATGTATATTAACTTGGTAGAAATCACAGGGAGGTAGGCTGCGTGTTCACTGGAAACGGGGACCTGATGGCACAAGGCTTGCTTTCCCATTTTGAAAGCTCCATTCATGCCGCCTTGAACCTACCTAAATACCAGTGTTTTGGACGAGTTTCTAGTCACTGTAGGCAGGGCTCTGGGAAGGGAACGAGTTTTCTCGAAATCAACAGGGTGCTTTCGTAGCCTGGGTGGGAGCTCCTCCTGAGACGCTCTAGAGCTACAAGGAAACTTGACGTGAGTCCTTTCCTCAAGGTAAAGCCTTGAAGAGCCCTGCTGAAGCGGCACGTGGAGAAGTTTCCTTGAGACAGGAGTTGCAGTTCTCCTTTCTTTTAACGTTACTACGCTTTTCAAGACACCTAGGATCTCGCCTGGGCACCCTATTCCGTGCAAGAACACCGAGTACCGGCAGGCTCCACTGGGTTGCTAAGAAACATCCAGGCCCGGATACCTTTCCCAGTCACTCTGTGTATGCTAAGTGTAGGGCAACACACTGCACTCTTCCTTGGGAGAGCTACATTTCCTCAGCACTCCAACAGCTCCAGGTAATCTGTTCTCTCACGTCCTACATGTCATGCAAATTGCCTCAATGCCCTAGGCTGAGCGGCACTGAGAAATCAAAACTGCTTCGCATTCCTTCTACAAAGTCATACCTTAAGACCCCATACTTACAGGAGAAACTCGGCTTGCGTTCCTTCTGTAACCAAAGCACAGTTCTTCCTCTTACACTGCAGGGTTTTAGAAGAGCCTAAGCCCCGATAGCGTTACCAAAGCGTTCCTTGGGAGAGGCAGTTCGCTACATGCAGAACTCCGTGCCAAGAAAACATTCTTCAGGGAAGGGACCATTGTGTAGTTTGAGGGAATATTTACTTGGTAGACATCACAAGGGGGTAGGCTGCGTGTTCCCTGGAAACGGAGACCTGATGGCACAAGGCTTGCTTTCCCATTTTGAAAGCTCCATTCATGCTGCCTTGAAGCTACCTAAATACCAGTGTTTTGGACGGGTCTCTAGTCACTGTAGGCAGGGCTGTGGGAAGGGAACGAGTTTTCTCTAAATCAACAGGGTGCTTTCGTAGCCTGGGTGGGAGCTCCAACTGAGACGCTCTAGAGCTCAAAGGAAACTTGACGTGTGTCGTTTCCTCAAGGTAAAGCCTTGAAGGGCCCTGCTGAAGCCGAAGCGTAGAGAAGTTTCCTTGAGACATGAGTTGCAGTTCTCCTTTCTTTTAACGTTACTACGCTTTTCAAGACACCTAGGATCTCGCCTGGGCACCCTATTCCGTGCAAGAACACCGAGTACCGGCAGGCTCCACTGGGTTGCTAAGAAACATCCAGGCCCGGATACCTTTCCCAGTCACTCTGTGTATGCTAAGTGTAGGGCAACACACTGCACTCTTCCTTGGGAGAGCTACATTTCCTCAGCACTCCAACAGCTCCAGGTAATCTGTTCTCTCACGTCCTACATGTCATGCAAATTGCCTCAATGCCCTAGGCTGAGCGGCACTGAGAAATCAAAACTGCTTCGCATTCCTTCTACAAAGTCATACCTTAAGACCCCATACTTACAGGAGAAACTCGGCTTGCGTTCCTCCTGTAACCAAAGCACAGTTCTTCCTCTTACACTGCAGGGTTTTAGAAGAGCCTAAGCCCCGATAGCGTTACCAAAGCGTTCCTTGGGAGAGGCAGTTCGCTACATGCAGAACTCCGTGCCAAGAAAACATTCTTCAGGGAAGGGACCATTGTGTAGTTTGAGGGAATATTTACTTGGTAGACATCACAAGGGGGTAGGCTGCGTGTTCCCTGGAAACGGAGACCTGATGGCACAAGGCTTGCTTTCCCATTTTGAAAGCTCCATTCATGCTGCCTTGAAGCTACCTAAATACCAGTGTTTTGGACGGGTCTCTAGTCACTGTAGGCAGGGCTGTGGGAAGGGAACGAGTTTTCTCTAAATCAACAGGGTGCTTTCGTAGCCTGGGTGGGAGCTCCAACTGAGACGCTCTAGAGCTCAAAGGAAACTTGACGTGAGTCGTTTGCTCAAGGTAAAGCCTTGAAGGGCCCTGCTGAAGCCGAAGCGTGGAGCAGTTTCCTGGAGACATGAGTTGCAGTTCTGCTTTCTTTGAACGTTAGTACGCTTATGAAGACACCTAGTAACTCTCGTGGGCACCCTATTCCCTGCAAGAACACCGAGGACCGGCATGCTCGACTGGGAAGCTCAGAAACATCCAGGCCCGGAAACCTTTCCCAGTCACTCTCAATATGCTAAGGGTAGGGCAACACACTGCACGCCTCCTTGGGAGAGCTAGATTTCCTCAGCACTCCAACAGCTCCAGGCAATCTGTTGTCTCACGTCTACATGTCATGCATATCTGCCTCAATGCCCTAGGCTGAGCCGCACTGAGAAACCAATACTCTTTCACATTCCTTCTACAAAGTCATACCTTAAGACCCCATACTTACAGGAGAAAGTTGTCTTGCGTTCCTGCTGTAACCAAAGCACAGTTCTTCCTCTTACACTGCAGAGTTTTAGAAGAGGCTAAGCCCCTATAGCGTACCTAGAGCATTCCTTGGGAGAGGCAGTTCGCTACATGCAGAACTCCGTGCCAAGAACACGTTATTCAGGGAAGGGACCAGTGTGTCGCTAGAATGTATATTAACTTGGTAGAAATCACAGGGAGGTAGGCTGCGTGTTCACTGGAAACGGGGACCTGATGGCACAAGGCTTGCTTTCCCATTTTGAAAGCTCCATTCATGCCGCCTTGAACCTACCTAAATACCAGTGTTTTGGACGAGTTTCTAGTCACTGTAGGCAGGGCTCTGGGAAGGGAACGAGTTTTCTCGAAATCAACAGGGTGCTTTCGTAGCCTGGGTGGGAGCTCCTCCTGAGACGCTCTAGAGCTACAAGGAAACTTGACGTGAGTCCTTTCCTCAAGGTAAAGCCTTGAAGAGCCCTGCTGAAGCGGCACGTGGAGAAGTTTCCTTGAGACAGGAGTTGCAGTTCTCCTTTCTTTTAACGTTACTACGCTTTTCAAGACACCTAGGATCTCGCCTGGGCACCCTATTCCGTGCAAGAACACCGAGTACCGGCAGGCTCCACTGGGTTGCTAAGAAACATCCAGGCCCGGATACCTTTCCCAGTCACTCTGTGTATGCTAAGTGTAGGGCAACACACTGCACTCTTCCTTGGGAGAGCTACATTTCCTCAGCACTCCAACAGCTCCAGGTAATCTGTTCTCTCACGTCCTACATGTCATGCAAATTGCCTCAATGCCCTAGGCTGAGCGGCACTGAGAAATCAAAACTGCTTCGCATTCCTTCTACAAAGTCATACCTTAAGACCCCATACTTACAGGAGAAACTCGGCTTGCGTTCCTTCTGTAACCAAAGCACAGTTCTTCCTCTTACACTGCAGGGTTTTAGAAGAGCCTAAGCCCCGATAGCGTTACCAAAGCGTTCCTTGGGAGAGGCAGTTCGCTACATGCAGAACTCCATGCCAAGAAAACATTCTTCAGGGAAGGGACCATTGTGTAGTTTGAGGGAATATTTACTTGGTAGACATCACAAGGGGGTAGGCTGCGTGTTCCCTGGAAACGGAGACCTGATGGCACAAGGCTTGCTTTCCCATTTTGAAAGCTCCATTCATGCTGCCTTGAAGCTACCTAAATACCAGTGTTTTGGACGGGTCTCTAGTCACTGTAGGCAGGGCTGTGGGAAGGGAACGAGTTTTCTCTAAATCAACAGGGTGCTTTCGTAGCCTGGGTGGGAGCTCCAACTGAGACGCTCTAGAGCTCAAAGGAAACTTGACGTGTGTCGTTTCCTCAAGGTAAAGCCTTGAAGGGCCCTGCTGAAGCCGAAGCGTAGAGAAGTTTCCTTGAGACATGAGTTGCAGTTCTCCTTTCTTTTAACGTTACTACGCTTTTCAAGACACCTAGGATCTCGCCTGGGCACCCTATTCCGTGCAAGAACACCGAGTACCGGCAGGCTCCACTGGGTTGCTAAGAAACATCCAGGCCCGGATACCTTTCCCAGTCACTCTGTGTATGCTAAGTGTAGGGCAACACACTGCACTCTTCCTTGGGAGAGCTACATTTCCTCAGCACTCCAACAGCTCCAGGTAATCTGTTCTCTCACGTCCTACATGTCATGCAAATTGCCTCAATGCCCTAGGCTGAGCGGCACTGAGAAATCAAAACTGCTTCGCATTCCTTCTACAAAGTCATACCTTAAGACCCCATACTTACAGGAGAAACTCGGCTTGCGTTCCTCCTGTAACCAAAGCACAGTTCTTCCTCTTACACTGCAGGGTTTTAGAAGAGCCTAAGCCCCGATAGCGTTACCAAAGCGTTCCTTGGGAGAGGCAGTTCGCTACATGCAGAACTCCGTGCCAAGAAAACATTCTTCAGGGAAGGGACCATTGTGTAGTTTGAGGGAATATTTACTTGGTAGACATCACAAGGGGGTAGGCTGCGTGTTCCCTGGAAACGGAGACCTGATGGCACAAGGCTTGCTTTCCCATTTTGAAAGCTCCATTCATGCTGCCTTGAAGCTACCTAAATACCAGTGTTTTGGACGGGTCTCTAGTCACTGTAGGCAGGGCTGTGGGAAGGGAACGAGTTTTCTCTAAATCAACAGGGTGCTTTCGTAGCCTGGGTGGGAGCTCCAACTGAGACGCTCTAGAGCTCAAAGGAAACTTGACGTGAGTCGTTTGCTCAAGGTAAAGCCTTGAAGGGCCCTGCTGAAGCCGAAGCGTGGAGCAGTTTCCTGGAGACATGAGTTGCAGTTCTGCTTTCTTTGAACGTTAGTACGCTTATGAAGACACCTAGTAACTCTCGTGGGCACCCTATTCCCTGCAAGAACACCGAGGACCGGCATGCTCGACTGGGAAGCTCAGAAACATCCAGGCCCGGAAACCTTTCCCAGTCACTCTCAATATGCTAAGGGTAGGGCAACACACTGCACGCCTCCTTGGGAGAGCTAGATTTCCTCAGCACTCCAACAGCTCCAGGCAATCTGTTGTCTCACGTCTACATGTCATGCATATCTGCCTCAATGCCCTAGGCTGAGCCGCACTGAGAAACCAATACTCTTTCACATTCCTTCTACAAAGTCATACCTTAAGACCCCATACTTACAGGAGAAAGTTGTCTTGCGTTCCTGCTGTAACCAAAGCACAGTTCTTCCTCTTACACTGCAGAGTTTTAGAAGAGGCTAAGCCCCTATAGCGTACCTAGAGCATTCCTTGGGAGAGGCAGTTCGCTACATGCAGAACTCCGTGCCAAGAACACGTTATTCAGGGAAGGGACCAGTGTGTCGCTAGAATGTATATTAACTTGGTAGAAATCACAGGGAGGTAGGCTGCGTGTTCACTGGAAACGGGGACCTGATGGCACAAGGCTTGCTTTCCCATTTTGAAAGCTCCATTCATGCCGCCTTGAACCTACCTAAATACCAGTGTTTTGGACGAGTTTCTAGTCACTGTAGGCAGGGCTCTGGGAAGGGAACGAGTTTTCTCGAAATCAACAGGGTGCTTTCGTAGCCTGGGTGGGAGCTCCTCCTGAGACGCTCTAGAGCTACAAGGAAACTTGACGTGAGTCCTTTCCTCAAGGTAAAGCCTTGAAGAGCCCTGCTGAAGCGGCACGTGGAGAAGTTTCCTTGAGACAGGAGTTGCAGTTCTCCTTTCTTTTAACGTTAGTACGCTTTTCAAGACACCTAGGATCTCGCCTGGGCACCCTATTCCGTGCAAGAACACCGAGTACCGGCAGGCTCCACTGGGTTGCTAAGAAACATCCAGGCCCGGATACCTTTCCCAGTCACTCTGTGTATGCTAAGTGTAGGGCAACACACTGCACTCTTCCTTGGGAGAGCTACATTTCCTCAGCACTCCAACAGCTCCAGGTAATCTGTTCTCTCACGTCCTACATGTCATGCAAATTGCCTCAATGCCCTAGGCTGAGCGGCACTGAGAAATCAAAACTGCTTCGCATTCCTTCTACAAAGTCATACCTTAAGACCCCATACTTACAGGAGAAACTCGGCTTGCGTTCCTTCTGTAACCAAAGCACAGTTCTTCCTCTTACACTGCAGGGTTTTAGAAGAGCCTAAGCCCCGATAGCGTTACCAAAGCGTTCCTTGGGAGAGGCAGTTCGCTACATGCAGAACTCCGTGCCAAGAAAACATTCTTCAGGGAAGGGACCATTGTGTAGTTTGAGGGAATATTTACTTGGTAGACATCACAAGGGGGTAGGCTGCGTGTTCCCTGGAAACGGAGACCTGATGGCACAAGGCTTGCTTTCCCATTTTGAAAGCTCCATTCATGCTGCCTTGAAGCTACCTAAATACCAGTGTTTTGGACGGGTCTCTAGTCACTGTAGGCAGGGCTGTGGGAAGGGAACGAGTTTTCTCTAAATCAACAGGGTGCTTTCGTAGCCTGGGTGGGAGCTCCAACTGAGACGCTCTAGAGCTCAAAGGAAACTTGACGTGTGTCGTTTCCTCAAGGTAAAGCCTTGAAGGGCCCTGCTGAAGCCGAAGCGTAGAGAAGTTTCCTTGAGACATGAGTTGCAGTTCTCCTTTCTTTTAACGTTACTACGCTTTTCAAGACACCTAGGATCTCGCCTGGGCACCCTATTCCGTGCAAGAACACCGAGTACCGGCAGGCTCCACTGGGTTGCTAAGAAACATCCAGGCCCGGATACCTTTCCCAGTCACTCTGTGTATGCTAAGTGTAGGGCAACACACTGCACTCTTCCTTGGGAGAGCTACATTTCCTCAGCACTCCAACAGCTCCAGGTAATCTGTTCTCTCACGTCCTACATGTCATGCAAATTGCCTCAATGCCCTAGGCTGAGCGGCACTGAGAAATCAAAACTGCTTCGCATTCCTTCTACAAAGTCATACCTTAAGACCCCATACTTACAGGAGAAACTCGGCTTGCGTTCCTCCTGTAACCAAAGCACAGTTCTTCCTCTTACACTGCAGGGTTTTAGAAGAGCCTAAGCCCCGATAGCGTTACCAAAGCGTTCCTTGGGAGAGGCAGTTCGCTACATGCAGAACTCCGTGCCAAGAAAACATTCTTCAGGGAAGGGACCATTGTGTAGTTTGAGGGAATATTTACTTGGTAGACATCACAAGGGGGTAGGCTGCGTGTTCCCTGGAAACGGAGACCTGATGGCACAAGGCTTGCTTTCCCATTTTGAAAGCTCCATTCATGCTGCCTTGAAGCTACCTAAATACCAGTGTTTTGGACGGGTCTCTAGTCACTGTAGGCAGGGCTGTGGGAAGGGAACGAGTTTTCTCTAAATCAACAGGGTGCTTTCGTAGCCTGGGTGGGAGCTCCAACTGAGACGCTCTAGAGCTCAAAGGAAACTTGACGTGAGTCGTTTGCTCAAGGTAAAGCCTTGAAGGGCCCTGCTGAAGCCGAAGCGTGGAGCAGTTTCCTGGAGACATGAGTTGCAGTTCTGCTTTCTTTGAACGTTAGTACGCTTATGAAGACACCTAGTAACTCTCGTGGGCACCCTATTCCCTGCAAGAACACCGAGGACCGGCATGCTCGACTGGGAAGCTCAGAAACATCCAGGCCCGGAAACCTTTCCCAGTCACTCTCAATATGCTAAGGGTAGGGCAACACACTGCACGCCTCCTTGGGAGAGCTAGATTTCCTCAGCACTCCAACAGCTCCAGGCAATCTGTTGTCTCACGTCTACATGTCATGCATATCTGCCTCAATGCCCTAGGCTGAGCCGCACTGAGAAACCAATACTCTTTCACATTCCTTCTACAAAGTCATACCTTAAGACCCCATACTTACAGGAGAAAGTTGTCTTGCGTTCCTGCTGTAACCAAAGCACAGTTCTTCCTCTTACACTGCAGAGTTTTAGAAGAGGCTAAGCCCCTATAGCGTACCTAGAGCATTCCTTGGGAGAGGCAGTTCGCTACATGCAGAACTCCGTGCCAAGAACACGTTATTCAGGGAAGGGACCAGTGTGTCGCTAGAATGTATATTAACTTGGTAGAAATCACAGGGAGGTAGGCTGCGTGTTCACTGGAAACGGGGACCTGATGGCACAAGGCTTGCTTTCCCATTTTGAAAGCTCCATTCATGCCGCCTTGAACCTACCTAAATACCAGTGTTTTGGACGAGTTTCTAGTCACTGTAGGCAGGGCTCTGGGAAGGGAACGAGTTTTCTCGAAATCAACAGGGTGCTTTCGTAGCCTGGGTGGGAGCTCCTCCTGAGACGCTCTAGAGCTACAAGGAAACTTGACGTGAGTCCTTTCCTCAAGGTAAAGCCTTGAAGAGCCCTGCTGAAGCGGCACGTGGAGAAGTTTCCTTGAGACAGGAGTTGCAGTTCTCCTTTCTTTTAACGTTACTACGCTTTTCAAGACACCTAGGATCTCGCCTGGGCACCCTATTCCGTGCAAGAACACCGAGTACCGGCAGGCTCCACTGGGTTGCTAAGAAACATCCAGGCCCGGATACCTTTCCCAGTCACTCTGTGTATGCTAAGTGTAGGGCAACACACTGCACTCTTCCTTGGGAGAGCTACATTTCCTCAGCACTCCAACAGCTCCAGGTAATCTGTTCTCTCACGTCCTACATGTCATGCAAATTGCCTCAATGCCCTAGGCTGAGCGGCACTGAGAAATCAAAACTGCTTCGCATTCCTTCTACAAAGTCATACCTTAAGACCCCATACTTACAGGAGAAACTCGGCTTGCGTTCCTTCTGTAACCAAAGCACAGTTCTCCCTCTTACACTGCAGGGTTTTAGAAGAGCCTAAGCCCCGATAGCGTTACCAAAGCGTTCCTTGGGAGAGGCAGTTCACTACATGCAGAACTCCGTGCCAAGAAAACATTCTTCAGGGAAGGGACAATTGTGTAGTTTGAGGGAATATTTACTTGGTAGACATCACAAGGGGGTAGGCTGCGTGTTCCCTGGAAACGGAGCCCTGATGGCACAAGGCTTGCTTTCCCATTTTGAAAGCTCCATTCATGCTGCCTTGAAGCTACCTAAATACCAGTGTTTTGGACGGGTCTCTAGTCACTGTAGGCAGGGCTGTGGGAAGGGAACGAGTTTTCTCTAAATCAACAGGGTGCTTTCGTAGCCTGGGTGGGAGCTCGAACTGAGACGCTCTAGAGCTCAAAGGAAACTTGACGTGAGTCGTTTCCTCAAGGTAAAGCCTTGAAGGGCCCTGCTGAAGCCGAAGCGTAGAGAAGTTTCCTTGAGACATGAGTTGCAGTTCTCCTTTCTTTTAACGTTACTACGCTTTTCAAGACACCTAGGATCTCGCCTGGGCACCCTATTCCGTGCAAGAACACCGAGTACCGGCAGGCTCCACTGGGTTGCTAAGAAACATCCAGGCCCGGATACCTTTCCCAGTCACTCTGTGTATGCTAAGTGTAGGGCAACACACTGCACTCTTCCTTGGGAGAGCTACATTTCCTCAGCACTCCAACAGCTCCAGGTAATCTGTTCTCTCACGTCCTACATGTCATGCAAATTGCCTCAATGCCCTAGGCTGAGCGGCACTGAGAAATCAAAACTGCTTCGCATTCCTTCTACAAAGTCATACCTTAAGACCCCATACTTACAGGAGAAACTCGGCTTGCGTTCCTCCTGTAACCAAAGCACAGTTCTTCCTCTTACACTGCAGGGTTTTAGAAGAGCCTAAGCCCCGATAGCGTTACCAAAGCGTTCCTTGGGAGAGGCAGTTCGCTACATGCAGAACTCCGTGCCAAGAAAACATTCTTCAGGGAAGGGACCATTGTGTAGTTTGAGGGAATATTTACTTGGTAGACATCACAAGGGGGTAGGCTGCGTGTTCCCTGGAAACGGAGACCTGATGGCACAAGGCTTGCTTTCCCATTTTGAAAGCTCCATTCATGCTGCCTTGAAGCTACCTAAATACCAGTGTTTTGGACGGGTCTCTAGTCACTGTAGGCAGGGCTGTGGGAAGGGAACGAGTTTTCTCTAAATCAACAGGGTGCTTTCGTAGCCTGGGTGGGAGCTCCAACTGAGATGCTCTAGAGCTCAAAGGAAACTTGACGTGAGTCGTTTGCTCAAGGTAAAGCCTTGAAGGGCCCTGCTGAAGCCGAAGCGTGGAGCAGTTTCCTGGAGACATGAGTTGCAGTTCTGCTTTCTTTGAACGTTAGTACGCTTATGAAGACACCTAGTAACTCTCGTGGGCACCCTATTCCCTGCAAGAACACCGAGGACCGGCATGCTCGACTGGGAAGCTCAGAAACATCCAGGCCCGGAAACCTTTCCCAGTCACTCTCAATATGCTAAGGGTAGGGCAACACACTGCACGCCTCCTTGGGAGAGCTAGATTTCCTCAGCACTCCAACAGCTCCAGGCAATCTGTTGTCTCACGTCTACATGTCATGCATATCTGCCTCAATGCCCTAGGCTGAGCCGCACTGAGAAACCAATACTCTTTCACATTCCTTCTACAAAGTCATACCTTAAGACCCCATACTTACAGGAGAAAGTTGTCTTGCGTTCCTGCTGTAACCAAAGCACAGTTCTTCCTCTTACACTGCAGGGTTTTAGAAGAGGCTAAGCCCCTATAGCGTACCTAGAGCATTCCTTGGGAGAGGCAGTTCGCTACATGCAGAACTCCGTGCCAAGAACACGTTATTCAGGGAAGGGACCAGTGTGTCGCTAGAATGTATATTAACTTGGTAGAAATCACAGGGAGGTAGGCTGCGTGTTCACTGGAAACGGGGACCTGATGGCACAAGGCTTGCTTTCCCATTTTGAAAGCTCCATTCATGCCGCCTTGAACCTACCTAAATACCAGTGTTTTGGACGGGTCTCTAGTCACTGTAGGCAGGGCTCTGGGAAGGGAACGAGTTTTCTCGAAATCAACAGGGTGCTTTCATAGCCTGGGTGGGAGCTCCTCCTGAGACGCTCTAGAGCTACAAGGAAACTTGACGTGAGTCCTTTCCTCAAGGTAAAGCCTTGAAGAGCCCTGCTGAAGCGGAACGTGGAGAAGTTTCCTTGAGACATGAGTTGCAGTTCTCCTTTCTTTTAACGTTAGTACGCTTTTCAAGACACCTAGGATCTCGCCTGGGCACCCTATTCCGTGCAAGAACACCGAGTACCGGCAGGCTCCACTGGGTTGCTAAGAAACATCCAGGCCCGGATACCTTTCCCAGTCACTCTGTGTATGCTAAGTGTAGGGCAACACACTGCACTCTTCCTTGGGAGAGCTACATTTCCTCAGCACTCCAACAGCTCCAGGTAATCTGTTCTCTCACGTCCTACATGTCATGCAAATTGCCTCAATGCCCTAGGCTGAGCGGCACTGAGAAATCAAAACTGCTTCGCATTCCTTCTACAAAGTCATACCTTAAGACCCCATACTTACAGGAGAAACTCGGCTTGCGTTCCTCCTGTAACCAAAGCACAGTTCTTCCTCTTACACTGCAGGGTTTTAGAAGAGCCTAAGCCCCGATAGCGTTACCAAAGCGTTCCTTGGGAGAGGCAGTTCGCTACATGCAGAACTCCGTGCCAAGAAAACATTCTTCAGGGAAGGGACCATTGTGTAGTTTGAGGGAATATTTACTTGGTAGACATCACAAGGGGGTAGGCTGCGTGTTCCCTGGAAACGGAGACCTGATGGCACAAGGCTTGCTTTCCCATTTTGAAAGCTCCATTCATGCTGCCTTGAAGCTACCTAAATACCAGTGTTTTGGACGGGTCTCTAGTCACTGTAGGCAGGGCTGTGGGAAGGGAACGAGTTTTCTCTAAATCAACAGGGTGCTTTCGTAGCCTGGGTGGGAGCTCCAACTGAGACGCTCTAGAGCTCAAAGGAAACTTGACGTGAGTCGTTTCCTCAAGGTAAAGCCTTGAAGAGCCCTGCTGAAGCGGCACGTGGAGCAGTTTCCTGGAGACACGAGTTGCAGTTCTGCTTTCTTTGAACGTTAGTACGCTTATGAAGACACCTAGTAACTCTCGTGGACACCCTATTCCCTGCAAGAACACCGAGGACCGGCATGCTCGACTGGGAAGCTCAGAAACATCCAGGCCCGGAAACCTTTCCCAGTCACTCTCAATATGCTAAGGGTAGGGCAACACACTGCACGCCTCCTTGGGAGAGCTAGATTTCCTCAGCACTCCAACAGCTCCAGGCAATCTGTTGTCTCACGTCTACATGTCATGCATATCTGCCTCAATGCCCTAGGCTGAGCGGCACTGAGTAACCAATACTGTTTCACATTCCTTCTACAAAGTCATACCATAAGACCCCATACTTACAGGAGAAAGTTGGCTTGCATTCCTCCTGTAACCAAAGCACAGTTCTTCCTCTTACACTGCAGGGTTTTAGAAGAGCCTAAGCACCGAAAGCGTTACCAAAGCGTTCCTTGGGAGAGGCAGTTCGCTACATGCAGAACTCCGTGCCAAGAAAACATTCTTCAGGGAAGGGACCATTGTGTAGTTTGAGGGAATATTTACTTGGTAGACATCACAAGGGGGTAGGCTGCGTGCTCACTGGAAACGGAGACCTGATGGCACAAGTCTTGCTTTCCCATTTTGAAAGCTCCATTCATGCCGCCTTGAACCTACCTAAATACCAGAGTTTTGGACGAGTTTCTAGTCACTGTAGGCAGGGCTCTGGGAAGGGAACGAGTTTTCTCTAAATCAACAGGGTGCTTTCATAGTCTGTGTGGGAGCTCCTCCTGAGACGCTCTAGAGCCTCAAGGAAACTTGACGTGAGTCCTTTCCTCAAGGTAAAGCCTTGAAGAGCCCTGCTGAAGCGGAACGTGGAGAAGTTTCCTTGAGACATGAGTTGCAGTTCTCCTTTCTTTTAACGTTACTACGCTTTTCAAGACACCTAGGATCTCGCCTGGGCACCCTATTCCGTGCAAGAACACCGAGTACCGGCAGGCTCCACTGGGTTGCTAAGAAACATCCAGGCCCGGATACCTTTCCCAGTCACTCTGTGTATGCTAAGTGTAGGGCAACACACTGCACTCTTCCTTGGGAGAGCTACATTTCCTCAGCACTCCAACAGCTCCAGGTAATCTGTTCTCTCACGTCCTACATGTCATGCAAATTGCCTCAATGCCCTAGGCTGAGCGGCACTGAGAAATCAAAACTGCTTCGCATTCCTTCTACAAAGTCATACCTTAAGACCCCATACTTAGAGGAGAAACTCGGCTTGCGTTCCTCCTGTAACCAAAGCACAGTTCTTCCTCTTACACTGCAGGGTTTTAGAAGAGCCTAAGCCCCGATAGCGTTACCAAAGCGTTCCTTGGGAGAGGCAGTTCGCTACATGCAGAACTCCGTGCCAAGAAAACATTCTTCAGGGAAGGGACCATTGTGTAGTTTGAGGGAATATTTACTTGGTAGACATCACAAGGGGGTAGGCTGCGTGTTCCCTGGAAACGGAGACCTGATGGCACAAGGCTTGCTTTCCCATTTTGAAAGCTCCATTCATGCTGGCTTGAAGCTACGTAAATACCAGTGTTTTGGACGGGTCTCTAGTCACTGTAGGCAGGGCTGTGGGAAGGGAACGAGTTTTCTCTAAATCAACAGGGTGCTTTCGTAGCCTGGGTGGGAGCTCCAACTGAGACGCTCTAGAGCTCAAAGGAAACTTGACGTGAGTCGTTTCCTCAAGGTAAAGCCTTGAAGGGCCCTGCTGAAGCCGAAGCGTGGAGCAGCTTCCTGGAGATATGAGTTGTAGTTCTGCTTTCTTTGAACGTTAGTACGCTTATGAAGACACCTAGTAACTCTCGTGGGCACCCTATTCCCTGCAAGAACACCGAGGACCGGCATGCTCGACTGGGAAGCTCAGAAACATCCAGGCCCGGAAACCTTTCCCAGTCACTCTCAATATGCTAAGTGTAAGGCAACACACTGCACGCCTCCTTGGGAGAGCTAGATTTCCTCAGCACTCCAACAGCTCCAGGCAATCTGTTGTCTCACGTCTACATGTCATGCATATCTGCCTCAATGCCCTAGGCTGAGTGGCACTGAGTAACCAATACTGTTTCACATTCCTTCTACAAAGTCATACCTTAAGACCCCATACTTACAGGAGAAAGTTGCCTTGCGTTCCTGCTGTAACCAAAGCACAGTTCTTCCTCTTACACTGCAGGGTTTTAGAAGAGGCTAAGCCCCTATAGCGTACCTAGAGCATTCCTTGGGAGAGGCAGTTTGCTACATGCAGAACTCCGTGCCAAGAACACGTTATTCAGGGAAGGGACCAGTGTGTCTCTAGAGTGTATATTAACTTGGTAGAAATCACAAGGAGGTAGGCTACGTGTTCACTGGAAACGGGGACCTGATGGCACAAGGCTTGCTTTCCCATTTTGAAAGCTCCATTCATGCCGCCTTGAACCTACCTAAATACCAGTGTTTTGGACGAGTTTCTAGTCACTGTAGGCAGGGCTCTGGGAAGGGAACGAGTTTTCTCTAAATCAACAGGGTGCTTTCATAGCCTGGGTGGGAGCTCCTCCTGAGACGCTCTAGAGCTACAAGGAAACTTGACGTGAGTCCTTTCCTCAAGGTAAAGCCTTGAAGAGCCCTGCTGAAGCGGCACGTGGAGAAGTTTCCTTGAGACAGGAGTTGCAGTTCTCCTTTGTTTTAACGTTACTACGCATTTCAAGACACCTAGGATCTCGCCTGGGCACCCTATTCCGTGCAAGAACACCGAGTACCGGCAGGCTCCACTGGGTTGCTAAGAAACATCCAGGCCCGGATACCTTTCCCAGTCACTCTGTGTATGCTAAGTGTAGGGCAACACACTGCACTCTTCCTTGGGAGAGCTACATTTCCTCAGCACTC
The DNA here is from genome assembly GCF_028564815.1 of Eubalaena glacialis. NCBI lineage: Eukaryota > Metazoa > Chordata > Mammalia > Artiodactyla > Balaenidae > Eubalaena > Eubalaena glacialis. The sequence goes on along the minus strand of NC_083719.1, from coordinate 161,106,023 downwards.
CAACAGCTCCAGGTAATCTGTTCTCTCACATCCTACATGTCATGCAAATTGCCTCAATGCCCTAGGCTGAGCGGCACTGAGAAATCAAAACTGCTTCGCATTCCTTCTACAAAGTCATACCTTAAGACCCCATACTTAGAGGAGAAACTCGGCTTGCGTTCCTCCTGTAAACAAAGCACAGTTCTTCCTCTTACACTGCAGGGTTTTAGAAGAGCCTAAGCCCCGATAGCGTTACCAAAGCGTTCCTTGGGAGAGGCAGTTCGCTACATGCAGAACTCCGTGCCAAGAAAACATTCTTCAGGGAAGGGACCATTGTGTAGTTTGAGGGAATATTTACTTGGTAGACATCACAAGGGGGTAGGCTGCGTGTTCCCTGGAAACGGAGACCTGATGGCACAAGGCTTGCTTTCCCATTTTGAAAGCTCCATTCATGCTGCCTTGAAGCTACCTAAATACCAGTGTTTTGGACGGGTCTCTAGTCACTGTAGGCAGGGCTGTGGGAAGGGAACGAGTTTTCTCTAAATCAACAGGGTGCTTTCGTAGCCTGGGTGGGAGCTCCAACTGAGACGCTCTAGAGCTCAAAGGAAACTTGACGTGAGTCGTTTCCTCAAGGTAAAGCCTTGAAGGGCCCTGCTGAAGCCGAAGCGTGGAGAAGTTTCCTTGAGACATGAGTTGCAGTTCTCCTTTCTTTTAACGTTACTACGCTTTTCAAGACACCTAGGATCTCGCCTGGGCACCCTATTCCGTGCAAGAACACTGAGTACCGGCAGGCTCCACTGGGTTGCTAAGAAACATCCAGGCCCGGATACCTTTCCCAGTCACTCTGTGTATGCTAAGTGTAGGGCAACACACTGCACTCTTCCTTGGGAGAGCTACATTTCCTCAGCACTCCAACAGCTCCAGGTAATCTGTTCTCTCACGTCCTACATGTCATGCAAATTGCCTCAATGCCCTAGGCTGAGCGGCACTGAGAAATCAAAACTGCTTCGCATTCCTTCTACAAAGTCATACCTTAAGACCCCATACTTACAGGAGAAACTCGGCTTGCGTTCCTCCTGTAACCAAAGCACAGTTCTTCCTCTTACACTGCAGGGTTTTAGAAGAGCCTAAGCCCCGATAGCGTTACCAAAGCGTTCCTTGGGAGAGGCAGTTCGCTACATGCAGAACTCCGTGCCAAGAAAACACTCTTCAGGGAAGGGACCATTGTGTAGTTTGAGGGAATATTTACTTGGTAGACATCACAAGGGGGTAGGCTGCGTGTTCACTGGAAACGGGGACCTGATGGCACAAGGCTTGCTTTCCCATTTTGAAAGCTCCATTCATGCCGCCTTGAACCTACCTAAATACCAGTGTTTTGGACGAGTTTCTAGTCACTGTAGGCAGGGCTCTGGGAAGGGAACGAGTTTTCTCTAAATCAACAGGGTGCTTTCATAGCCTGGGTGGGAGCTCCTCTTGAGACGCTCTAGAGCTACAAGGAAACTTGACGTGAGTCCTTTCCTCAAGGTAAAGCCTTGAAGAGCCCTGCTGAAGCGGCACGTGGAGCAGTTTCCTGGAGACACGAGTTGCAGTTCTGCTTTCTTTGAACGTTAGTACGCTTATGAAGACACCTAGTAACTCTCGTGGGCACCCTATTCCCTGCAAGAACACCGAGGACCGGCATGCTCGACTGGGAAGCTCAGAAACATCCAGGCCCGGAAACCTTTCCCAGTCACTCTCAATATGCTAAGGGTAGGGCAACACACTGCACGCCTCCTTGGGAGAGCTAGATTTCCTCAGCACTCCAACAGCTCCAGGCAATCTGTTGTCTCACGTCTACATGTCATGCATATCTGCCTCAATGCCCTAGGCTGAGCGGCACTGAGTAACCAATACTGTTTCACATTCCTTCTACAAAGTCATACCTTAAGACCCCATACTTACAGGAGAAAGTTGGCTTGCATTCCTCCTGTAACCAAAGCACAGTTCTTCCTCTTACACTGCAGGGTTTTAGAAGAGCCTAAGCACCGAAAGCGTTACCAAAGCGTTCCTTGGGAGAGGCAGTTCGCTACATGCAGAACTCCGTGCCAAGAAAACATTCTTCAGGGAAGGGACCATTGTGTAGTTTGAGGGAATATTTACTTGGTAGACATCACAAGGGGGTAGGCTGCGTGCTCACTGGAAACGGAGACCTGATGGCACAAGTCTTGCTTTCCCATTTTGAAAGCTCCATTCATGCCGCCTTGAACCTACCTAAATACCAGAGTTTTGGACGAGTTTCTAGTCACTGTAGGCAGGGCTCTGGGAAGGGAACGAGTTTTCTCTAAATCAACAGGGTGTTTTCATAGCCTGGGTGGGAGCTCCTCCTGAGACGCTCTAGAGCCTCAAGGAAACTTGACGTGAGTCCTTTCCTCAAGGTAAAGCCTTGAAGAGCCCTGCTGAAGCGGCACGTGGAGAAGTTTCCTTGAGACATGAGTTGCAGTTCTCCTTTCTTTTAACATTAGTACGCTTTTCAAGACACCTAGGATCTCGCCTGGGCACCCTATTCCATGCAAGAACACCGAGTACCGGCAGGCTCCACTGGGTTGCTAAGAAACATCCAGGCCCGGATACCTTTCCCAGTCACTCTGTGTATGCTAAGTGTAGGGCAACACACTGCACTCTTCCTTGGGAGAGCTACATTTCCTCAGCACTCCAAGAGCTCCAGGTAATCTGTTCTCTCACGTCCTACATGTCATGCAAATTGCCTCAATGCCCTAGGCTGAGCGGCACTGAGAAATCAAAACTGCTTCGCATTCCTTCTACAAAGTCATACCTTAAGACCCCATACTTACAGGAGAAACTCGGCTTGCGTTCCTCCTGTAACCAAAGCACAGTTCTTCCTCTTACACTGCAGGGTTTTAGAAGAGCCTAAGCCCCGATAGCGTTACCAAAGCGTTCCTTGGGAGAGGCAGTTCGCTACATGCAGAACTCCGTGCCAAGAACACATTCTTCAGGGAAGGGACCATTGTGTAGTTTGAGGGAATATTTACTTGGTAGACATCACAAGGGGGTAGGCTGCGTGTTCCCTGGAAACGGAGACCTGATGGCACAAGGCTTGCTTTCCCATTTTGAAAGCTCCATTCATGCTGCCTTGAAGCTACCTAAATACCAGTGTTTTGGACGGGTCTCTAGTCACTGTAGGCAGGGCTCTGGGAAGGGAACGAGTTTTCTCTAAATCAACAGGGTGCTTTCGTAGCCTGTGTGGGAGATCCAACTGAGACGCTCTAGAGCTCAAAGGAAACTTGATGTGAGTCGTTTCCTCAAGGTAAAGCCTTGAAGGGCCCTGTTGAAGCCGAAGCGTGGAGCAGTTTCCTGGAGACATGAGTTGCAGTTCTGCTTTCTTTGAACGTTAGTACGCTTATGAAGACACCTAGTAACTCTCGTGGGCACCCTATTCCCTGCAAGAACACCGAGGACCGGCATGCTCGACTGGGAAGCTCAGAAACATCAAGGCCCGGAAACCTTTCCCAGTCACTCTCAATATGCTAAGGGTAGGGCAACACACTGCACGCCTCCTTGGGAGAGCTAGATTTCCTCAGCACTCCAACAGCTCCAGGCAATCTGTTGTCTCACGTCTACATGTCATGCATATCTGCCTCAATGCCCTAGGCTGAGCCGCACTGAGAAACCAATACTCTTTCACATTCCTTCTACAAAGTCATACCTTAAGACCCCATACTTACAGGAGAAAGTTGGCTTGCGTTCCTGCTGTAACCAAAGCACAGTTCTTCCTCTTACACTGCAGGGTTTTAGAAGAGGCTAAGCCCCTATAGCGCACCTAGAGCATTCCTTGGGAGAGGCAGTTCGCTACATGCAGAACTCCGTGCCAAGAACACGTTATTCAGGGAAGGGACCAGTGTGTCGCTAGAATGTATATTAACTTGGTAGAACTCACAGGGAGGTAGGCTGCGTGTTCACTGGAAACGGGGACCTGATGGCACAAGGCTTGCTTTCCCATTTTGAAAGCTCCATTCATGCCGCCTTGAACCTACCTAAATACCAGTGTTTTGGACGAGTTTCTAGTCACTGTAGGCAGGGCTCTGGGAAGGGAACGAGTTTTCTCGAAATCAACAGGGTGCTTTCATAGCCTGGGTGGGAGCTCCTCCTGAGACGCTCTAGAGCTACAAGGAAACTTGACGTGAGTCCTTTCCTCAAGGTAAAGCCTTGAAGAGCCCTGCTGAAGCGGCACGTGGAGCAGTTTCCTGGAGACACGAGTTGCAGTTCTGCTTTCTTTGAACGTTAGTACGCTTATGAAGACACCTAGTAACTCTCGTGGGCACCCTATTCCCTGCAAGAACACCGAGGACCGGCATGCTCGACTGGGAAGCTCAGAAACATCCAGGCCCGGAAACCTTTCCCAGTCACTCTCAATATGCTAAGGGTAGGGCAACACACTGCACGCCTCCTTGGGAGAGCTAGATTTCCTCAGCACTCCAACAGCTCCAGGCAATCTGTTGTCTCACGTCTACATGTCATGCATATCTGCCTCAATGCCCTAGGCTGAGCGGCACTGAGTAACCAATACTGTTTCACATTCCTTCTACAAAGTCAAACCTTAAGACCCCATACTTACAGGAGAAAGTTGGCTTCCATTCCTCCTGTAACCAAAGCACAGTTCTTCCTCTTACACTGCAGGGTTTTAGAAGAGCTTAAGCACCAAAAGCGTTACCAAAGCGTTCCTTGGGAGAGGCAGTTCGCTACATGCAGAACTCCGTGCCAAGAAAACATTCTTCAGGGAAGGGACCATTGTGTAGTTTGAGGGAATATTTACTTGGTAGACATCACAAGGGGGTAGGCTGCGTGCTCACTGGAAACGGAGACCTGATGGCACAAGTCTTGCTTTCCCATTTTGAAAGCTCCATTCATGCCGCCTTGAACCTACCTAAATACCAGAGTTTTGGACGAGTTTCTAGTCACTGTAGGCAGGGCTCTGGGAAGGGAACGAGTTTTCTCTAAATCAACAGGGTGCTTTCATAGCCTGGGTGGGAGCTCCTCCTGAGACGCTCTAGAGCCTCAAGGAAACTTGACGTGAGTCCTTTCCTCAAGGTAAAGCCTTGAAGAGCCCTGCTGAAGCGGAACGTGGAGAAGTTTCCTTGAGACATGAGTTGCAGTTCTCCTTTCTTTTAACGTTAGTACGCTTTTCAAGACACCTAGGATCTCGCCTGGGCACCCTATTCCGTGCAAGAACACCGAGTACCGGCAGGCTCCACTGGGTTGCTAAGAAACATCCAGGCCCGGATACCTTTCCCAGTCACTCTGTGTATGCTAAGTGTAGGGCAACACACTGCACTCTTCCTTGGGAGAGCTACATTTCCTCAGCACTCCAACAGCTCCAGGTAATCTGTTCTCTCACGTCCTACATGTCATGCAAATTGCCTCAATGCCCTAGGCTGAGCGGCACTGAGAAATCAAAACTGCTTCGCATTCCTTCTACAAAGTCATACCTTAAGACCCCATACTTACAGGAGAAACTCGGCTTGCGTTCCTCCTGTAACCAAAGCACAGTTCTTCCTCTTACACTGCAGGGTTTTAGAAGAGCCTAAGCCCCGATAGCGTTACCAAAGCGTTCCTTGGGAGAGGCAGTTCGCTACATGCAGAACTCCGTGCCAAGAAAACATTCTTCAGGGAAGGGACCATTGTGTAGTTTGAGGGAATATTTACTTGGTAGACATCACAAGGGGGTAGGCTGCGTGTTCCCTGGAAACGGAGACCTGATGGCACAAGGCTTGCTTTCCCATTTTGAAAGCTCCATTCATGCTGGCTTGAAGCTACGTAAATACCAGTGTTTTGGACGGGTCTCTAGTCACTGTAGGCAGGGCTGTGGGAAGGGAACGAGTTTTCTCTAAATCAACAGGGTGCTTTCGTAGCCTGGGTGGGAGCTCCAACTGAGACGCTCTAGAGCTCAAAGGAAACTTGACGTGAGTCGTTTCCTCAAGGTAAAGCCTTGAAGGGCCCTGCTGAAGCCGAAGCGTGGAGCAGTTTCCTGTAGACATGAGTTGCAGTTCTGCTTTCTTTGAACGTTAGTACGCTTATGAAGACACCTAGTAACTCTCGTGGGCACCCTATTCCCTGCAAGAACACCGAGGACCGGCATGCTCGACTGGGAAGCTGAGAAACATCCAGGCCCGGAAACCTTTCCCAGTCACTCTCAATATGCTAAGGGTAGGGCAACACCCTGCACGCCTCCTTGGGAGAGCTAGATTTCCTCAGCACTCCAACAGCTCCAGGCAATCTGTTGTCTCAAGTCTACATGTCATGCATATCTGCCTCAATGCCCTAGGCTGAGCCACACTGAGAAACCAATACTCTTTCACATTCCTTCTACAAAGTCATACCTTAAGACCCCATACTTACAGGAGAAAGTTGCCTTGCGTTCCTGCTGTAACCAAAGCACAGTTCTTCCTCTTACACTGCAGGGTTTTAGAAGAGGCTAAGCCCCTATAGCGTACCTAGAGCATTCCTTGGGAGAGGCAGTTCGCTACATGCAGAAATCCGTGCCAAGAACACGTTATTCAGGGAAGGGACCAGTGTGTCGCTAGAATGTATATTAACTTGGTAGAACTCACAGGGAGGTAGGCTGCGTGTTCACTGGAAACGGGGACCTGATGGCACAAGGCTTGCTTTCCCATTTTGAAAGCTCCATTCATGCCGCCTTGAACCTACCTAAATACCAGTGTTTTGGACGAGTTTCTAGTCACTGTAGGCAGGGCTCTGGGTAGGGAACGAGTTTTCTCGAAATCAACAGGGTGCTTTCATAGCCTGGGTGGGAGCTCCTCCTGAGACGCTCTAGAGCTACAAGGAAACTTGACGTGAGTCCTTTCCTCAAGGTAAAGCCTTGAAGGGCCCTGCTGAAGTGGCACGTGGAGAAGTTTCCTTGAGACAGGAGTTGCAGTTCTCCTTTTTTTAACGTTACTACGCTTTTCAAGACACCTAGGATCTCGCCTGGGCACCCTATTCCGTGCAAGAACACCGAGTACCGGCAGGCTCCACTGGGTTGCTAAGAAACATCCAGGCCCGGATACCTTTCCCAGTCACTCTGTGTATGCTAAGTGTAGGGCAACACACTGCACTCTTCCTTGGGAGAGCTACATTTCCTCAGCACTCCAACAGCTCCAGGTAATCTGTTCTCTCACGTCCTACATGTCATGCAAATTGCCTCAATGCCCTAGGCTGAGCGGCACTGAGAAATCAAAACTGCTTCGCATTCCTTCTACAAAGTCATACCTTAAGACCCCATACTTACAGGAGAAACTCGGCTTGCGTTCCTCCTGTAACCAAAGCACAGTTCTTCCTCTTACACTGCAGGGTTTTAGAAGAGCCTAAGCCCCGATAGCGTTACCAAAGCGTTCCTTGGGAGAGGCAGTTCGCTACATGCAGAACTCCGTGCCAAGAAAACATTCTTCAGGGAAGGGACCATTGTGTAGTTTGAGGGAATATTTACTTGGTAGACATCACAAGGGGGTAGGCTGCGTGTTCCCTGGAAACGGAGACCTGATGGCACAAGGCTTGCTTTCCCATTTTGAAAGCTCCATTCATGCTGCCTTGAAGCTACCTAAATACCAGTGTTTTGGACGGGTCTCTAGTCACTGTAGGCAGGGCTGTGGGAAGGGAACGAGTTTTCTCTAAATCAACAGGGTGCTTTCGTAGCCTGGGTGGGAGCTCCAACTGAGACGCTCTAGAGCTCAAAGGAAACTTGACGTGAGTCGTTTCCTCAAGGTAAAGCCTTGAAGGGCCCTGCTGAAGCCGAAGCGTGGAGAAGTTTCCTGGAGACATGAGTTGCAGTTCTGCTTTCTTTGAACGTTAGTACGCTTATGAAGACACCTAGTAACTCTCGTGGGCACCCTATTCCCTGCAAGAACACCGAGGACCGGCATGCTCGACTGGGAAGCTCAGAAACATCCAGGCCCGGAAACCTTTCCCAGTCACTCTCAATATGCTAAGGGTAGGGCAACACACTGCACGCCTCCTTGGGAGAGCTAGATTTCCTCAGCACTCCAACAGCTCCAGGCAATCTGTTGTCTCACGTCTACATGTCATGCATATCTGCCTCAGTGCCCTAGGCTGAGCGGCACTGAGAAACCAATACTCTTTCACATTCCTTCTACAAAGTCATACCTTACGACCCCATACTTACAGGAGAATGTTGGCTTGCGTTCCTGCTGTAACCAAAGCACAGTTCTTCCTCTTACACTGCAGGGTTTTAGAAGAGGCTAAGCCCCTATAGCGTACCTAGAGCATTCCTTGGGAGAGGCAGTTCGCTACATGCTGAACTCCGTGACAAGAACACGTTATTCAGGGAAGGGACCAGTGTGTCTCTAGAGTGTATATTAACTTGGTAGAAATCACAAGGAGGTAGGCTGCGTGTTCACTGGAAACGGGGACCTGATGGCACAAGGCTTGCTTTCCCATTTTGAAAGCTCCATTCATGCCGCCTTGAACCTACCTAAATACCAGTGTTTTGGACGAGTTTCTAGTCACTGTAGGCAGGGCTCTGGGAAGGGAACGAGTTTTCTCTAAATCAACAGGGTGCTTTCATAGCCTGGGTGGGAGCTCCTCCTGAGACGCTCTAGAGCCTCAAGGAAACTTCACGTGAGTCCTTTCCTCAAGGTAAAGCCTTGAAGAGCCCTGCTGAAGCGGAACGTGGAGAAGTTTCCTTGAGACATGAGTTGCAGTTCTCCTTTCTTTTAACGTTACTACGCTTTTCAAGACACCTAGGATCTCGCCTGGGCACCCTATTCCGTGCAAGAACACCGAGTACCGGCAGGCTCCACTGGGTTGCTAAGAAACATCCAGGCCCGGAAACCTTTCCCAGTCACTCTCAATATGCTAAGTGTAGGGCAATACACTGCACGCCTCCTTGGGAGACCTAGATTTCCTCAGCACTCCAACAGCTCCAGGCAATCTGTTGTCTCACGTCTACATGTCATGCATATCTGCCTCAATGCCCTAGGCTGAGCGGCACTGAGTAACCAATACTGTTTCACATTCCTTCTACAAAGTCATACATTACGACCCCATACTTACAGGAGAAAGTTGGCTTGCGTTCCTGCTGTAACCAAAGCACAGTTCTTCCTCTTACACTGCAGGGTTTTAGAAGAGGCTAAGCCCCTATAGCGTACCTAGAGCATTCCTTGGGAGAGGCAGTTCGCTACATGCAGAACTCCGTGCCAAGAACACGTTATTCAGGGAAGGGACCAGTGTGTCGCTAGAATGTATATTAACTTGGTAGAACTCACAGGGAGGTAGGCTGCGTGTTCACTGGAAACGGGGACCTGATGGCACAAGGCTTGCTTTCCCATTTTGAAAGCTCCATTCATGCCGCCTTGAACCTACCTAAATACCAGTGTTTTGGACGAGTTTCTAGTCACTGTAGGCAGGGCTCTGGGAAGGGAACGAGTTTTCTCGAAATCAACAGGGTGCTTTCATAGCCTGGGTGGGAGCTCCTCCTGAGACGCTCTAGAGCTACAAGGAAACTTGACGTGAGTCCTTTCCTCAAGGTAAAGCCTTGAAGAGCCCTGCTGAAGCGGCACGTGGAGCAGTTTCCTGGAGACACGAGTTGCAGTTCTGCTTTCTTTGAACGTTAGTACGCTTATGAAGACACCTAGTAACTCTCGTGGACACCCTATTCCCTGCAAGAACACCGAGGACCGGCATGCTCGACTGGGAAGCTCAGAAACATCCAGGCCCGGAAACCTTTCCCAGTCACTCTCAATATGCTAAGGGTAGGGCAACACACTGCACGCCTCCTTGGGAGAGCTAGATTTCCTCAGCACTCCAACAGCTCCAGGCAATCTGTTGTCTCACGTCTACATGTCATGCATATCTGCCTCAATGCCCTAGGCTGAGCGGCACTGAGTAACCAATACTGTTTCACATTCCTTCTACAAAGTCATACCTTAAGACCCCATACTTACAGGAGAAAGTTGGCTTGCATTCCTCCTGTAACCAAAGCACAGTTCTTCCTCTTACACTGCAGGGTTTTAGAAGAGCCTAAGCACCGAAAGCGTTACCAAAGCGTTCCTTGGGAGAGGCAGTTCGCTACATGCAGAACTCCGTGCCAAGAAAACATTCTTCAGGGAAGGGACCATTGTGTAGTTTGAGGGAATATTTACTTGGTAGACATCACAAGGGGGTAGGCTGCGTGCTCACTGGAAACGGAGACCTGATGGCACAAGTCTTGCTTTCCCATTTTGAAAGCTCCATTCATGCCGCCTTGAACCTACCTAAATACCAGAGTTTTGGACGAGTTTCTAGTCACTGTAGGCAGGGCTCTGGGAAGGGAACGAGTTTTCTCTAAATCAACAGGGTGCTTTCATAGCCTGGGTGGGAGCTCCTCCTGAGACGCTCTAGAGCCTCAAGGAAACTTGACGTGAGTCCTTTCCTCAAGGTAAAGCCTTGAAGAGCCCTGCTGAAGCGGAACGTGGAGAAGTTTCCTTGAGACATGAGTTGCAGTTCTCCTTTCTTTTAACGTTACTATGCTTTTCAAGACACCTAGGATCTCGCCTGGGCACCCTATTCCGTGCAAGAACACCGAGTACCGGCAGGCTCCACTGGGTTGCTAAGAAACATCCAGGCCCGGATACCTTTCCCAGTCACTCTGTGTATGCTAAGTGTAGGGCAACACACTGCACTCTTCCTTGGGAGAGCTACATTTCCTCAGCACTCCAACAGCTCCAGGTAATCTGTTCTCTCACGTCCTACATGTCATGCAAATTGCCTCAATGCCCTAGGCTGAGCGGCACTGAGAAATCAAAACTGCTTCGCATTCCTTCTACAAAGTCATACCTTAAGACCCCATACTTACAGGAGAAACTCGGCTTGCGTTCCTCCTGTAACCAAAGCACAGTTCTTCCTCTTACACTGCAGGGATTTAGAAGAGCCTAAGCCCCGATAGCGTTACCAAAGCGTTCCTTGGGAGAGGCAGTTCGCTACATGCAGAACTCCGTGCCAAGAAAACATTCTTCAGGGAAGGGACCATTGTGTAGTTTGAGGGAATATTTACTTGGTAGACATCACAAGGGGGTAGGCTGCGTGTTCCCTGGAAACGGAGACCTGATGGCACAAGGCTTGCTTTCCCATTTTGAAAGCTCCATTCATGCTGCCTTGAAGCTACGTAAATACCAGTGTTTTGGACGGGTCTCTAGTCACTGTAGGCAGGGCTGTGGGAATGGAACGAGTTTTCTCTAAATCAACAGGGTGCTTTCGTAGCCTGGGTGGGAGCTCCAACTGAGACGCTCTAGAGCTCAAAGGAAACTTGACGTGAGTCGTTTCCTCAAGGTAAAGCCTTGAAGGGCCCTGCTGAAGCCGAAGCGTGGAGCAGTTTCCTGTAGACATGAGTTGCAGTTCTGCTTTCTTTGAACGTTAGTACGCTTATGAAGACACCTAGTAACTCTCGTGGGCACCCTATTCCCTGCAAGAACACCGAGGACCGGCATGCTCGACTGGGAAGCTCAGAAACATCCAGGCCCGGAAACCTTTCCCAGTCACTCTCAATATGCTAAGGGTAGGGCAACACCCTGCACGCCTCCTTGGGAGAGCTAGATTTCCTCAGCACTCCAACAGCTCCAGGCAATCTGTTGTCTCACGTCTACATGTCATGCATATCTGCCTCAATGCCCTAGGCTGAGCCGCACTGAGAAACCAATACTCTTTCACATTCCTTCTACAAAGTCATACCTTAAGACCCCATACTTACAGGAGAAAGTTGCCTTGCGTTCCTGCTGTAACCAAAGCACAGTTCTTCCTCTTACACTGCAGGGTTTTAGAAGAGGCTAAGCCCCTATAGCGTACCTAGAGCATTCCTTGGGAGAGGCAGTTCGCTACATGCAGAACTCCGTGCCAAGAACACGTTATTCAGGGAAGGGACCAGTGTGTCGCTAGAATGTATATTAACTTGGTAGAACTCACAGGGAGGTAGGCTGCGTGTTCACTGGAAACGGGGACCTGATGGCACAAGGCTTGCTTTCCCATTTTGAAAGCTCCATTCATGCCGCCTTGAACCTACCTAAATACCAGTGTTTTGGACGAGTTTCTAGTCACTGTAGGCAGGGCTCTGGGTAGGGAACGAGTTTTCTCGAAATCAACAGGGTGCTTTCATAGCCTGGGTGGGAGCTCCTCCTGAGACGCTCTAGAGCTACAAGGAAACTTGACGTGAGTCCTTTCCTCAAGGTAAGGCCTTGAAGAGCCCTGCTGAAGTGGCACGTGGAGAAGTTTCCTTGAGACAGGAGTTGCAGTTCTCCTTTCTTTTAACGTTACTACGCTTTTCAAGACACCTAGGATCTCGCCTGGGCACCCTATTCCGTGCAAGAACACCGAGTACCGGCAGGCTCCACTGGGTTGCTAAGAAACATCCAGGCCCGGATACCTTTCCCAGTCACTCTGTGTATGCTAAGTGTAGGGCAACACACTGCACTCTTCCTTGGGAGAGCTACATTTCCTCAGCACTCCAACAGCTCCAAGTAATCTGTTCTCTCATGTCCTACATGTCATGCAAATTCCCTCAATGCCCTAGGCTGAGCGGCACTGAGAAATCAAAACTGCTTCACATTCCTTCTACAAAGTCATACCTTAAGACCACATACTTACAGGAGAAACTCGGCTTGCGTTCCTCCTGTAACCAAAGCACAGTTCTTCCTCTTACACTGCAGGGTTTTAGAAGAGTCTAAGCCCCGATAGCGTTACCAAAGCGTTCCTTGGGAGAGGCAGTTCGCTACATGCAGAACTCCGTGCCAAGAAAACATTCTTCAGGGAAGGGACCATTGTGTAGTTTGAGGGAATATTTACTTGGTAGAAATCACAAGGGGGTAGGCTGCGTGCTCACTGGAAATGGAGACCTGATGGCACAAGGCTTGCTTTCCCATTTTTAAAGCTCCATTCATGCTACTTGAAGCTACCTAAATACCAGTGTTTTGGACGGGTCTCTAGTCACTGTAGGCAGGGCTGTGGGAAGGGAACGAGTTTTCTCTAAATCAACAGGGTGCTTTCGTAGCCTGGGTGGGAGCTCCAACTGAGACGCTCTAGAGCTCAAAGGAAACTTGACGTGAGTCGTTTCCTCAAGGTAAAGCCTTGAAGGGCCCTGCTGAAGCCGAAGCGTGGAGCAGTTTCCTGGAGACATGAGTTGCAGTTCTGCTTTCTTTGAACGTTAGTACGCTTATGAAGACACCTAGTAACTCTCGTGGGCACCCTATTCCCTGCAAGAACACCGAGGACCGGCATGCTCGACTGGGAAGCTCAGAAACATCCAGGCCCGGAAACCTTTCCCAGTCACTCTCAATATGCTAAGTGTAGGGCAACACACTGCACGCCTCCTTGGAGACCTAGATTTCCTCAGCACTCCAACAGCTCCAGGCAATCTGTTGTCTCACATCTACATGTCATGCATATCTGCCTCAGTGCCCTAGGCTGAGCGGCACTGAGAAACCAATACTCTTTCACATTCCTTCTACAAAGTCAAACCTTACGACCCCATACTTACAGGAGAAAGTTGGCTTGCGTTCCGGCTGTAACCAAAGCACAGTTCTTCCTCTTACACTGCAGGGTTTTAGAAGAGGCTAAGCCCCTATAGCGTACCTAGAGCATTCCTTGGGAGAGGCAGTTCGCTACATGCAGAACTCCGTGCCAAGAACACGTTATTCAGGGAAGGGACCAGTGTGTCTCTAGAGTGTATATTAACTTGGTAGAAATCACAAGGAGGTAGGCTGCGTGTTCACTGGAAACGGGGACCTGATGGCACAAGGCTTGCTTTCCCATTTTGAAAGCTCCATTCATGCCGCCTTGAACCTACCTAAATACCAGTGTTTTGGACGAGTTTGTAGTCACTGTAGGCAGGGCTCTGGGAAGGGAACGAGTTTTCTCTAAATCAACAGGGTGCTTTCGTAGCCTGGGTGGGAAGTCCTCCTGAGACGCTCTAGAGCTACAAGGAAACTTGACGTGAGTCCTTTCCTCAAGGTAAAGCCTTGAAGAGCCCTGCTGAAGCGGCACGTGGAGAAGTTTCCTTGAGACATGAGTTGCAGTTCTCCTTTTTTTAACGTTACTACGCTTTTCAAGACACCTAGGATCTCGCCTGGGCACCCTATTCCGTGCAAGAACACCGAGTACCGGCAGGCTCCACTGGGTTGCTAAGAAACATCCAGGCCCGGATACCTTTCCCAGTCACTCTGTGTATGCTAAGTGTAGGGCAACAGACTGCACTCTTCCTTGGGAGAGCTACATTTCCTCAGCACTCCAACAGCTCCAGGTAATCTGTTCTCTCACGTCCTACATGTCATGCAAATTGCCTCAATGCCCTAGGCTGAGCGGCACTGAGAAATCAAAACTGCTTCGCATTCCTTCTACAAAGTCATACCTTAAGACCCCATACTTACAGGAGAAACTCGGCTTGCGTTCCTCCTGTAACCAAAGCACAGTTCTTCCTCTTACACTGCAGGGTTTTAGAAGAGCCTAAGCCCCGATAGCGTTACCAAAGCGTTCCTTGGGAGAGGCAGTTCGCTACATGCAGAACTCCGTGCCAAGAAAACATTCTTCAGGGAAGGGACCATTGTGTAGTTTGAGGGAATATTTACTTGGTAGACATCACAAGGGGGTAGGCTGCGTGTTCCCTGGAAACGGAGACCTGATGGCACAAGGCTTGCTTTCCCATTTTGAAAGCTCCATTCATGCTGCCTTGAAGCTACCTAAATACCAGTGTTTTGGACGGGTCTCTAGTCACTGTAGGCAGGGCTGTGGGAAGGGAACGAGTTTTCTCTAAATCAACAGGGTGCTTTCGTAGCCTGGGTGGGAGCTCCAACTGAGACGCTCTAGAGCTCAAAGGAAACTTGACGTGAGTCCTTTCCTCAAGGTAAAGCCTTGAAGGGCCCTGCTGAAGCCGAAGCGTGGAGCAGTTTCCTGGAGACATGAGTTGCAGTTCTGCTTTCTTTGATAGTTAGTACGCTTATGAAGACACCTAGTAACTCTCGTGGGCACCCTATTCCCTGCAAGAACACCGAGGACCGGCATGCTCGCCTGGGAAGCTCAGAAACATCCAGGCCCGAAAACCTTTCCCAGTCACTCTCAATATGCTAAGTGTAGGGCAATACACTGCACGCCTCCTGGGGAGACCTAGATTTCCTCAGCACTCCAACAGCTCCAGGCAATCTGTTGTCTCACATCTACATGTCATGCATATCTGCCTCAGTGCCCTAGGCTGAGCGGCACTGAGAAACCAATACTCTTTCACATTCCTTCTACAAAGTCATACCTTACGACCCCATACTTACAGGAGAATGTTGGCTTGCGTTCTTGCTGTAACCAAAGCACAGTTCTTCCTCTTACACTGCAGGGTTTTAGAAGAGGCTAAGCCCCTATAGCGTACCTAGGGCATTCCTTGGGAGAGGCAGTTCGCTACATGCTGAACTCCGTGACAAGAACACGTTATTCAGGGAAGGGACCAGTGTGTCTCTAGAGTGTATATTAACTTGGTAGAAATCACAAGGAGGTAGGCTGCGTGTTCACTGGAAACGGGGACCTGATGGCACAAGGCTTGCTTTCCCATTTTGAAAGCTCCATTCATGCCGCCTTGAACCTACCTAAATACCAGTGTTTTGGACGAGTTTGTAGTCACTGTAGGCAGGGCTCTGGGAAGGGAACGAGTTTTCTCTAAATCAACAGGGTGCTTTCGTAGCCTGGGTGGGAGCTCCTCCTGAGACGCTCTAGAGCTACAAGGAAGCTTGACGTGAGTCCTTTCCTCAAGGTAAAGCCTTGAAGAGCCCTGCTGAAGCGGCACGTGGAGAAGTTTCCTTGAGACATGAGTTGCAGTTCTCCTTTTTTTAACGTTACTACGCTTTTCAAGACACCTAGGATCTCGCCTGGGCACCCTATTCCGTGCAAGAACACCGAGTACCGGCAGGCTCCACTGGGTTGCTAAGAAACATCCAGGCCCGGATACCTTTCCCAGTCACTCTGTGTATGCTAAGTGTAGGGCAACACACTGCACTCTTCCTTGGGAGAGCTACATTTCCTCAGCACTCCAACAGCTCAAGGCAATCTGTTGTCTCACATCTACATGTCATGCATATCTGCCTCAGTGCCCTAGGCTGAGCAGCACTGAGAAACCAATACACTTTCACATTCCTTCTACAAAGTCATACCTTACGACCCCATACTTACAGGAGAAAGTTGGCTTGCGTTCCTCCTGTAACCAAAGCACAGTTCTTCCTCTTACACTGCAGGGTTTTAGAAGAGCCTAAGCCCCGATAGCGTTACCAAAGCGTTCCTTGGGAGAGGCAGTTCGCTACATGCAGAACTCCGTGCCAAGAAAACATTCTTCAGGGAAGGGACCATTGTGTAGTTTGAGGGAATATTTACTTGGTAGACATCACAAGGGGGTAGGCTGCGTGTTCCCTGGAAACGGAGACCTGATGGCACAAGGCTTGCTTTCCCATTTTGAAAGCTCCATTCATGCTGGCTTGAAGCTACGTAAATACCAGTGTTTTGGACGGGTCTCTAGTCACTGTAGGCAGGGCTGTGGGAAGGGAACGAGTTTTCTCTAAATCAACAGGGTGCTTTCGTAGCCTGGGTGGGAGCTCCAACTGAGACGCTCTAGAGCTCAAAGGAAACTTGACGTGAGTCGTTTCCTCAAGGTAAAGCCTTGAAGGGCCCTGCTGAAGCCGAAGCGTGGAGCAGTTTCCTAGAGACATGAGTTGCAGTTCTGCTTTCTTTGAACGTTAGTACGCTTATGAAGACACCTAGTAACTCTCGTGGGCACCCTATTCCCTGCAAGAACACCGAGGACCGGCATGCTCGACTGGGAAGCTCAGAAACATCCAGGCCCGGAAACCTTTCCCAGTCACTCTCAATATGCTAAGGGTAGGGCAACACACTGCACGCCTCCTTGGGAGAGCTAGATTTCCTCAGCACTCCAACAGCTCCAGGCAATCTGTTGTCTCACGTCTACATGTCATGCATATCTGCCTCAATGCCCTAGGCTGAGCCGCACTGAGAAACCAATACTCTTTCACATTCCTTCTACAAAGTCATACCTTAAGACCCCATACTTACAGGAGAAAGTTGGCTTGCGTTCCTGCTGTAACCAAAGCACAGTTCTTCCTCTTACACTGCAGGGTTTTAGAAGAGGCTAAGCCCCTATAGCGTACCTAGAGCATTCCTTGGGAGAGGCAGTTCGCTACATGCAGAACTCCGTGCCAAGAACACGTTATTCAGGGAAGGGACCAGTGTGTCGCTAGAATGTATATTAACTTGGTAGAAATCACAGGGAGGTAGGCTGCGTGTTCACTGGAAACGGGGACCTGATGGCACAAGGCTTGCTTTCCCATTTTGAAAGCTCCATTCATGCCGCCTTGAACCTACCTAAATACCAGTGTTTTGGACGAGTTTCTAATCACTGTAGGCAGGGCTCTGGGAAGGGAACGAGTTTTCTCTAAATCAACAGGGTGATTTCATAGCCTGGGTGGGAGCTCCTCTTGAGACGCTCTAGAGCTACAAGGAAACTTGACGTGAGTCCTTTCCTCAAGGTAAAGCCTTGAAGAGCCCTGCTGAAGCGGCACGTGGAGAAGTTTCCTTGAGACATGAGTTGCAGTTCTCCTTTATTTTAACGTTACTACGCTTTTCAAGACACCTAGGATCTCGCCTGGGCACCCTATTCCGTGCAAGAACACCGAGTACCGGCAGGCTCCACTGTGTTGCTAAGAAACATCCAGGCCCGGATACCTTTCCCAGTCACTCTGTGTATGCTAAGTGTAGGGCAACACACTGCACTCTTCCTTGGGAGAGCTACATTTCCTCAGCACTCCAACAGCTCCAAGTAATCTGTTCTCTCATGTCCTACATGTCATGCAAATTCCCTCAATGCCCTAGGCTGAGCGGCACTGAGAAATCAAAACTGCTTCGCATTCCTTCTACAAAGTCATACCTTAAGACCCCATACTTACAGGAGAAACTCGGCTTGCGTTCCTCCTGTAACCAAAGCACAGTTCTTCCTCTTACACTGCAGGGTTTTAGAAGAGCCTAAGCCCCGATAGCGTTACCAAAGCGTTCCTTGGGAGAGGCAGTTCGCTACATGCAGAACTCCGTGCCAAGAAAACATTCTTCAGGGAAGGGACCATTGTGTAGTTTGAGGGAATATTTACTTGGTAGAAATCACAAGGGGGTAGGCTGCGTGCTCACTGGAAACGGAGACCTGATGGCACAAGGCTTGCTTTCCCATTTTGAAAGCTCCATTCATGCTGCCTTGAAGCTACCTAAATACCAGTGTTTTGGACGGGTCTCTAGTCACTGTAGGCAGGGCTCTGGGAAGGGAACGAGTTTTCTCTAAATCAACAGGGTGCTTTCGTAGCCTGGGTGGGAGCTCCACCTGAGACGCTCTAGAGCTCAAAGGAAACTTGACGTGAGTCGTTTCCTCAAGGTAAAGCCTTGAAGAGCCCTGCTGAATCCGAAGGGTGGAGCAGCTTCCTGGAGACATGAGTTGCAGTTCTGCTTTCTTTGAACGTTAGTACGCTTATGAAGACACCTAGTAACTCTCGTGGGCACCCTATTCCCTGCACGAACACCGAGGACTGGCATGCTCGACTGGGAAGCTCAGAAACATCCAGGCCCGGATACCTTTCCCAGTCACTCTCAATATGCTAAGTGTAAGGCAACACACTGCACGCCTCCTTGGAAGAGCTAGATTTCCTCAGCACTCCAACAGCTCCAGGCAATCTGTTGTCTCACGTCTACATGTCATGCATATCTGCCTCAGTGCCCTAGGCTGAGCGGCACTGAGAAACCAATACTCTTTCACATTCCTTCTACAAAGTCATACCTTAAGACCCCATACTTACAGGAGAAAGTTGGCTTGCGTTCCTGCTGTAACCAAAGCACAGTTCTTCCTCTTACACTGCAGGGTTTTAGAAGAGGCTAAGCCCCTATAGCGTACCTAGAGCATTCCTTGGGAGAGGCAGTTCGCTACATGCAGAACTCCGTGCCAAGAACACGTTATTCAGGGAAGGGACCAGTGTGTCACTAGAGTGTATATTAACTTGGTAGAAATCACAAGGAGGTAGGCTGCGTGTTCACTGGAAATGGGGACCTGATGGCACAAGGCTTGCTTTCCCATTTTGAAAGCTCCATTCATGCCGCCTTGAACCTACCTAAATACCAGTGTTTTGGACGAGTTTCTAGTCACTGTAGGCAGGGCTCTGGGAAGGGAACGAGTTTTCTCGAAATCAACAGGGTGCTTTCGTAGCCTGGGTGGGAGCTCCTCCTGAGATGCTCTAGAGCTACAAGGAAACTTGACGTGAGTCCTTTCCTCAAGGTAAAGCCTTGAAGAGCCCTGCTGAAGCGGCACGTGGAGAAGTTTCCTTGAGACAGGAGTTGCAGTTCTCCTTTCTTTTAACGTTACTACGCTTTTCAAGACACCTAGGATCTCGCCTGGGCACCCTATTCCGTGCAAGAACACCGAGTACCGGCAGGCTCCACTGGGTTGCTAAGAAACATCCAGGCCCGGATACCTTTCCCAGTCACTCTGGGTATTCTAAGTGTAGGGCAACACACTGCACTCTTCCTTGGGAGAGCTACATTTCCTCAGCACTCCAACAGCTCCAGGTAATCTGTTCTCTCACGTCCTACATGTCATGCAAATTGCCTCAATGCCCTAGGCTGAGCGGCACTGAGAAATCAAAACTGCTTCGCATTCCTTCTACAAAGTCATACCTTAAGACCCCATACTTACAGGAGAAACTCGGCTTGCGTTCCTCCTGTAACCAAAGCACAGTTCTTCCTCTTACACTGCAGGGTTTTAGAAGAGCCTAAGCCCCGATAGCGTTACCAAAGCGTTCCTTGGGAGAGGCAGTTCGCTACATGCAGAACTCCGTGCCAAGAAAACATTCTTCAGGGAAGGGACCATTGTGTAGTTTGAGGGAATATTTACTTGGTAGAAATCACAAGGGGGTAGGCTGCGTGCTCACTGGAAACGGAGACCTGATGGCACAAGGCTTGCTTTCCCATTTTGAAAGCTCCATTCATGCTGCCTTGAAGCTACCTAAATACCAGTGTTTTGGACGGGTCTCTAGTCACTGTAGGCAGGGCTCTGGGAAGGGAACGAGTTTTCTCTAAATCAACAGGGTGCTTTCGTAGCCTGGGTGGGAGCTCCACCTGAGACGCTCTAGAGCTCAAAGGAAACTTGACGTGAGTCGTTTCCTCAAGGTAAAGCCTTGAAGAGCCCTGCTGAATCCGAAGGGTGGAGCAGCTTCCTGGAGACATGAGTTGCAGTTCTGCTTTCTTTGAACGTTAGTACGCTTATGAAGACACCTAGTAACTCTCGTGGGCACCCTATTCCCTGCACGAACACCGAGGACCGGCATGCTCGACTGGGAAGCTCAGAAACATCCAGGCCCGGATACCTTTCCCAGTCACTCTCAATATGCTAAGTGTAAGGCAACACACTGCACGCCTCCTTGGAAGAGCTAGATTTCCTCAGCACTCCAACAGCTCCAGGCAATCTGTTGTCTCACGTCTACATGTCATGCATATCTGCCTCAGTGCCCTAGGCTGAGCGGCACTGAGAAACCAATACTCTTTCACATTCCTTCTACAAAGTCATACCTTAAGACCCCATACTTACAGGAGAAAGTTGCCTTGCGTTCCTGCTGTAACCAAAGCACAGTTCTTCCTCTTACACTGCAGGGTTTTAGAAGAGCCTAAGCCCCGATAGCGTTACCAAAGCGTTCCTTGGGAGAGGCAGTTCGCTACATGCAGAACTCCGTGCCAAGAAAACATTCTTCAGGGAAGGGACCATTGTGTAGTTTGAGGGAATATTTACTTGGTAGACATCACAAGGGGGTAGGCTGCGTGTTCCCTGGAAACGGAGACCTGATGGCACAAGGCTTGCTTTCCCATTTTGAAAGCTCCATTCATGCTGCCTTGAAGCTACCTAAATACCAGTGTTTTGGACGGGTCTCTAGTCACTGTAGGCAGGGCTCTGGGAAGGGAACGAGTTTTCTCTAAATCAACAGGGTGCTTTCGTAGCCTGGGTGGGAGCTCCACCTGAGACGCTCTAGAGCTCAAAGGAAACTTGACGTGAGTCGTTTCCTCAAGGTAAAGCCTTGAAGAGCCCTGCTGAAGCCGAAGCGTGGAGCAGTTTCCTGGAGACATGAGTTGCAGTTCTGCTTTCTTTGAACGTTAGTACGCTTATGAAGACACCTAGTAACTCCCGTGGGCACCCTATTCCCTGCACGAACACCGAGGACCGGCATGCTCGACTGGGAAGCTCAGAAACATCCAGGCCCGGAAACCTTTCCCAGTCACTCTCAATATGCTAAGTGTAGGGCAACACACTGCACGCCTCCTTGGGAGAGCTAGATTTCCTCAGCACTCCAACAGCTCAAGGCAATCTGTTGTCTCACATCTACATGTCATGCATATCTGCCTCAGTGCCCTAGGCTGAGCGGCACTGAGAAACCAATACTCTTTCACATTCCTTCTACAAAGTCATACCTTACGACCCCATACTTACAGGAGAAAGTTGGCTTGCGTTCCTGCTGTAACCAAAGCACAGTTCTTCCTCTTACACTGCAGGGTTTTAGAAGAGGCTAAGCCCCTATAGCGTACCTAGAGCATTCCTTGGGAGAGGCAGTTCGCTACATGCAGAACTCCGTGCCAAGAACACGTTATTCAGGGAAGGGACCAGTGTGTCACTAGAGTGTATATTAACTTGGTAGAAATCACAAGGAGGTAGGCTGCGTGTTCACTGGAAACGGGGACCTGATGGCACAAGGCTTGCTTTCCCATTTTGAAAGCTCCATTCATGCCGCCTTGAACCTACCTAAATACCAGTGTTTTGGACGAGTTTCTAGTCACTGTAGGCAGGGCTCTGGGAAGGGAACGAGTTTTCTCGAAATCAACAGGGTGCTTTCGTAGCCTGGGTGGGAGCTCCTCCTGAGATGCTCTAGAGCTACAAGGAAACTTGACGTGAGTCCTTTCCTCAAGGTAAAGCCTTGAAGAGCCCTGCTGAAGCGGCACGTGGAGAAGTTTCCTTGAGACAGGAGTTGCAGTTCTCCTTTCTTTTAACGTTACTACGCTTTTCAAGACACCTAGGATCTCGCCTGGGCACCCTATTCCGTGCAAGAACACCGAGTACCGGCAGGCTCCACTGGGTTGCTAAGAAACATCCAGGCCCGGATACCTTTCCCAGTCACTCTGGGTATTCTAAGTGTAGGGCAACACACTGCACTCTTCCTTGGGAGAGCTACATTTCCTCAGCACTCCAACAGCTCCAGGTAATCTGTTCTCTCACGTCCTACATGTCATGCAAATTGCCTCAATGCCCTAGGCTGAGCGGCACTGAGAAATCAAAACTGCTTCGCATTCCTTCTACAAAGTCATACCTTAAGACCCCATACTTACAGGAGAAACTCGGCTTGCGTTCCTCCTGTAACCAAAGCACAGTTCTTCCTCTTACACTGCAGGGTTTTAGAAGAGCCTAAGCCCCGATAGCGTTACCAAAGCGTTCCTTGGGAGAGGCAGTTCGCTACATGCAGAACTCCGTGCCAAGAAAACATTCTTCAGGGAAAGGACCATTGTGTAGTTTGAGGGAATATTTACTTGGTAGACATCACAAGGGGGTAGGCTGCGTGTTCCCTGGAAACGGAGACCTGATGGCACAAGGCTTGCTTTCCCATTTTGAAAGCTCCATTCATGCTGCCTTGAAGCTACCTAAATACCAGTGTTTTGGACGGGTCTCTAGTCACTGTAGGCAGGGCTGTGGGAAGGGAACGAGTTTTCTCTAAATCAACAGGGTGCTTTCGTAGCCTGGGTGGGAGCTCCAACTGAGACGCTCTAGAGCTCAAAGGAAACTTGACGTGAGTCGTTTCCTCAAGGTAAAGCCTTGAAGGGCCCTGCTGAAGCCGAAGCGTGGAGCAGTTTCCTGGAGACATGAGTTGCAGTTCTGCTTTCTTTGATTGTTAGTACGCTTATGAAGACACCTAGTAACTCTCGTGGGCACCCTATTCCCTGCAAGAACACCGAGGACCGGCATGCTCGACTGGGAAGCTCAGAAACATCCAGGCCCGGAAACCTTTCCCAGTCACTCTCAATATGCTAAGTGTAGGGCAATACACTGCACGCCTCCTGGGGAGACCTAGATTTCCTCAGCACTCCAACAGCTCCAGGCAATCTGTTGTCTCACATCTACATGTCATGCATATCTGCCTCAGTGCCCTAGGCTGAGCGGCACTGAGAAACCAATACTCTTTCACATTCCTTCTACAAAGTCATACCTTACGACCCCATACTTACAGGAGAATGTTGGCTTGCGTTCCTGCTGTAACCAAAGCACAGTTCTTCCTCTTACACTGCAGGGTTTTAGAAGAGGCTAAGCCCCTATAGCGTACCTAGAGCATTCCTTGGGAGAGGCAGTTCGCTACATGCTGAACTCCGTGACAAGAACACGTTATTCAGGGAAGGGACCAGTGTGTCTCTAGAGTGTATATTAACTTGGTAGAAATCACAAGGAGGTAGGCTGCGTGTTCACTGGAAACGGGGACCTGATGGCACAAGGCTTGCTTTCCCATTTTGAAAGCTCCATTCATGCCGCCTTGAACCTACCTAAATACCAGTGTTTTGGACGAGTTTGTAGTCACTGTAGGCAGGGCTCTGGGAAGGGAACGAGTTTTCTCTAAATCAACAGGGTGCTTTCGTAGCCTGGGTGGGAGCTCCTCCTGAGACGCTCTAGAGCTACAAGGAAGCTTGACGTGAGTCCTTTCCTCAAGGTAAAGCCTTGAAGAGCCCTGCTGAAGCGGCACGTGGAGAAGTTTCCTTGAGACATGAGTTGCAGTTCTCCTTTTTTTAACGTTACTACGCTTTTCAAGACACCTAGGATCTCGCCTGGGCACCCTATTCCGTGCAAGAACACCGAGTACCGGCAGGCTCCACTGGGTTGCTAAGAAACATCCAGGCCCGGATACCTTTCCCAGTCACTCTGTGTATGCTAAGTGTAGGGCAACACACTGCACTCTTCCTTGGGAGAGCTACATTTCCTCAGCACTCCAACAGCTCAAGGCAATCTGTTGTCTCACATCTACATGTCATGCATATCTGCCTCAGTGCCCTAGGCTGAGCAGCACTGAGAAACCAATACACTTTCACATTCCTTCTACAAAGTCATACCTTACGACCCCATACTTACAGGAGAAAGTTGGCTTGCGTTCCTCCTGTAACCAAAGCACAGTTTTTCCTCTTACACTGCAGGGTTTTAGAAGAGCCTAAGCCCCGATAGCGTTACCAAAGCGTTCCTTGGGAGAGGCAGTTCGCTACATGCAGAACTCCGTGCCAAGAAAACATTCTTCAGGGAAGGGACCATTGTGTAGTTTGAGGGAATATTTACTTGGTAGACATCACAAGGGGGTAGGCTGCGTGTTCCCTGGAAACGGAGACCTGATGGCACAAGGCTTGCTTTCCCATTTTGAAAGCTCCATTCATGCTGGCTTGAAGCTACGTAAATACCAGTGTTTTGGACGGGTCTCTAGTCACTGTAGGCAGGGCTGTGGGAAGGGAACGAGTTTTCTCTAAATCAACAGGGTGCTTTCGTAGCCTGGGTGGGAGCTCCAACTGAGACGCTCTAGAGCTCAAAGGAAACTTGACGTGAGTCGTTTCCTCAAGGTAAAGCCTTGAAGGGCCCTGCTGAAGCCGAAGCGTCGAGCAGTTTCCTAGAGACATGAGTTGCAGTTCTGCTTTCTTTGAACGTTAGTACGCTTATGAAGACACCTAGTAACTC
The DNA here is from genome assembly GCF_028564815.1 of Eubalaena glacialis. NCBI lineage: Eukaryota > Metazoa > Chordata > Mammalia > Artiodactyla > Balaenidae > Eubalaena > Eubalaena glacialis. Next base: position 161,081,260 of record NC_083719.1, on the reverse strand, counting down.
TCGTGGGCACCCTATTCCCTGCAAGAACACCGAGGACCGGCATGCTCGACTGGGAAGCTCAGAAACATCCAGGCCCGGAAACCTTTCCCAGTCACTCTCAATATGCTAAGGGTAGGGCAACACACTGCACGCCTCCTTGGGAGAGCTAGATTTCCTCAGCACTCCAACAGCTCCAGGCAATCTGTTGTCTCACGTCTACATGTCATGCATATCTGTCTCAATGCCCTAGGCTGAGCCGCACTGAGAAACCAATACTCTTTCACATTCCTTCTACAAAGTCATACCTTAAGACCCCATACTTACAGGAGAAAGTTGGCTTGCGTTCCTGCTGTAACCAAAGCACAGTTCTTCCTCTTACACTGCAGGGTTTTAGAAGAGGCTAAGCCCCTATAGCGTACCTAGAGCATTCCTTGGGAGAGGCAGTTCGCTACATGCAGAACTCCGTGCCAAGAACACGTTATTCAGGGAAGGGACCAGTGTGTCGCTAGAATGTATATTAACTTGGTAGAAATCACAGGGAGGTAGGCTGCGTGTTCACTGGAAACGGGGACCTGATGGCACAAGGCTTGCTTTCCCATTTTGAAAGCTCCATTCATGCCGCCTTGAACCTACCTAAATACCAGTGTTTTGGACGAGTTTCTAATCACTGTAGGTAGGGCTCTGGGAAGGGAACGAGTTTTCTCTAAATCAACAGGGTGATTTCATAGCCTGGGTGGGAGCTCCTCCTGAGACGCTCTAGAGCTACAAGGAAACTTGACGTGAGTCCTTTCCTCAAGGTAAAGCCTTGAAGAGCCCTGCTGAAGCGGCACGTGGAGAAGTTTCCTTGAGACATGAGTTGCAGTTCTCCTTTATTTTAACGTTACTACGCTTTTCAAGACACCTAGGATCTCGCCTGGGCACCCTATTCCGTGCAAGAACACCGAGTACCGGCAGGCTCCACTGTGTTGCTAAGAAACATCCAGGCCCGGATACCTTTCCCAGTCACTCTGTGTATGCTAAGTTTAGGGCAACACACTGCACTCTTCCTTGGGAGAGCTACATTTCCTCAGCACTCCAACAGCTCCAAGTAATCTGTTCTCTCATGTCCTACATGTCATGCAAATTCCCTCAATGCCCTAGGCTGAGCGGCACTGAGAAATCAAAACTGCTTCGCATTCCTTCTACAAAGTCATACCTTAAGACCCCATACTTACAGGAGAAACTCGGCTTGCGTTCCTCCTGTAACCAAAGCACAGTTCTTCCTCTTACACTGCAGGGTTTTAGAAGAGCCTAAGCCCCGATAGCGTTACCAAAGCGTTCCTTGGGAGAGGCAGTTCGCTACATGCAGAACTCCGTGCCAAGAAAACATTCTTCAGGGAAGGGACCATTGTGTAGTTTGAGGGAATATTTACTTGGTAGACATCACAAGGGGGTAGGCTGCGTGTTCCCTGGAAACGGAGACCTGATGGCACAAGGCTTGCTTTCCCATTTTGAAAGCTCCATTCATGCTGCCTTGAAGCTACCTAAATACCAGTGTTTTGGACGGGTCTCTAGTCACTGTAGGCAGGGCTCTGGGAAGGGAACGAGTTTTCTCTAAATCAACAGGGTGCTTTCGTAGCCTGGGTGGGAGCTCCACCTGAGACGCTCTAGAGCTCAAAGGAAACTTGACGTGAGTCGTTTCCTCAAGGTAAAGCCTTGAAGAGCCCTGCTGAATCCGAAGGGTGGAGCAGCTTCCTGGAGACATGAGTTGCAGTTCTGCTTTCTTTGAACGTTAGTACGCTTATGAAGACACCTAGTAACTCTCGTGGGCACCCTATTCCCTGCACGAACACCGAGGACCGGCATGCTCGACTGGGAAGCTCAGAAACATCCAGGCCCGGATACCTTTCCCAGTCACTCTCAATATGCTAAGTGTAAGGCAACACACTGCACGCCTCCTTGGAAGAGCTAGATTTCCTCAGCACTCCAACAGCTCCAGGCAATCTGTTGTCTCACGTCTACATGTCATGCATATCTGCCTCAGTGCCCTAGGCTGAGCGGCACTGAGAAACCAATACTCTTTCACATTCCTTCTACAAAGTCATACCTTAAGACCCCATACTTACAGGAGAAAGTTGGCTTGCGTTCCTGCTGTAACCAAAGCACAGTTCTTCCTCTTACACTGCAGGGTTTTAGAAGAGGCTAAGCCCCTATAGCGTACCTAGAGCATTCCTTGGGAGAGGCAGTTCGCTACATGCAGAACTCCGTGCCAAGAACACGTTATTCAGGGAAGGGACCAGTGTGTCACTAGAGTGTATATTAACTTGGTAGAAATCACAAGGAGGTAGGCTGCGTGTTCACTGGAAACGGGGACCTGATGGCACAAGGCTTGCTTTCCCATTTTGAAAGCTCCATTCATGCCGCCTTGAACCTACCTAAATACCAGTGTTTTGGACGAGTTTCTAGTCACTGTAGGCAGGGCTCTGGGAAGGGAACGAGTTTTCTCGAAATCAACAGGGTGCTTTCGTAGCCTGGGTGGGAGCTCCTCCTGAGATGCTCTAGAGCTACAAGGAAACTTGACGTGAGTCCTTTCCTCAAGGTAAAGCCTTGAAGAGCCCTGCTGAAGCGGCACGTGGAGAAGTTTCCTTGAGACAGGAGTTGCAGTTCTCCTTTCTTTTAACGTTACTACGCTTTTCAAGACACCTAGGGTCTCGCCTGGGCACCCTATTCCATGCAAGAACACCGAGTACCGGCAGGCTCCACTGGGTTGCTAAGAAACATCCAGGCCCGGATACCTTTCCCAGTCACTCTGGGTATTCTAAGTGTAGGGCAACACACTGCACTCTTCCTTGGGAGAGCTACATTTCCTCAGCACTCCAACAGCTCCAGGTAATCTGTTCTCTCACGTCCTACATGTCATGCAAATTGCCTCAATGCCCTAGGCTGAGCGGCACTGAGAAATCAAAACTGCTTCGCATTCCTTCTACAAAGTCATACCTTAAGACCCCATACTTACAGGAGAAACTCGGCTTGCGTTCCTCCTGTAACCAAAGCACAGTTCTTCCTCTTACACTGCAGGGTTTTAGAAGAGCCTAAGCCCCGATAGCGTTACAAAAGCGTTCCTTGGGAGAGGCAGTTCGCTACATGCAGAACTCCGTGCCAAGAAAACATTCTTCAGGGAAGGGACCATTGTGTAGTTTGAGGGAATATTTACTTGGTAGAAATCACAAGGGGGTAGGCTGCGTGCTCACTGGAAACGGAGACCTGATGGCACAAGGCTTGCTTTCCCATTTTGAAAGCTCCATTCATGCTGCCTTGAAGCTACCTAAATACCAGTATTTTGGACGGGTCTCTAGTCACTGTAGGCAGGGCTCTGGGAAGGGAAGGAGTTTTCTCTAAATCAACAGGGTGCTTTCGTAGCCTGGGTGGGAGCTCCACCTGAGACGCTCTAGAGCTCAAAGGAAACTTGACGTGAGTCGTTTCCTCAAGGTAAAGCCTTGAAGAGCCCTGCTGAATCCGAAGGGTGGAGCAGCTTCCTGGAGACATGAGTTGCAGTTCTGCTTTCTTTGAACGTTAGTATGCTTATGAAGACACCTAGTAACTCTCGTGGGCACCCTATTCCCTGCACGAACACCGAGGACCGGCATGCTCGACTGGGAAGCTCAGAAACATCCAGGCCCGGATACCTTTCCCAGTCACTCTCAATATGCTAAGTGTAAGGCAACACACTGCACGCCTCCTTGGGAGAGCTACATTTCCTCAGCACTCCAACAGCTCCAGGCAATCTGTTGTCTCACGTCTACATGTCATGCATATCTGCCTCAGTGCCCTAGGCTGTGCGGCACTGAGAAACCAATACTCTTTCACATTCCTTCTACAAAGTCATACCTTAAGACCCCATACTTACAGGAGAAAGTTGCCTTGCGTTCCTGCTGTAACCAAAGCACAGTTCTTCCTCTTACACTGCAGGGTTTTAGAAGAGCCTAAGCCCCGATAGCGTTACCAAAGCGTTCCTTGGGAGAGGCAGTTCGCTACATGCAGAACTCCGTGCCAAGAAAACATTCTTCAGGGAAGGGACCATTGTGTAGTTTGAGGGAATATTTACTTGGTAGACATCACAAGGGGGTAGGCTGCGTGTTCCCTGGAAACGGAGACCTGATGGCACAAGGCTTGCTTTCCCATTTTGAAAGCTCCATTCATGCTGCCTTGAAGCTACCTAAATACCAGTGTTTTGGACGGGTCTCTAGTCACTGTAGGCAGGGCTCTGGGAAGGGAACGAGTTTTCTCTAAATCAACAGGGTGCTTTCGTAGCCTGGGTGGGAGCTCCACCTGAGACGCTCTAGAGCTCAAAGGAAACTTGACGTGAGTCGTTTCCTCAAGGTAAAGCCTTGAAGAGCCCTGCTGAAGCCGAAGCGTGGAGCAGTTTCCTGGAGACATGAGTTGCAGTTCTGCTTTCTTTGAACGTTAGTACGCTTATGAAGACACCTAGTAACTCCCGTGGGCACCCTATTCCCTGCACGAACACCGAGGACCGGCATGCTCGACTGGGAAGCTCAGAAACATCCAGGCCCGGAAACCTTTCCCAGTCACTCTCAATATGCTAAGTGTAGGGCAACACACTGCACGCCTCCTTGGGAGAGCTAGATTTCCTCAGCACTCCAACAGCTCAAGGCAATCTGTTGTCTCACATCTACATGTCATGCATATCTGCCTCAGTGCCCTAGGCTGAGCGGCACTGAGAAACCAATACTCTTTCACATTCCTTCTACAAAGTCATACCTTACGACCCCATACTTACAGGAGAAAGTTGGCTTGCGTTCCTGCTGTAACCAAAGCACAGTTCTTCCTCTTACACTGCAGGGTTTTAGAAGAGGCTAAGCCCCTATAGCGTACCTAGAGCATTCCTTGGGAGAGGCAGTTCGCTACATGCAGAACTCCGTGCCAAGAACACGTTATTCAGGGAAGGGACCAGTGTGTCACTAGAGTGTATATTAACTTGGTAGAAATCACAAGGAGGTAGGCTGCGTGTTCACTGGAAACGGGGACCTGATGGCACAAGGCTTGCTTTCCCATTTTGAAAGCTCCATTCATGCCGCCTTGAACCTACCTAAATACCAGTGTTTTGGACGAGTTTCTAGTCACTGTAGGCAGGGCTCTGGGAAGGGAACGAGTTTTCTCGAAATCAACAGGGTGCTTTCGTAGCCTGGGTGGGAGCTCCTCCTGAGATGCTCTAGAGCTACAAGGAAACTTGACGTGAGTCCTTTCCTCAAGGTAAAGCCTTGAAGAGCCCTGCTGAAGCGGCACGTGGAGAAGTTTCCTTGAGACAGGAGTTGCAGTTCTCCTTTCTTTTAACGTTACTACGCTTTTCAAGACACCTAGGATCTCGCCTGGGCACCCTATTCCGTGCAAGAACACCGAGTACCGGCAGGCTCCACTGGGTTGCTAAGAAACATCCAGGCCCGGATACCTTTCCCAGTCACTCTGTGTATTCTAAGTGTAGGGCAACACACTGCACTCTTCCTTGGGAGAGCTACATTTCCTCAGCACTCCAACAGCTCCAGGTAATCTGTTCTCTCACGTCCTACATGTCATGCAAATTGCCTCAATGCCCTAGGCTGAGCGGCACTGAGAAATCAAAACTGCTTCGCATTCCTTCTACAAAGTCATACCTTAAGACCCCATACTTACAGGAGAAACTCGGCTTGCGTTCCTCCTGTAACCAAAGCACAGTTCTTCCTCTTACACTGCAGGGTTATAGAAGAGCCTAAGCCCCGATAGCGTTACCAAAGCGTTCCTTGGGAGAGGCAGTTCGCTACATGCAGAACTCCGTGCCAAGAACACGTTATTCAGGGAAGGGACCAGTGTGTCTCTAGAGTGTATATTAACTTGGTAGAAATCACAAGGAGGTAGGCTGCGTGTTCACTGGAAACGGGGACCTGATGGCACAAGGCTTGCTTTCCCATTTTGAAAGCTCCATTCATGCCGCCTTGAACCTACCTAAATACCAGTGTTTTGGACGAGTTTCTAGTCACTGTAGGCAGGGCTCTGGGAAGGGAACGAGTTTTCTCTAAATCAACAGGGTGCTTTCGTAGCCTGGGTGGGAGCTCCTCCTGAGACGCTCTAGAGCTACAAGGAAACTTGACGTGAGTCCTTTCCTCAAGGTAAAGCCTTGAAGAGCCCTGCTGAAGCGGCACGTGGAGAAGTTTCCTTGAGACATGAGTTGCAGTTCTCCTTTCTTTTAACGTTACTACGCTTTTCAAGACACCTAGGATCTCGCCTGGGCACCCTATTCCGTGCAAGAACACCGAGTACCGGCAGGCTCCACTGGGTTGCTAAGAAACATCCAGGCCCGGATACCTTTCCCAGTCACTCTGTGTATGCTAAGTGTAGGGCAACACACTGCACTCTTCCTTGGGAGAGCTACATTTCCTCAGCACTCCAACAGCTCCAGGTAATCTGTTCTCTCACGTCCTACATGTCATGCAAATTGCCTCAATGCCCTAGGCTGAGCGGCACTGAGAAATCAAAACTGCTTTGCATTCCTTCTACAAAGTCATACCTTAAGACCCCATACTTAGAGGAGAAACTCGGCTTGCGTTCCTCCTGTAACCAAAGCACAGTTCTTCCTCTTACACTGCAGGGTTGTAGAAGAGCCTAAGCCCCGATAGCGTTACCAAAGCGTTCCTTGGGAGAGGCAGTTCGCTACATGCAGAACTCCGTGCCAAGAAAACATTCTTCAGGGAAGGGACCATTGTGTAGTTTGAGGGAATATTTACTTGGTAGACATCACAAGGGGGTAGGCTGCGTGTTACCTGGAAACGGAGGCCTGATGGCACAAGGCTTGCTTTCCCATTTTGAAAGCTCCATTCATGCTGCCTTGAAGCTACCTAAATACCAGTGTTTTGGACGGGTCTCTAGTCACTGTAGGCAGAGCTGTGGGAAGGGAACGAGTTTTCTCTAAATCAACAGGGTGCTTTCGTAGCCTGGTGGGAGCTCCACCTAGAAGCTCTAGAGCTCAAAGGAAACTTGACGTGAGTCGTTTCCTCAACGTAAAGCCTTGAAGAGCCCTGCTGAAGCCAAAGCGTGGAGCAGTTTCCTGGAGACACGAGTTGCAGTTCTGCTTTCTTTGAACGTTAGTACGCTTATGAAGACACCTAGTAACTCCCGTGGGCACCCTATTCCCTGCAAGAACACCGAGGACCGGCATGCTCGACTGGGAAGCTCAGAAACATCAAGGCCCGGAAACCTTTCCCAGTCACTCTGTGTATGCTAAGTGTAGGGCAACACACTGCACGCCTCCTTGGGAGAGCTAGATTTCCTCAGCACTCCAACAGCTCCAGGCAATCTGTTGTCTCACGTCTACATGTCATGCATATCTGCCTCAATGCCCTAGGCTGAGCGGCACTGAGTAACCAATACTGTTTCACAGTCCTTCTACAAAGTCATACCTTAAGACCCCATACTTACAGGAGAAAGTTGGCTTGCATTCCTCCTGTAACCAAAGCACAGTTCTTCCTCTTACACTGCAGGGTTTTAGAAGAGCCTAAGCACCGAAAGCGTTACCAAAGCGTTCCTTGGGAGAGGCAGTTCGCTACATGCAGAACTCCGTGCCAAGAAAACATTCTTCAGGGAAGGGACCATTGTGTAGTTTGAGGGAATATTTACTTGGTAGACATCACAAGGGGGTAGGCTGCGTGCTCACTGGAAACGGAGACCTGATGGCACAAGTCTTGCTTTCCCATTTTGAAAGCTCCATTCATGCCGCCTTGAACCTACCTAAATACCAGAGTTTTGGACGAGTTTCTAGTCACTGTAGGCAGGGCTCTGGGAAGGGAACGAGTTTTCTCTAAATCAACAGGGTGCTTTCATAGCCTGGGTGGGAGCTCCTCCTGAGACGCTCTAGAGCCTCAAGGAAACTTGACGTGAGTCCTTTCCTCAAGGTAAAGCCTTGAAGAGCCCTGCTGAAGCGGAACGTGGAGAAGTTTCCTTGAGACATGAGTTGCAGTTCTCCTTTCTTTTAACATTAGTACGCTTTTCAAGACACCTAGGATCTCGCCTGGGCACCCTATTCCGTGCAAGAACACCGAGTACCGGCAGGCTCCACTGGGTTGCTAAGAAACATCCAGGCCCGGATACCTTTCCCAGTCACTCTGTGTATGCTAAGTGTAGGGCAACACACTGCACTCTTCCTTGGGAGAGCTACATTTCCTCAGCACTCCAACAGCTCCAGGTAATCTGTTCTCTCACGTCCTACATGTCATGCAAATTGCCTCAATGCCCTAGGCTGAGCGGCACTGAGAAATCAAAACTGCTTCGCATTCCTTCTACAAAGTCATACCTTAAGACCCCATACTTAGAGGAGAAACTCGGCTTGCGTTCCTCCTGTAACCAAAGCACAGTTCTTCCTCTTACACTGCAGGGTTTTAGAAGAGCCTAAGCCCCGATAGCGTTACCAAAGCGTTCCTTGGGAGAGGCAGTTCGCTACATGCAGAACTCCGTGCCAAGAAAACATTCTTCAGGGAAGGGACCATTGTGTAGTTTGAGGGAATATTTACTTGGTAGACATCACAAGGGGGTAGGCTGCGTGTTCCCTGGAAACGGAGACCTGATGGCACAAGGCTTGCTTTCCCATTTTGAAAGCTCCATTCATGCTGCCTTGAAGCTACCTAAATACCAGTGTTTTGGACGGGTCTCTAGTCACTGTAGGCAGGGCTCTGGGAAGGGAACGAGTTTTCTCTAAATCAACAGGGTGCTTTCGTAGCCTGGGTGGGAGCTCCACCTGAGACGCTCTAGAGCTCAAAGGAAACTTGACGTGAGTCCTTTCCTCAAGGTAAAGCCTTGAAGAGCCCTGCTGAAGCCGAAGCGTGGAGCAGTTTCCTGGAGACATGAGTTGCAGTTCTGCTTTCTTTGAACGTTAGTACGCTTATGAAGACACCTAGTAACTCTCCTGGGCACCCTATTCCCTGCAAGAACACCGAGGACCGGCATGCTCGACTGGGAAGCTCAGAAACATCCAGGCCCGGAAACCTTTCCCAGTCACTCTCAATATGCTAAGTGTAGGGCAACACACTGCACGCCTCCTTGGGAGAGCTAGATTTCCTCAGCACTCCAACAGCTCCAGGCAATCTGTTGTCTCACGTCTACATGTCATGCATATCTGCCTCAATGCCCTAGGCTGAGTGGCACTGAGTAACCAATACTCTTTCACATTCCTTCTACAAAGTCATACCTTAAGACCCCATACTTACAGGAGAAAGTTGCCTTGCATTCCTGCTGTAACCAAAGCACAGTTCTTCCTCTTACACTGCAGGGTTTTAGAAGAGGCTAAGCCCCTATAGCGTACCTAGAGCATTCCTTGAGAGAGGCAGTTCGCTACATGCAGAACTCCGTGCCAAGAACACGTTATTCAGGGAAGGGACCAGTGTGTCACTAGAGTGTATATTAACTTGGTAGAAATCACAAGGAGGTAGGCTGCGTGTTCACTGGAAACGGGGACCTGATGGCACAAGGCTTGCTTTCCCATTTTCAAAGCTCCATTCATGCCGCCTTGAACCTACCTAAATACCAGTGTTTTGGACGAGTTTCTAGTCACTGTAGGCAGGGCTCTGGGAAGGGAACGAGTTTTCTCGAAATCAACAGGGTGCTTTCCTAGCCTGGGTGGGAGCTCCTCCTGAGACGCTCTAGAGCTACAAGGAAACTTGACGTGAGTCCTTTCCTCAAGGTAAAGCCTTGAAGAGCCCTGCTGAAGCGGAACGTGGAGAAGTTTCCTTGAGACAGGAGTTGCAGTTCTCCTTTCTTTTAACGTTACTACGCTTTTCAAGACACCTAGGATCTCGCCTGGGCACCCTATTCCGTGCAAGAACACCGAGTACCGGCAGGCTCCACTGGGTTGCTAAGAAACATCCAGGCCCGGATACCTTTCCCAGTCACTCTGTGTATGCTAAGTGTAGGGCAACACACTGCACTCTTCCTTGGGAGAGCTACATTTCCTCAGCACTCCAACAGCTCCAGGTAATCTGTTCTCTCACGTCCTACATGTCATGCAAATTGCCTCAATGCCCTAGGCTGAGCGGCACTGAGAAATCAAAACTGCTTCGCATTCCTTCTACAAAGTCATACCTTAAGACCCCATACTTACAGGAGAAACTCGGCTTGCGTTCCTCCTGTAACCAAAGCACAGTTCTTCCTCTTACACTGCAGGGTTTTAGAAGAGCCTAAGCCCCGATAGCGTTACCAAAGCGTTCCTTGGGAGAGGCAGTTCGCTACATGCAGAACTCCGTGCCAAGAAAACATTCTTCAGGGAAGGGACCATTGTGTAGTTTGAGGGAATATTTACTTGGTAGACATCACAAGGGGGTAGGCTGCGTGTTACCTGGAAACGGAGACCTGATGGCACAAGGCATGCTTTCCCATTTTGAAAGCGCCATTCATGCTGCCTTGAAGCTACCTAAATACCAGTATTTTGGACGGGTCTCTAGTCACTGTAGGCAGGGCTGTGGGAAGGGAACGAGTTTTCTCTAAATCAACAGGGTGCTTTCGTAGCCTGGTGGGAGCTCCACCTAGAAGCTCTAGAGCTCAAAGGAAACTTGACGTGAGTCGTTTCCTCAAGGTAAAGCCTTGAAGAGCCCTGCTGAAGCCAAAGCGTGGAGCAGTTTCCTGGAGACATGAGTTGCAGTTCTGCTTTCTTTGAACGTTAGTACGCTTATGAAGTCACCTAGTAACTCCCGTGGGCACCCTATTCCCTGCAAGAACACCGAGGACCGGCATGCTCGAATGGGAAGCTCAGAAACATCAAGGCCCGGAAACCTTTCCCAGTCACTCTGTGTATGCTAAGTGTAGGGCAACACACTGCACGCCTCCTTGGGAGAGCTAGATTTCCTCAGCACTCCAACAGCTCCAGGCAATCTGTTGTCTCACGTCTACATGTCATGCATATCTGCCTCAAAGCCCTAGGCTGAGCGGCACTGAGTAACCAATACTGTTTCACAGTCCTTCTACAAAGTCATACCTTAAGACCCCATACTTACAGGAGAAAGTTGGCTTGCATTCCTCCTGTAACCAAAGCACAGTTCTTCCTCTTACACTGCAGGGTTTTAGAAGAGCCTAAGCACCGAAAGCGTTACCAAAGCGTTCCTTGGGAGAGGCAGTTCACTACATGCAGAACTCCGTGCCAAGAAAACATTCTTCAGGGAAGGGACCATTGTGTAGTTTGAGGGAATATTTACTTGGTAGACATCACAAGGGGGTAGGCTGCGTGCTCACTGGAAACGGAGACCTGATGGCACAAGTCTTGCTTTCCCATTTTGAAAGCTCCATTCATGCCGCCTTGAACCTACCTAAATACCAGAGTTTTGGACGAGTTTCTAGTCACTGTAGGCAGGGCTCTGGGAAGGGAACGAGTTTTCTCTAAATCAACAGGGTGCTTTCATAGCCTGGGTGGGAGCTCCTCCTGAGACGCTCTAGAGCCTCAAGGAAACTTGACGTGAGTCCTTTCCTCAAGGTAAAGCCTTGAAGAGCCCTGCTGAAGCGGAACGTGGAGAAGTTTCCTTGAGACATGAGTTGCAGTTCTCCTTTCTTTTAACATTAGTACGCTTTTCAAGACACCTAGGATCTCGCCTGGGCACCCTATTCCGTGCAAGAACACCGAGTACCGGCAGGCTCCACTGGGTTGCTAAGAAACATCCAGGCCCGGATACCTTTCCCAGTCACTCTGTGTATGCTAAGTGTAGGGCAACACACTGCACTCTTCCTTGGGAGAGCTACATTTCCTCAGCACTCCAACAGCTCCAGGTAATCTGTTCTCTCACGTCCTACATGTCATGCAAATTGCCTCAATGCCCTAGGCTGAGCGGCACTGAGAAATCAAAACTGCTTTGCATTCCTTCTACAAAGTCATACCTTAAGACCCCATACGTACAGGAGAAACTCGGCTTGCGTTCCTCCTGTAACCAAAGCACAGTTCTTCCTCTTACACTGCAGGGTTTTAGAAGAGCCTAAGCCCCGATAGCGTTACCAAAGCGTTCCTTGGGAGAGGCAGTTCGCTACATGCAGAACTCCGTGCCAAGAAAACATTCTTCAGGGAAGGAACCATTGTGTAGTTTGAGGGAATATTTACTTGGTACACATCACAAGGGGGTAGGCTGCGTGCTCACTGGAAACGGAGACCTGATGGCACAAGGCTTGCTTTCCCATTTTGAAAGCTCCATTCATGCTGCCTTGAAGCTACCTAAATACCAGTGTTTTGGACGGGTCTCTAGTCACTGTAGGCAGGGCTCTGGGAAGGGAACGAGTTTTCTCTAAATCAACAGGGTGCTTTCCTAGCCTGGGTGGGAGCTCCAACTGAGACGCTCTAGAGCTCAAAGGAAACTTGACGTGAGTCGTTTCCTCAAGGTAAAGCCTTGAAGAGCCCTGCTGAAGCCGAAGCGTGGAGCAGTTTCCTGGAGACACGAGTTGCAGTTCTGCTTTCTTTGAACGTTAGTACGCTTATGAAGACACCTAGTAACTCCCGTGGGCACCCTATTCCCTGCAAGAACACCGAGGACCGGCATGCTCGACTGGGAAGCTCAGAAACATCAAGGCCCGGAAACCTTTCCCAGTCACTCTCAATATGCTAAGTGTAGGGCAACACACTGCACGCCTCCTTGGGAGAGCTAGATTTCCTCAGCACTCCAACAGCTCAAGGCAATCTGTTGTCTCACATCTACATGTCATGCATATCTGCCTCAGTGCCCTAGGCTGAGCGGCACTGAGTAACCAATACTGTTTCACAGTCCTTCTACAAGTTCATACCTTAAGACCCCATACTTACAGGAGAAAGTTGGCTTGCATTCCTCCTGTAACCAAAGCACAGTTCTTCCTCTTACAGTGCAGGGTTTTAGAAGAGCCTAAGCACCGAAAGCGTTACCAAAGCGTTCCTTGGGAGAGGCAGTTCGCTACATGCAGAACTCCGTGCCAAGAAAACATTCTTCAGGGAAGGGACCATTGTGTAGTTTGAGGGAATATTTACTTGGTAGACATCACAAGGGGGTAGGCTGCGTGCTCACTGGAAACGGAGACCTGATGGCACAAGTCTTGCTTTCCCATTTTGAAAGCTCCATTCATGCCGCCTTGAACCTACCTAAATACCAGAGTTTTGGACGAGTTTCTAGTCACTGTAGGCAGGGCTCTGGGAAGGGAACGAGTTTTCTCTAAATCAACAGGGTGCTTTCATAGCCTGGGTGGGAGCTCCTCCTGAGACGCTCTAGAGCCTCAAGGAAACTTGACGTGAGTCCTTTCCTCAAGGTAAAGCCTTGAAGAGCCCTGCTGAAGCGGAACGTGGAGAAGTTTCCTTGAGACATGAGTTGCAGTTCTCCTTTCTTTTAACATTAGTACGCTTTTCAAGACACCTAGGTTCTCGCCTGGGCACCCTATTCCGTGCAAGAACACTGAGTACCGGCAGGCTCCACTGGGTTGCTAAGAAACATCCAGGCCCAGATACCTTTCCCAGTCACTCTGTGTATGCTAAGTGTAGGGCAACACACTGCACTCTTCCTTGGGAGAGCTACATTTCCTCAGCACTCCAACAGCTCCAGGTAATCTGTTCTCTCACGTCCTACATGTCATGCAAATTGCCTCAATGCCCTAGGCTGAGCGGCACTGACAAATCAAAACTGCTTTGCATTCCTTCTACAAAGTCATACCTTAAGACCCCATACTTAGAGGAGAAACTCGGCTTGCGTTCCTCCTGTAACCAAAGCACAGTTCTTCCTCTTACACTGCAGGGTTTTAGAAGAGCCTAAGCCCCGATAGCGTTACCAAAGCGTTCCTTGGGAGAGGCAGTTCGCTACATGCAGAACTCCGTGCCAAGAAAACATTCTTCAGGGAAGGGACCATTGTGTAGTTTGAGGGAATATTTACTTGGTAGACATCACAAGGGGGTAGGCTTTGTGTTCCCTGGAAACGGAGACCTGATGGCACAAGGCTTGCTTTCCCATTTTGAAAGCTCCATTCATGCTGCCTTGAAGCTACCTAAATACCAGTGTTTTGGACGGGTCTCTAGTCACTGTAGGCAGGGCTGTGGGAAGGGAACGAGTTTTCTCTAAATCAACAGGGTGCTTTCGTAGCCTGGGTGGGAACTCCACCTGAGACGCTCTAGAGCTCAAAGGAAACTTGACGTGAGTCGTTTCCTCAAGGTAAAGCCTTGAAGAGCCCTGCTGAAGCCGAAGCGTGGAGCAGTTTCCTGGAGACATGAGTTGCAGTTCTGCTTTCTTTGAACGTTAGTACGCTTATGAAGACACCTAGTAACTCCCGTGGGCACCCTATTCCCTGCAAGAACACCGAGGACCGGCATGCTCGACTGGGAAGCTCAGAAACATCCAGGCCCGGAAACCTTTCCCAGTCACTCTCAATATGCTAAGTGTAGGGCAACACACTGCACGCCTCCTTGGGAGAGCTAGATTTCCTCAGCACTCCAACAGCTCAAGGCAATCTGTTGTCTCACATCGACATGTCATGCATATCTGCCTCAGTGCCATAGGCTGAGCGGCACTGAGAAACCAATACTCTTTCACATTCCTTCTACAAAGTCATACCTTACGACCCCATACTTACAGGAGAAAGTTGGCTTGCGTTCCTGCTGTAACCAAAGCACAGTTCTTCCTCTTACACTGCAGGGTTTTAGAAGAGGCTAAGCCCCTATAGCGTACCTAGAGCATTCCTTGGGAGAGGCAGTTCGCTACATGCAGAACTCCGTGCCAAGAACACGTTATTCAGGGAAGGGACCAGTGTGTCACTAGAGTGTATATTAACTTGGTAGAAATCACAAGGAGGTAGGCTGCGTGTTCACTGGAAACGGGGACCTGATGGCACAAGGCTTGCTTTCCCATTTTGAAAGCTCCATTCATGCCGCCTTGAACCTACCTAAATACCAGTGTTTTGGACGAGTTTCTAGCCACTGTAGGCAGGGCTCTGGGAAGGGAACGAGTTTTCTCGAAATCAACAGGGTGCTTTCGTAGCCTGGGTGGGAGCTCCTCCTGAGACGCTCTAGAGCCTCAAGGAAACTTGACGTGAGTCCTTTCCTCAAGGTAAAGCCTTGAAGAGCCCTGCTGAAGCGGCACGTGGAGAAGTTTCCTTGAGACAGGAGTTGCAGTTCTCCTTTCTTTTAACGTTACTACGCTTTTCAAGACACCTAGGATCTCGCCTGGGCACCCTATTCCGTGCAAGAACACCGAGTACCGGCAGGCTCCACTGGGTTGCTAAGAAACATCCAGGCCCGGATACCTTTCCCAGTCACTCTGTGTATGCTAAGTGTAGGGCAACACACTGCACTCTTCCTTGGGAGAGCTACATTTCCTCAGCACTCCAACAGCTCCAGGTAATCTGTTCTCTCACGTCCTACATGTCATGCAAATTGCCTCAATGCCCTAGGCTGAGCGGCACTGAGAAATCAAAACTGCTTCGCATTCCTTCTACAAAGTCATACCTTAATACCGCATAGTTAGAGGAGAAACTCGGCTTGCGTTCCTCCTGTAACCAAAGCACAGTTCTTCCTCTTACACTGCAGGGTTTTAGAAGAGCCTAAGCCCCGATAGCGTTACCAAAGCGTTCCTTGGGAGAGGCAGTTCGCTACATGCAGAACTCCGTGCCAAGAAAACATTCTTCAGGGAAGGGACCATTGTGTAGTTTGAGGGAATATTTACTTGGTAGACATCACAAGGGGGTAGGCTGCGTGTTCCCTGGAAACGGAGACCTGATGGCACAAGGCTTGCTTTCCCATTTTGAAAGCTCCATTCATGCTGCCTTGAAGCTACCTAAATACCAGTGTTTTGGACGGGTCTCTAGTCACTGTAGGCAGGGCTGTGGGAAGGGAACGAGTTTTCTCTAAATCAACAGGGTGCTTTCGTAGCCTGGGTGGGAGCTCCAACTGAGACGCTCTAGAGCTCAAAGGAAACTTGACGTGAGTCGTTTCCTCAAGGTAAAGCCTTGAAGGGCCCTGCTGAAGCCGAAGCGTGGAGCAGTTTCCTGGAGACATGAGTTGCAGTTCTGCTTTCTTTGATTGTTAGTACGCTTATGAAGACACCTAGTAACTCTCGTGGGCACCCTATTCCCTGCAAGAACACCGAGGACCGGCATGCTCGACTGGGAAGCTCAGAAACATCCACGCCCGAAAACCTTTCCCAGTCACTCTCAATATGCTAAGTGTAGGGCAATACACTGCACGCCTCCTGGGGAGACCTAGATTTCCTCAGCACTCCAACAGCTCCAGGCAATCTGTTGTCTCACATCTACATGTCATGCATATCTGCCTCAGTGCCCTAGGCTGAGCGGCACTGAGAAACCAATACTCTTTCACATTCCTTCTACAAAGTCATACCTTACGACCCCATACTTACAGGAGAATGTTGGCTTGCGTTCCTGCTGTAACCAAAGCACAGTTCTTCCTCTTACACTGCAGGGTTTTAGAAGAGGCTAAGCCCCTATAGCGTACCTAGAGCATTCCTTGGGAGAGGCAGTTCGCTACATGCTGAACTCCGTGACAAGAACACGTTATTCAGGGAAGGGACCAGTGTGTCTCTAGAGTGTATATTAACTTGGTAGAAATCACAAGGAGGTAGGCTGCGTGTTCACTGGAAACGGGGACCTGATGGCACAAGGCTTGCTTTCCCATTTTGAAAGCTCCATTCATGCCGCCTTGAACCTACCTAAATACCAGTGTTTTGGACGAGTTTGTAGTCACTGTAGGCAGGGCTCTGGGAAGGGAACGAGTTTTCTCTAAATCAACAGGGTGCTTTCGTAGCCTGGGTGGGAGCTCCTCCTGAGACGCTCTAGAGCTACAAGGAAGCTTGACGTGAGTCCTTTCCTCAAGGTAAAGCCTTGAAGAGCCCTGCTGAAGCGGCACGTGGAGAAGTTTCCTTGAGACATGAGTTGCAGTTCTCCTTTTTTTAACGTTACTACGCTTTTCAAGACACCTAGGATCTCGCCTGGGCACCCTATTCCGTGCAAGAACACCGAGTACCGGCAGGCTCCACTGGGTTGCTAAGAAACATCCAGGCCCGGATACCTTTCCCAGTCACTCTGTGTATGCTAAGTGTAGGGCAACACACTGCACTCTTCCTTGGGAGAGCTACATTTCCTCAGCACTCCAACAGCTCAAGGCAATCTGTTGTCTCACATCTACATGTCATGCATATCTGCCTCAGTGCCCTAGGCTGAGCAGCACTGAGAAACCAATACACTTTCACATTCCTTCTACAAAGTCATACCTTACGACCCCATACTTACAGGAGAAAGTTGGCTTGCGTTCCTCCTGTAACCAAAGCACAGTTTTTCCTCTTACACTGCAGGGTTTTAGAAGAGCCTAAGCCCCGATAGCGTTACCAAAGCGTTCCTTGGGAGAGGCAGTTCGCTACATGCAGAACTCCGTGCCAAGAAAACATTCTTCAGGGAAGGGACCATTGTGTAGTTTGAGGGAATATTTACTTGGTAGACATCACAAGGGGGTAGGCTGCGTGTTCCCTGGAAACGGAGACCTGATGGCACAAGGCTTGCTTTCCCATTTTGAAAGCTCCATTCATGCTGGCTTGAAGCTACGTAAATACCAGTGTTTTGGACGGGTCTCTAGTCACTGTAGGCAGGGCTGTGGGAAGGGAACGAGTTTTCTCTAAATCAACAGGGTGCTTTCGTAGCCTGGGTGGGAGCTCCAACTGAGACGCTCTAGAGCTCAAAGGAAACTTGACGTGAGTCGTTTCCTCAAGGTAAAGCCTTGAAGGGCCCTGCTGAAGCCGAAGCGTGGAGCAGTTTCCTAGAGACATGAGTTGCAGTTCTGCTTTCTTTGAACGTTAGTACGCTTATGAAGACACCTAGTAACTCTCGTGGGCACCCTATTCCCTGCAAGAACACCGAGGACCGGCATGCTCGACTGGGAAGCTCAGAAACATCCAGGCCCGGAAACCTTTCCCAGTCACTCTCAATATGCTAAGGGTAGGGCAACACACTGCACGCCTCCTTGGGAGAGCTAGATTTCCTCAGCACTCCAACAGCTCCAGGCAATCTGTTGTCTCACGTCTACATGTCATGCATATCTGTCTCAATGCCCTAGGCTGAGCCGCACTGAGAAACCAATACTCTTTCACATTCCTTCTACAAAGTCATACCTTAAGACCCCATACTTACAGGAGAAAGTTGGCTTGCGTTCCTGCTGTAACCAAAGCACAGTTCTTCCTCTTACACTGCAGGGTTTTAGAAGAGGCTAAGCCCCTATAGCGTACCTAGAGCATTCCTTGGGAGAGGCAGTTCGCTACATGCAGAACTCCGTGCCAAGAACACGTTATTCAGGGAAGGGACCAGTGTGTCGCTAGAATGTATATTAACTTGGTAGAAATCACAGGGAGGTAGGCTGCGTGTTCACTGGAAACGGGGACCTGATGGCACAAGGCTTGCTTTCCCATTTTGAAAGCTCCATTCATGCCGCCTTGAACCTACCTAAATACCAGTGTTTTGGACGAGTTTCTAATCACTGTAGGTAGGGCTCTGGGAAGGGAACGAGTTTTCTCTAAATCAACAGGGTGATTTCATAGCCTGGGTGGGAGCTCCTCCTGAGACGCTCTAGAGCTACAAGGAAACTTGACGTGAGTCCTTTCCTCAAGGTAAAGCCTTGAAGAGCCCTGCTGAAGCGGCACGTGGAGAAGTTTCCTTGAGACATGAGTTGCAGTTCTCCTTTATTTTAACGTTACTACGCTTTTCAAGACACCTAGGATCTCGCCTGGGCACCCTATTCCGTGCAAGAACACCGAGTACCGGCAGGCTCCACTGTGTTGCTAAGAAACATCCAGGCCCGGATACCTTTCCCAGTCACTCTGTGTATGCTAAGTTTAGGGCAACACACTGCACTCTTCCTTGGGAGAGCTACATTTCCTCAGCACTCCAACAGCTCCAAGTAATCTGTTCTCTCATGTCCTACATGTCATGCAAATTCCCTCAATGCCCTAGGCTGAGCGGCACTGAGAAATCAAAACTGCTTCGCATTCCTTCTACAAAGTCATACCTTAAGACCCCATACTTACAGGAGAAACTCGGCTTGCGTTCCTCCTGTAACCAAAGCACAGTTCTTCCTCTTACACTGCAGGGTTTTAGAAGAGCCTAAGCCCCGATAGCGTTACCAAAGCGTTCCTTGGGAGAGGCAGTTCGCTACATGCAGAACTCCGTGCCAAGAAAACATTCTTCAGGGAAGGGACCATTGTGTAGTTTGAGGGAATATTTACTTGGTAGACATCACAAGGGGGTAGGCTGCGTGTTCCCTGGAAACGGAGACCTGATGGCACAAGGCTTGCTTTCCCATTTTGAAAGCTCCATTCATGCTGCCTTGAAGCTACCTAAATACCAGTGTTTTGGACGGGTCTCTAGTCACTGTAGGCAGGGCTCTGGGAAGGGAACGAGTTTTCTCTAAATCAACAGGGTGCTTTCGTAGCCTGGGTGGGAGCTCCACCTGAGACGCTCTAGAGCTCAAAGGAAACTTGACGTGAGTCGTTTCCTCAAGGTAAAGCCTTGAAGAGCCCTGCTGAATCCGAAGGGTGGAGCAGCTTCCTGGAGACATGAGTTGCAGTTCTGCTTTCTTTGAACGTTAGTACGCTTATGAAGACACCTAGTAACTCTCGTGGGCACCCTATTCCCTGCACGAACACCGAGGACCGGCATGCTCGACTGGGAAGCTCAGAAACATCCAGGCCCGGATACCTTTCCCAGTCACTCTCAATATGCTAAGTGTAAGGCAACACACTGCACGCCTCCTTGGAAGAGCTAGATTTCCTCAGCACTCCAACAGCTCCAGGCAATCTGTTGTCTCACGTCTACATGTCATGCATATCTGCCTCAGTGCCCTAGGCTGAGCGGCACTGAGAAACCAATACTCTTTCACATTCCTTCTACAAAGTCATACCTTAAGACCCCATACTTACAGGAGAAAGTTGGCTTGCGTTCCTGCTGTAACCAAAGCACAGTTCTTCCTCTTACACTGCAGGGTTTTAGAAGAGGCTAAGCCCCTATAGCGTACCTAGAGCATTCCTTGGGAGAGGCAGTTCGCTACATGCAGAACTCCGTGCCAAGAACACGTTATTCAGGGAAGGGACCAGTGTGTCACTAGAGTGTATATTAACTTGGTAGAAATCACAAGGAGGTAGGCTGCGTGTTCACTGGAAACGGGGACCTGATGGCACAAGGCTTGCTTTCCCATTTTGAAAGCTCCATTCATGCCGCCTTGAACCTACCTAAATACCAGTGTTTTGGACGAGTTTCTAGTCACTGTAGGCAGGGCTCTGGGAAGGGAACGAGTTTTCTCGAAATCAACAGGGTGCTTTCGTAGCCTGGGTGGGAGCTCCTCCTGAGATGCTCTAGAGCTACAAGGAAACTTGACGTGAGTCCTTTCCTCAAGGTAAAGCCTTGAAGAGCCCTGCTGAAGCGGCACGTGGAGAAGTTTCCTTGAGACAGGAGTTGCAGTTCTCCTTTCTTTTAACGTTACTACGCTTTTCAAGACACCTAGGGTCTCGCCTGGGCACCCTATTCCATGCAAGAACACCGAGTACCGGCAGGCTCCACTGGGTTGCTAAGAAACATCCAGGCCCGGATACCTTTCCCAGTCACTCTGGGTATTCTAAGTGTAGGGCAACACACTGCACTCTTCCTTGGGAGAGCTACATTTCCTCAGCACTCCAACAGCTCCAGGTAATCTGTTCTCTCACGTCCTACATGTCATGCAAATTGCCTCAATGCCCTAGGCTGAGCGGCACTGAGAAATCAAAACTGCTTCGCATTCCTTCTACAAAGTCATACCTTAAGACCCCATACTTACAGGAGAAACTCGGCTTGCGTTCCTCCTGTAACCAAAGCACAGTTCTTCCTCTTACACTGCAGGGTTTTAGAAGAGCCTAAGCCCCGATAGCGTTACAAAAGCGTTCCTTGGGAGAGGCAGTTCGCTACATGCAGAACTCCGTGCCAAGAAAACATTCTTCAGGGAAGGGACCATTGTGTAGTTTGAGGGAATATTTACTTGGTAGAAATCACAAGGGGGTAGGCTGCGTGCTCACTGGAAACGGAGACCTGATGGCACAAGGCTTGCTTTCCCATTTTGAAAGCTCCATTCATGCTGCCTTGAAGCTACCTAAATACCAGTATTTTGGACGGGTCTCTAGTCACTGTAGGCAGGGCTCTGGGAAGGGAAGGAGTTTTCTCTAAATCAACAGGGTGCTTTCGTAGCCTGGGTGGGAGCTCCACCTGAGACGCTCTAGAGCTCAAAGGAAACTTGACGTGAGTCGTTTCCTCAAGGTAAAGCCTTGAAGAGCCCTGCTGAATCCGAAGGGTGGAGCAGCTTCCTGGAGACATGAGTTGCAGTTCTGCTTTCTTTGAACGTTAGTATGCTTATGAAGACACCTAGTAACTCTCGTGGGCACCCTATTCCCTGCACGAACACCGAGGACCGGCATGCTCGACTGGGAAGCTCAGAAACATCCAGGCCCGGATACCTTTCCCAGTCACTCTCAATATGCTAAGTGTAAGGCAACACAGTGCACGCCTCCTTGGGAGAGCTACATTTCCTCAGCACTCCAACAGCTCCAGGCAATCTGTTGTCTCACGTCTACATGTCATGCATATCTGCCTCAGTGCCCTAGGCTGTGCGGCACTGAGAAACCAATACTCTTTCACATTCCTTCTACAAAGTCATACCTTAAGACCCCATACTTACAGGAGAAAGTTGCCTTGCGTTCCTGCTGTAACCAAAGCACAGTTCTTCCTCTTACACTGCAGGGTTTTAGAAGAGCCTAAGCCCCGATAGCGTTACCAAAGCGTTCCTTGGGAGAGGCAGTTCGCTACATGCAGAACTCCGTGCCAAGAAAACATTCTTCAGGGAAGGGACCATTGTGTAGTTTGAGGGAATATTTACTTGGTAGACATCACAAGGGGGTAGGCTGCGTGTTCCCTGGAAACGGAGACCTGATGGCACAAGGCTTGCTTTCCCATTTTGAAAGCTCCATTCATGCTGCCTTGAAGCTACCTAAATACCAGTGTTTTGGACGGGTCTCTAGTCACTGTAGGCAGGGCTCTGGGAAGGGAACGAGTTTTCTCTAAATCAACAGGGTGCTTTCGTAGCCTGGGTGGGAGCTCCACCTGAGACGCTCTAGAGCTCAAAGGAAACTTGACGTGAGTCGTTTCCTCAAGGTAAAGCCTTGAAGAGCCCTGCTGAAGCCGAAGCGTGGAGCAGTTTCCTGGAGACATGAGTTGCAGTTCTGCTTTCTTTGAACGTTAGTACGCTTATGAAGACACCTAGTAACTCCCGTGGGCACCCTATTCCCTGCACGAACACCGAGGACCGGCATGCTCGACTGGGAAGCTCAGAAACATCCAGGCCCGGAAACCTTTCCCAGTCACTCTCAATATGCTAAGTGTAGGGCAACACACTGCACGCCTCCTTGGGAGAGCTAGATTTCCTCAGCACTCCAACAGCTCAAGGCAATCTGTTGTCTCACATCTACATGTCATGCATATCTGCCTCAGTGCCCTAGGCTGAGCGGCACTGAGAAACCAATACTCTTTCACATTCCTTCTACAAAGTCATACCTTACGACCCCATACTTACAGGAGAAAGTTGGCTTGCGTTCCTGCTGTAACCAAAGCACAGTTCTTCCTCTTACACTGCAGGGTTTTAGAAGAGGCTAAGCCCCTATAGCGTACCTAGAGCATTCCTTGGGAGAGGCAGTTCGCTACATGCAGAACTCCGTGCCAAGAACACGTTATTCAGGGAAGGGACCAGTGTGTCACTAGAGTGTATATTAACTTGGTAGAAATCACAAGGAGGTAGGCTGCGTGTTCACTGGAAACGGGGACCTGATGGCACAAGGCTTGCTTTCCCATTTTGAAAGCTCCATTCATGCCGCCTTGAACCTACCTAAATACCAGTGTTTTGGACGAGTTTCTAGTCACTGTAGGCAGGGCTCTGGGAAGGGAACGAGTTTTCTCGAAATCAACAGGGTGCTTTCGTAGCCTGGGTGGGAGCTCCTCCTGAGATGCTCTAGAGCTACAAGGAAACTTGACGTGAGTCCTTTCCTCAAGGTAAAGCCTTGAAGAGCCCTGCTGAAGCGGCACGTGGAGAAGTTTCCTTGAGACAGGAGTTGCAGTTCTCCTTTCTTTTAACGTTACTACGCTTTTCAAGACACCTAGGATCTCGCCTGGGCACCCTATTCCGTGCAAGAACACCGAGTACCGGCAGGCTCCACTGGGTTGCTAAGAAACATCCAGGCCCGGATACCTTTCCCAGTCACTCTGTGTATTCTAAGTGTAGGGCAACACACTGCACTCTTCCTTGGGAGAGCTACATTTCCTCAGCACTCCAACAGCTCCAGGTAATCTGTTCTCTCACGTCCTACATGTCATGCAAATTGCCTCAATGCCCTAGGCTGAGCGGCACTGAGAAATCAAAACTGCTTCGCATTCCTTCTACAAAGTCATACCTTAAGACCCCATACTTACAGGAGAAACTCGGCTTGCGTTCCTCCTGTAACCAAAGCACAGTTCTTCCTCTTACACTGCAGGGTTATAGAAGAGCCTAAGCCCCGATAGCGTTACCAAAGCGTTCCTTGGGAGAGGCAGTTCGCTACATGCAGAACTCCGTGCCAAGAACACGTTATTCAGGGAAGGGACCAGTGTGTCTCTAGAGTGTATATTAACTTGGTAGAAATCACAAGGAGGTAGGCTGCGTGTTCACTGGAAACGGGGACCTGATGGCACAAGGCTTGCTTTCCCATTTTGAAAGCTCCATTCATGCCGCCTTGAACCTACCTAAATACCAGTGTTTTGGACGAGTTTCTAGTCACTGTAGGCAGGGCTCTGGGAAGGGAACGAGTTTTCTCTAAATCAACAGGGTGCTTTCGTAGCCTGGGTGGGAGCTCCTCCTGAGACGCTCTAGAGCTACAAGGAAACTTGACGTGAGTCCTTTCCTCAAGGTAAAGCCTTGAAGAGCCCTGCTGAAGCGGCACGTGGAGAAGTTTCCTTGAGACATGAGTTGCAGTTCTCCTTTCTTTTAACGTTACTACGCTTTTCAAGACACCTAGGATCTCGCCTGGGCACCCTATTCCGTGCAAGAACACCGAGTACCGGCAGGCTCCACTGGGTTGCTAAGAAACATCCAGGCCCGGATACCTTTCCCAGTCACTCTGTGTATGCTAAGTGTAGGGCAACACACTGCACTCTTCCTTGGGAGAGCTACATTTCCTCAGCACTCCAACAGCTCCAGGTAATCTGTTCTCTCACGTCCTACATGTCATGCAAATTGCCTCAATGCCCTAGGCTGAGCGGCACTGAGAAATCAAAACTGCTTTGCATTCCTTCTACAAAGTCATACCTTAAGACCCCATACTTAGAGGAGAAACTCGGCTTGCGTTCCTCCTGTAACCAAAGCACAGTTCTTCCTCTTACACTGCAGGGTTGTAGAAGAGCCTAAGCCCCGATAGCGTTACCAAAGCGTTCCTTGGGAGAGGCAGTTCGCTACATGCAGAACTCCGTGCCAAGAAAACATTCTTCAGGGAAGGGACCATTGTGTAGTTTGAGGGAATATTTACTTGGTAGACATCACAAGGGGGTAGGCTGCGTGTTACCTGGAAACGGAGGCCTGATGGCACAAGGCTTGCTTTCCCATTTTGAAAGCTCCATTCATGCTGCCTTGAAGCTACCTAAATACCAGTGTTTTGGACGGGTCTCTAGTCACTGTAGGCAGAGCTGTGGGAAGGGAACGAGTTTTCTCTAAATCAACAGGGTGCTTTCGTAGCCTGGTGGGAGCTCCACCTAGAAGCTCTAGAGCTCAAAGGAAACTTGACGTGAGTCGTTTCCTCAACGTAAAGCCTTGAAGAGCCCTGCTGAAGCCAAAGCGTGGAGCAGTTTCCTGGAGACACGAGTTGCAGTTCTGCTTTCTTTGAACGTTAGTACGCTTATGAAGACACCTAGTAACTCCCGTGGGCACCCTATTCCCTGCAAGAACACCGAGGACCGGCATGCTCGACTGGGAAGCTCAGAAACATCAAGGCCCGGAAACCTTTCCCAGTCACTCTGTGTATGCTAAGTGTAGGGCAACACACTGCACGCCTCCTTGGGAGAGCTAGATTTCCTCAGCACTCCAACAGCTCCAGGCAATCTGTTGTCTCACGTCTACATGTCATGCATATCTGCCTCAATGCCCTAGGCTGAGCGGCACTGAGTAACCAATACTGTTTCACAGTCCTTCTACAAAGTCATACCTTAAGACCCCATACTTACAGGAGAAAGTTGGCTTGCATTCCTCCTGTAACCAAAGCACAGTTCTTCCTCTTACACTGCAGGGTTTTAGAAGAGCCTAAGCACCGAAAGCGTTACCAAAGCGTTCCTTGGGAGAGGCAGTTCGCTACATGCAGAACTCCGTGCCAAGAAAACATTCTTCAGGGAAGGGACCATTGTGTAGTTTGAGGGAATATTTACTTGGTAGACATCACAAGGGGGTAGGCTGCGTGCTCACTGGAAACGGAGACCTGATGGCACAAGTCTTGCTTTCCCATTTTGAAAGCTCCATTCATGCCGCCTTGAACCTACCTAAATACCAGAGTTTTGGACGAGTTTCTAGTCACTGTAGGCAGGGCTCTGGGAAGGGAACGAGTTTTCTCTAAATCAACAGGGTGCTTTCATAGCCTGGGTGGGAGCTCCTCCTGAGACGCTCTAGAGCCTCAAGGAAACTTGACGTGAGTCCTTTCCTCAAGGTAAAGCCTTGAAGAGCCCTGCTGAAGCGGAACGTGGAGAAGTTTCCTTGAGACATGAGTTGCAGTTCTCCTTTCTTTTAACATTAGTACGCTTTTCAAGACACCTAGGATCTCGCCTGGGCACCCTATTCCGTGCAAGAACACCGAGTACCGGCAGGCTCCACTGGGTTGCTAAGAAACATCCAGGCCCGGATACCTTTCCCAGTCACTCTGTGTATGCTAAGTGTAGGGCAACACACTGCACTCTTCCTTGGGAGAGCTACATTTCCTCAGCACTCCAACAGCTCCAGGTAATCTGTTCTCTCACGTCCTACATGTCATGCAAATTGCCTCAATGCCCTAGGCTGAGCGGCACTGAGAAATCAAAACTGCTTCGCATTCCTTCTACAAAGTCATACCTTAAGACCCCATACTTAGAGGAGAAACTCGGCTTGCGTTCCTCCTGTAACCAAAGCACAGTTCTTCCTCTTACACTGCAGGGTTTTAGAAGAGCCTAAGCCCCGATAGCGTTACCAAAGCGTTCCTTGGGAGAGGCAGTTCGCTACATGCAGAACTCCGTGCCAAGAAAACATTCTTCAGGGAAGGGACCATTGTGTAGTTTGAGGGAATATTTACTTGGTAGACATCACAAGGGGGTAGGCTGCGTGTTCCCTGGAAACGGAGACCTGATGGCACAAGGCTTGCTTTCCCATTTTGAAAGCTCCATTCATGCTGCCTTGAAGCTACCTAAATACCAGTGTTTTGGACGGGTCTCTAGTCACTGTAGGCAGGGCTCTGGGAAGGGAACGAGTTTTCTCTAAATCAACAGGGTGCTTTCGTAGCCTGGGTGGGAGCTCCACCTGAGACGCTCTAGAGCTCAAAGGAAACTTGACGTGAGTCCTTTCCTCAAGGTAAAGCCTTGAAGAGCCCTGCTGAAGCCGAAGCGTGGAGCAGTTTCCTGGAGACATGAGTTGCAGTTCTGCTTTCTTTGAACGTTAGTACGCTTATGAAGACACCTAGTAACTCTCCTGGGCACCCTATTCCCTGCAAGAACACCGAGGACCGGCATGCTCGACTGGGAAGCTCAGAAACATCCAGGCCCGGAAACCTTTCCCAGTCACTCTCAATATGCTAAGTGTAGGGCAACACACTGCACGCCTCCTTGGGAGAGCTAGATTTCCTCAGCACTCCAACAGCTCCAGGCAATCTGTTGTCTCACGTCTACATGTCATGCATATCTGCCTCAATGCCCTAGGCTGAGTGGCACTGAGTAACCAATACTCTTTCACATTCCTTCTACAAAGTCATACCTTAAGACCCCATACTTACAGGAGAAAGTTGCCTTGCGTTCCTGCTGTAACCAAAGCACAGTTCTTCCTCTTACACTGCAGGGTTTTAGAAGAGGCTAAGCCCCTATAGCGTACCTAGAGCATTCCTTGAGAGAGGCAGTTCGCTACATGCAGAACTCCGTGCCAAGAACACGTTATTCAGGGAAGGGACCAGTGTGTCACTAGAGTGTATATTAACTTGGTAGAAATCACAAGGAGGTAGGCTGCGTGTTCACTGGAAACGGGGACCTGATGGCACAAGGCTTGCTTTCCCATTTTCAAAGCTCCATTCATGCCGCCTTGAACCTACCTAAATACCAGTGTTTTGGACGAGTTTCTAGTCACTGTAGGCAGGGCTCTGGGAAGGGAACGAGTTTTCTCGAAATCAACAGGGTGCTTTCCTAGCCTGGGTGGGAGCTCCTCCTGAGACGCTCTAGAGCTACAAGGAAACTTGACGTGAGTCCTTTCCTCAAGGTAAAGCCTTGAAGAGCCCTGCTGAAGCGGAACGTGGAGAAGTTTCCTTGAGACAGGAGTTGCAGTTCTCCTTTCTTTTAACGTTACTACGCTTTTCAAGACACCTAGGATCTCGCCTGGGCACCCTATTCCGTGCAAGAACACCGAGTACCGGCAGGCTCCACTGGGTTGCTAAGAAACATCCAGGCCCGGATACCTTTCCCAGTCACTCTGTGTATGCTAAGTGTAGGGCAACACACTGCACTCTTCCTTGGGAGAGCTACATTTCCTCAGCACTCCAACAGCTCCAGGTAATCTGTTCTCTCACGTCCTACATGTCATGCAAATTGCCTCAATGCCCTAGGCTGAGCGGCACTGAGAAATCAAAACTGCTTCGCATTCCTTCTACAAAGTCATACCTTAAGACCCCATACTTACAGGAGAAACTCGGCTTGCGTTCCTCCTGTAACCAAAGCACAGTTCTTCCTCTTACACTGCAGGGTTTTAGAAGAGCCTAAGCCCCGATAGCGTTACCAAAGCGTTCCTTGGGAGAGGCAGTTCGCTACATGCAGAACTCCGTGCCAAGAAAACATTCTTCAGGGAAGGGACCATTGTGTAGTTTGAGGGAATATTTACTTGGTAGACATCACAAGGGGGTAGGCTGCGTGTTACCTGGAAACGGAGACCTGATGGCACAAGGCATGCTTTCCCATTTTGAAAGCGCCATTCATGCTGCCTTGAAGCTACCTAAATACCAGTATTTTGGACGGGTCTCTAGTCACTGTAGGCAGGGCTGTGGGAAGGGAACGAGTTTTCTCTAAATCAACAGGGTGCTTTCGTAGCCTGGTGGGAGCTCCACCTAGAAGCTCTAGAGCTCAAAGGAAACTTGACGTGAGTCGTTTCCTCAAGGTAAAGCCTTGAAGAGCCCTGCTGAAGCCAAAGCGTGGAGCAGTTTCCTGGAGACATGAGTTGCAGTTCTGCTTTCTTTGAACGTTAGTACGCTTATGAAGTCACCTAGTAACTCCCGTGGGCACCCTATTCCCTGCAAGAACACCGAGGACCGGCATGCTCGAATGGGAAGCTCAGAAACATCAAGGCCCGGAAACCTTTCCCAGTCACTCTGTGTATGCTAAGTGTAGGGCAACACACTGCACGCCTCCTTGGGAGAGCTAGATTTCCTCAGCACTCCAACAGCTCCAGGCAATCTGTTGTCTCACGTCTACATGTCATGCATATCTGCCTCAAAGCCCTAGGCTGAGCGGCACTGAGTAACCAATACTGTTTCACAGTCCTTCTACAAAGTCATACCTTAAGACCCCATACTTACAGGAGAAAGTTGGCTTGCATTCCTCCTGTAACCAAAGCACAGTTCTTCCTCTTACACTGCAGGGTTTTAGAAGAGCCTAAGCACCGAAAGCGTTACCAAAGCGTTCCTTGGGAGAGGCAGTTCACTACATGCAGAACTCCGTGCCAAGAAAACATTCTTCAGGGAAGGGACCATTGTGTAGTTTGAGGGAATATTTACTTGGTAGACATCACAAGGGGGTAGGCTGCGTGCTCACTGGAAACGGAGACCTGATGGCACAAGTCTTGCTTTCCCATTTTGAAAGCTCCATTCATGCCGCCTTGAACCTACCTAAATACCAGAGTTTTGGACGAGTTTCTAGTCACTGTAGGCAGGGCTCTGGGAAGGGAACGAGTTTTCTCTAAATCAACAGGGTGCTTTCATAGCCTGGGTGGGAGCTCCTCCTGAGACGCTCTAGAGCCTCAAGGAAACTTGACGTGAGTCCTTTCCTCAAGGTAAAGCCTTGAAGAGCCCTGCTGAAGCGGAACGTGGAGAAGTTTCCTTGAGACATGAGTTGCAGTTCTCCTTTCTTTTAACATTAGTACGCTTTTCAAGACACCTAGGATCTCGCCTGGGCACCCTATTCCGTGCAAGAACACCGAGTACCGGCAGGCTCCACTGGGTTGCTAAGAAACATCCAGGCCCGGATACCTTTCCCAGTCACTCTGTGTATGCTAAGTGTAGGGCAACACACTGCACTCTTCCTTGGGAGAGCTACATTTCCTCAGCACTCCAACAGCTCCAGGTAATCTGTTCTCTCACGTCCTACATGTCATGCAAATTGCCTCAATGCCCTAGGCTGAGCGGCACTGAGAAATCAAAACTGCTTTGCATTCCTTCTACAAAGTCATACCTTAAGACCCCATACGTACAGGAGAAACTCGGCTTGCGTTCCTCCTGTAACCAAAGCACAGTTCTTCCTCTTACACTGCAGGGTTTTAGAAGAGCCTAAGCCCCGATAGCGTTACCAAAGCGTTCCTTGGGAGAGGCAGTTCGCTACATGCAGAACTCCGTGCCAAGAAAACATTCTTCAGGGAAGGAACCATTGTGTAGTTTGAGGGAATATTTACTTGGTACACATCACAAGGGGGTAGGCTGCGTGCTCACTGGAAACGGAGACCTGATGGCACAAGGCTTGCTTTCCCATTTTGAAAGCTCCATTCATGCTGCCTTGAAGCTACCTAAATACCAGTGTTTTGGACGGGTCTCTAGTCACTGTAGGCAGGGCTCTGGGAAGGGAACGAGTTTTCTCTAAATCAACAGGGTGCTTTCCTAGCCTGGGTGGGAGCTCCAACTGAGACGCTCTAGAGCTCAAAGGAAACTTGACGTGAGTCGTTTCCTCAAGGTAAAGCCTTGAAGAGCCCTGCTGAAGCCGAAGCGTGGAGCAGTTTCCTGGAGACACGAGTTGCAGTTCTGCTTTCTTTGAACGTTAGTACGCTTATGAAGACACCTAGTAACTCCCGTGGGCACCCTATTCCCTGCAAGAACACCGAGGACCGGCATGCTCGACTGGGAAGCTCAGAAACATCAAGGCCCGGAAACCTTTCCCAGTCACTCTCAATATGCTAAGTGTAGGGCAACACACTGCACGCCTCCTTGGGAGAGCTAGATTTCCTCAGCACTCCAACAGCTCAAGGCAATCTGTTGTCTCACATCTACATGTCATGCATATCTGCCTCAGTGCCCTAGGCTGAGCGGCACTGAGTAACCAATACTGTTTCACAGTCCTTCTACAAGTTCATACCTTAAGACCCCATACTTACAGGAGAAAGTTGGCTTGCATTCCTCCTGTAACCAAAGCACAGTTCTTCCTCTTACAGTGCAGGGTTTTAGAAGAGCCTAAGCACCGAAAGCGTTACCAAAGCGTTCCTTGGGAGAGGCAGTTCGCTACATGCAGAACTCCGTGCCAAGAAAACATTCTTCAGGGAAGGGACCATTGTGTAGTTTGAGGGAATATTTACTTGGTAGACATCACAAGGGGGTAGGCTGCGTGCTCACTGGAAACGGAGACCTGATGGCACAAGTCTTGCTTTCCCATTTTGAAAGCTCCATTCATGCCGCCTTGAACCTACCTAAATACCAGAGTTTTGGACGAGTTTCTTGTCACTGTAGGCAGGGCTCTGGGAAGGGAACGAGTTTTCTCTAAATCAACAGGGTGCTTTCATAGCCTGGGTGGGAGCTCCTCCTGAGACGCTCTAGAGCCTCAAGGAAACTTGACGTGAGTCCTTTCCTCAAGGTAAAGCCTTGAAGAGCCCTGCTGAAGCGGAACGTGGAGAAGTTTCCTTGAGACATGAGTTGCAGTTCTCCTTTCTTTTAACATTAGTACGCTTTTCAAGACACCTAGGTTCTCGCCTGGGCACCCTATTCCGTGCAAGAACACTGAGTACCGGCAGGCTCCACTGGGTTGCTAAGAAACATCCAGGCCCAGATACCTTTCCCAGTCACTCTGTGTATGCTAAGTGTAGGGCAACACACTGCACTCTTCCTTGGGAGAGCTACATTTCCTCAGCACTCCAACAGCTCCAGGTAATCTGTTCTCTCACGTCCTACATGTCATGCAAATTGCCTCAATGCCCTAGGCTGAGCGGCACTGACAAATCAAAACTGCTTTGCATTCCTTCTACAAAGTCATACCTTAAGACCCCATACTTAGAGGAGAAACTCGGCTTGCGTTCCTCCTGTAACCAAAGCACAGTTCTTCCTCTTACACTGCAGGGTTTTAGAAGAGCCTAAGCCCCGATAGCGTTACCAAAGCGTTCCTTGGGAGAGGCAGTTCGCTACATGCAGAACTCCGTGCCAAGAAAACATTCTTCAGGGAAGGGACCATTGTGTAGTTTGAGGGAATATTTACTTGGTAGACATCACAAGGGGGTAGGCTTTGTGTTCCCTGGAAACGGAGACCTGATGGCACAAGGCTTGCTTTCCCATTTTGAAAGCTCCATTCATGCTGCCTTGAAGCTACCTAAATACCAGTGTTTTGGACGGGTCTCTAGTCACTGTAGGCAGGGCTGTGGGAAGGGAACGAGTTTTCTCTAAATCAACAGGGTGCTTTCGTAGCCTGGGTGGGAACTCCACCTGAGACGCTCTAGAGCTCAAAGGAAACTTGACGTGAGTCGTTTCCTCAAGGTAAAGCCTTGAAGAGCCCTGCTGAAGCCGAAGCGTGGAGCAGTTTCCTGGAGACATGAGTTGCAGTTCTGCTTTCTTTGAACGTTAGTACGCTTATGAAGACACCTAGTAACTCCCGTGGGCACCCTATTCCCTGCAAGAACACCGAGGACCGGCATGCTCGACTGGGAAGCTCAGAAACATCCAGGCCCGGAAACCTTTCCCAGTCACTCTCAATATGCTAAGTGTAGGGCAACACACTGCACGCCTCCTTGGGAGAGCTAGATTTCCTCAGCACTCCAACAGCTCAAGGCAATCTGTTGTCTCACATCGACATGTCATGCATATCTGCCTCAGTGCCATAGGCTGAGCGGCACTGAGAAACCAATACTCTTTCACATTCCTTCTACAAAGTCATACCTTACGACCCCATACTTACAGGAGAAAGTTGGCTTGCGTTCCTGCTGTAACCAAAGCACAGTTCTTCCTCTTACACTGCAGGGTTTTAGAAGAGGCTAAGCCCCTATAGCGTACCTAGAGCATTCCTTGGGAGAGGCAGTTCGCTACATGCAGAACTCCGTGCCAAGAACACGTTATTCAGGGAAGGGACCAGTGTGTCACTAGAGTGTATATTAACTTGGTAGAAATCACAAGGAGGTAGGCTGCGTGTTCACTGGAAACGGGGACCTGATGGCACAAGGCTTGCTTTCCCATTTTGAAAGCTCCATTCATGCCGCCTTGAACCTACCTAAATACCAGTGTTTTGGACGAGTTTCTAGCCACTGTAGGCAGGGCTCTGGGAAGGGAACGAGTTTTCTCGAAATCAACAGGGTGCTTTCGTAGCCTGGGTGGGAGCTCCTCCTGAGACGCTCTAGAGCCTCAAGGAAACTTGACGTGAGTCCTTTCCTCAAGGTAAAGCCTTGAAGAGCCCTGCTGAAGCGGCACGTGGAGAAGTTTCCTTGAGACAGGAGTTGCAGTTCTCCTTTCTTTTAACGTTACTACGCTTTTCAAGACACCTAGGATCTCGCCTGGGCACCCTATTCCGTGCAAGAACACCGAGTACCGGCAGGCTCCACTGGGTTGCTAAGAAACATCCAGGCCCGGATACCTTTCCCAGTCACTCTGTGTATGCTAAGTGTAGGGCAACACACTGCACTCTTCCTTGGGAGAGCTACATTTCCTCAGCACTCCAACAGCTCCAGGTAATCTGTTCTCTCACGTCCTACATGTCATGCAAATTGCCTCAATGCCCTAGGCTGAGCGGCACTGAGAAATCAAAACTGCTTCGCATTCCTTCTACAAAGTCATACCTTAATACCGCATAGTTAGAGGAGAAACTCGGCTTGCGTTCCTCCTGTAACCAAAGCACAGTTCTTCCTCTTACACTGCAGGGTTTTAGAAGAGCCTAAGCCCCGATAGCGTTACCAAAGCGTTCCTTGGGAGAGGCAGTTCGCTACATGCAGAACTCCGTGCCAAGAAAACATTCTTCAGGGAAGGGACCATTGTGTAGTTTGAGGGAATATTTACTTGGTAGACATCACAAGGGGGTAGGCTGCGTGTTCCCTGGAAACGGAGACCTGATGGCACAAGGCTTGCTTTCCCATTTTGAAAGCTCCATTCATGCTGCCTTGAAGCTACCTAAATACCAGTGTTTTGGACGGGTCTCTAGTCACTGTAGGCAGGGCTCTGGGAAGGGAACGAGTTTTCTCTAAATCAACAGGGTGCTTTCGTAGCCTGGGTGGGAGCTCCAACTGAGACGCTCTAGAGCTGAAAGGAAACTTGACGTGAGTCGTTTCCTCAAGGTAAAGCCTTGAAGGGCCCTGCTGAAGCCGAAGCGTGGAGCAGTTTGCTGGAGACATGAGTTGCAGTTCTGCTTTCTTTGATTGTTAGTACGCTTATGAAGACACCTAGTAACTCTCGTGGGCACCCTATTCCCTGCACGAACACCGAGGACCGGCATGCTCGACTGGGAAGCTCAGAAACATCCAGGCCCGGAAACCTTTCCCAGTCACTCTCAATATGCTAAGTGTAAGGCAACACACTGCACGCCTCCTTGGAAGAGCTAGATTTCCTCAGCACTCCAACAGCTCCAGGCAATCTGTTGTCTCACGTCTACATGTCATGCATATCTGCCTCAATGCCCTAGGCTGAGCGGCACTGAGAAACCAATACTCTTTCACATTCCTTCTACAAAGTCATACCTTAAGACCCCATACTTACAGGAGAAAGTTGCCTTGCGTTCCTGCTGTAACCAAAGCACAGTTCTTCCTCTTACACTGCAGGGTTTTAGAAGAGCCTAAGCCCCGATAGCGTTACCAAAGCGTTCCTTGGGAGAGGCAGTTCGCTACATGCAGAACTCCGTGCCAAGAAAACATTCTTCAGGGAAGGGACCATTGTGTAGTTTGAGGGAATATTTACTTGGTAGACATCACAAGGGGGTAGGCTGCGTGTTCCCTGGAAACGGAGACCTGATGGCACAAGGCTTGCTTTCCCATTTTGAAAGCTCCATTCATGCTGCCTTGAAGCTACCTAAATACCAGTGTTTTGGACGGGTCTCTAGTCACTGTAGGCAGGGCTGTGGGAAGGGAACGAGTTTTCTCTAAATCAACAGGGTGCTTTCGTAGCCTGGGTGGGAGCTCCAACTGAGACGCTCTAGAGCTCAAAGGAAACTTGACGTGAGTCGTTTCCTCAAGGTAAAGCCTTGAAGGGCCCTGCTGAAGCCGAAGCGTGGAGCAGTTTCCTGGAGACATGAGTTGCAGTTCTGCTTTCTTTGAACGTTAGTACGCTTATGAAGACACCTAGTAACTCTCGTGGGCACCCTATTCCCTGCAAGAACACCGAGGACCGGCATGCTCGACTGGGAAGCTCAGAAACATCCAGGCCCGGAAACCTTTCCCAGTCACTCTCAATATGCTAAGGGTAGGGCAACACACTGCACGCCTCCTTGGGAGAGCTAGATTTCCTCAGCACTCCAACAGCTCCAGGCAATCTGTTGTCTCACGTCTACATGTCATGCATATCTGCCTCAATGCCCTAGGCTGAGCCGCACTGAGAAACCAATACTCTTTCACATTCCTTCTACAAAGTCATACCTTACGACCCCATACTTACAGGAGAAAGTTGGCTTGCGTTCCTGCTGTAACCAAAGCACAGTTCTTCCTCTTACACTGCAGGGTTTTAGAAGAGGCTAAGCCCCTATAGCGTACCTAGAGCATTCCTTGGGAGAGGCAGTTCGCTACATGCAGAACTCCGTGCCAAGAACACGTTATTCAGGGAAGGGACCAGTGTGTCACTAGAGTGTATATTAACTTGGTAGAAATCACAAGGAGGTAGGCTGCGTGTTCACTGGAAACGGGGACCTGATGGCACAAGGCTTGCTTTCCCATTTTGAAAGCTCCATTCATGCCGCCTTGAACCTACCTAAATACCAGTGTTTTGGACGAGTTTCTAGTCACTGTAGGCAGGGCTCTGGGAAGGGAACGAGTTTTCTCGAAATCAACAGGGTGCTTTCGTAGCCTGGGTGGGAGCTCCTCCTGAGATGCTCTAGAGCTACAAGGAAACTTGACGTGAGTCCTTTCCTCAAGGTAAAGCCTTGAAGAGCCCTGCTGAAGCGGCACGTGGAGAAGTTTCCTTGAGACAGGAGTTGCAGTTCTCCTTTCTTTTAACGTTACTACGCTTTTCAAGACACCTAGGATCTCGCCTGGGCACCCTATTCCGTGCAAGAACACCGAGTACCGGCAGGCTCCACTGGGTTGCTAAGAAACATCCAGGCCCGGATACCTTTCCCAGTCACTCTGGGTATTCTAAGTGTAGGGCAACACACTGCACTCTTCCTTGGGAGAGCTACATTTCCTCAGCACTCCAACAGCTCCAGGTAATCTGTTCTCTCACGTCCTACATGTCATGCAAATTGCCTCAATGCCCTAGGCTGAGCGGCACTGAGAAATCAAAACTGCTTCGCATTCCTTCTACAAAGTCATACCTTAAGACCCCATACTTACAGGAGAAACTCGGCTTGCGTTCCTCCTGTAACCAAAGCACAGTTCTTCCTCTTACACTGCAGGGTTTTAGAAGAGCCTAAGCCCCGATAGCGTTACCAAAGCGTTCCTTGGGAGAGGCAGTTCGCTACATGCAGAACTCCGTGCCAAGAACACGTTATTCAGGGAAGGGACCAGTGTGTCTCTAGAGTGTATATTAACTTGGTAGAAATCACAAGGAGGTAGGCTGCGTGTTCACTGGAAACGGGGACCTGATGGCACAAGGCTTGCTTTCCCATTTTGAAAGCTCCATTCATGCCGCCTTGAACCTACCTAAATACCAGTGTTTTGGACGAGTTTCTAGTCACTGTAGGCAGGCCTCTGGGAAGGGAACGAGTTTTCTCGAAATCAACAGGGTGCTTTCGTAGCCTGGGTGGGAGCTCCTCCTGAGACGCTCTAGAGCCTCAAGGAAACTTGACGTGAGTCCTTTCCTCAAGGTAAAGCCTTGAAGAGCCCTGCTGAAGCCAAAGCGTGGAGCAGTTTCCTGGAGACACGAGTTGCAGTTCTGCTTTCTTTGAACGTTAGTACGCTTATGAAGACACCTAGTAACTCCCGTGGGCACCCTATTCCCTGCAAGAACACCGAGGACCGGCATGCTCGACTGGGAAGCTCAGAAACATCAAGGCCCGGAAACCTTTCCCAGTCACTCTGTGTATGCTAAGTGTAGGGCAACACACTGCACGCCTCCTTGGGAGAGCTAGATTTCCTCAGCACTCCAACAGCTCCAGGCAATCTGTTGTCTCACGTCTACATGTCATGCATATCTGCCTCAATGCCCTAGGCTGAGCGGCACTGAGTAATCAATACTGTTTCACAGTCCTTCTACAAAGTCATACCTTAAGACCCCATACTTACAGGAGAAAGTTGGCTTGCATTCCTCCTGTAACCAAAGCACAGTTCTTCCTCTTACACTGCAGGGTTTTAGAAGAGCCTAAGCACCGAAAGCGTTACCAAAGCGTTCCTTGGGAGAGGCAGTTCGCTACATGCAGAACTCCGTGCCAAGAAAACATTCTTCAGGGAAGGGACCATTGTGTAGTTTGAGGGAATATTTACTTGGTAGACATCACAAGGGGGTAGGCTGCGTGCTCACTGGAAACGGAGACCTGATGGCACAAGTCTTGCTTTCCCATTTTGAAAGCTCCATTCATGCCGCCTTGAACCTACCTAAATACCAGAGTTTTGGACGAGTTTCTAGTCACTGTAGGCAGGGCTCTGGGAAGGGAACGAGTTTTCTCTAAATCAACAGGGTGCTTTCATAGCCTGGGTGGGAGCTCCTCCTGAGACGCTCTAGAGCCTCAAGGAAACTTGACGTGAGTCCTTTCCTCAAGGTAAAGCCTTGAAGAGCCCTGCTGAAGCGGAACGTGGAGAAATTTCCTTGAGACATGAGTTGCAGTTCTCCTTTCTTTTAACATTAGTACGCTTTTCAAGACACCTAGGATCTCGCCTGGGCACCTTATTCCGTGCAAGAACACAGAGTACCGGCAGGCTCCACTGGGTTGCTAAGAAACATCCAGGCCCGGATACCTTTCCCAGTCACTCTGTGTATGCTAAGTGTAGGGCAACACACTGCACTCTTCCTTGGGAGAGCTACATTTCCTCAGCACTCCAACAGCTCCAGGTAATCTGTTCTCTCACGTCCTACATGCCATGCAAATTGCCTCAATGCCCTAGGCTGAGCGGCACTGAGAAATCAAAACTGCTTCGCATTCCTTCTACAAAGTCATACCTTAAGACCGCATAGTTAGAGGAGAAACTCGGCTTGCGTTCCTCCTGTAACCAAAGCACAGTTCTTCCTCTTACACTGCAGGGTTTTAGAAGAGCCTAAGCCCCGATAGCGTTACCAAAGCGTTCCTTGGGAGAGGCAGTTCGCTACATGCAGAACTCCGTGCCAAGAAAACATTCTTCAGGGAAGGGACCATTGTGTAGTTTGAGGGAATATTTACTTGGTAGACATCACAAGGGGGTAGGCTGCGTGTTCCCTGGAAACGGAGACCTGATGGCACAAGGCTTGCTTTCCCATTTTGAAAGCTCCATTCATGCTGCCTTGAAGCTACCTAAATACCAGTGTTTTGGACGGGTCTCTAGTCACTGTAGGCAGGGCTCTGGGAAGGGAACGAGTTTTCTCTAAATCAACAGGGTGCTTTCGTAGCCTGGGTGGGAGCTCCACCTGAGACGCTCTAGAGCTCAAAGGAAACTTGACGTGAGTCGTTTCCTCAAGGTAAAGCCTTGAAGAGCCCTGCTGAAGCCGAAGCGTGGAGCAGTTTCCTGGAGACATGAGTTGCAGTTCTGCTTTCTTTGAACGTTAGTACGCTTATGAAGACACCTAGTAACTCTCCTGGGCACCCTATTCCCTGCAAGAACACCGAGGACCGGCATGCTCGACTGGGAAGCTCAGAAACATCCAGGCCCGGAAACCTTTCCCAGTGACTCTCAATATGCTAAAGGTAGGGCAACACACTGCACGCCTCCTTGGGAGAGCTAGATTTCCTCAGCACTCCAACAGCTCCAGGCAATCTGTTGTCTCACGTCTACATGTCATGCATATCTGCCTCAATGCCCTAGGCTGAGTGGCACTGAGTAACCAATACTCTTTCACATTCCTTCTACAAAGTCATACCTTAAGACCCCATACTTACAGGAGAAAGTTGCCTTGCGTTCCTGCTGTAACCAAAGCACAGTTCTTCCTCTTACACTGCAGGGTTTTAGAAGAGGCTAAGCCCCTATAGCGTACCTAGAGCATTCCTTGAGAGAGGCAGTTCGCTACATGCAGAACTCCGTGCCAAGAACACGTTATTCAGGGAAGGGACCAGTGTGTCTCTAGAGTGTATATTAACTTGGTAGAAATCACAAGGAGGTAGGCTGCGTGTTCACTGGAAACGGGGACCTGATGGCACAAGGCTTGCTTTCCCATTTTGAAAGCTCCATTCATGCCGCCTTGAACCTACCTAAATACCAGTGTTTTGGACGAGTTTCTAGTCACTGTAGGCAGGGCTCTGGGAAGGGAACGAGTTTTCTCGAAATCAACAGGGTGCTTTCGTAGCCTGGGTGGGAGCTCCTCCTGAGACGCTCTAGAGCTACAAGGAAACTTGACGTGAGTCCTTTCCTCAAGGTAAAGCCTTGAAGAGCCCTGCTGAAGCGGCACGTGGAGAAGTTTCCTTGAGACAGGAGTTGCAGTTTTCCTTTCTTTTAACGTTACTACGCTTTTCAAGACACCTAGGATCTCGCCTGGGCACCCTATTCCGTGCAAGAACACCGAGTACCGGCAGGCTCCACTGGGTTGCTAAGAAACATCCAGGCCCGGATAATTTTCCCAGTCACTCTGTGTATGCTAAGTGTAGGGCAACACACTGCACTCTTCCTTGGGAGAGCTACATTTCCTCAGCACTCCAACAGCTCCAGGTAATCTGTTCTCTCACGTCCTACATGTCATGCAAATTGCCTCAATGCCCTAGGCTGAGCGGCACTGAGAAATCAAAACTGCTTCGCATTCCTTCTACAAAGTCATACCTTAAGACCCCATACTTACAGGAGAAACTCGGCTTGCGTTCCTCCTGTAACCAAAGCACAGTTCTTCCTCTTACACTGCAGGGTTTTAGAAGAGCCTAAGCCCCGATAGCGTTACCAAAGCGTTCCTTGGGAGAGGCAGTTCGCTACATGCAGAACTCCGTGCCAAGAAAACATTCTTCAGGGAAGGGACCATTGTGTAGTTTGAGGGAATATTTACTTGGTAGACATCACAAGGGGGTAGGCTGCGTGTTACCTGGAAACGGAGACCTGATGGCACAAGGCTTGCTTTCCCATTTTGAAAGCGCCATTCATGCTGCCTTGAAGCTACCTAAATACCAGTATTTTGGACGGGTCTCTAGTCACTGTAGGCAGGGCTGTGGGAAGGGAACGAGTTTTCTCTAAATCAACAGGGTGCTTTCGTAGCCTGGTGGGAGCTCCACCTAGAAGCTCTAGAGCTCAAAGGAAACTTGACGTGAGTCGTTTCCTCAAGGTAAAGCCTTGAAGAGCCCTGCTGAAGCCAAAGCGTGGAGCAGTTTCCTGGAGACATGAGTTGCAGTTCTGCTTTCTTTGAACGTTAGTACGCTTATGAAGACACCTAGTAACTCCCGTGGGCACCCTATTCCCTGCAAGAACACCGAGGACCGGCATGCTCGAATGGGAAGCTCAAAAACATCAAGGCCCGGAAACCTTTCCCAGTCACTCTGTGTATGCTAAGTGTAGGGCAACACACTGCACGCCTCCTTGGGAGAGCTAGATTTCCTCAGCACTCCAACAGCTCCAGGCAATCTGTTGTCTCACGTCTACATGTCATGCATATCTGCCTCAATGCCCTAGGCTGAGCGGCACTGAGTAACCAATACTGTTTCACAGTCCTTCTACAAAGTCATACCTTAAGACCCCATACTTACAGGAGAAAGTTGGCTTGCATTCCTCCTGTAACCAAAGCACAGTTCTTCCTCTTACACTGCAGGGTTTTAGAAGAGCCTAAGCACCGAAAGCGTTACCAAAGCGTTCCTTGGGAGAGGCAGTTCGCTACATGCAGAACTCCGTGCCAAGAAAACATTCTTCAGGGAAGGGACCATTGTGTAGTTTGAGGGAATATTTACTTGGTAGACATCACAAGGGGGTAGGCTGCGTGCTCACTGGAAACGGAGACCTGATGGCACAAGTCTTGCTTTCCCATTTTGAAAGCTCCATTCATGCCGCCTTGAACCTACCTAAATACCAGAGTTTTGGACGAGTTTCTAGTCACTGTAGGCAGGGCTCTGGGAAGGGATCGAGTTTTCTCTAAATCAACAGGGTGCTTTCATAGCCTGGGTGGGAGCTCCTCCTGAGACGCTCTAGAGCCTCAAGGAAACTTGACGTGAGTCCTTTCCTCAAGGTAAAGCCTTGAAGAGCCCTGCTGAAGCGGAACGTGGAGAAGTTTCCTTGAGACATGAGTTGCAGTTCTCCTTTCTTTTAACATTAGTACGCTTTTCAAGACACCTAGGATCTCGCCTGGGCACCCTATTCCGTGCAAGAACACCGAGTACCGGCAGGCTCCACTGGGTTGCTAAGAAACATCCAGGCCCGGATACCTTTCCCAGTCACTCTGTGTATGCTAAGTGTAGGGCAACACACTGCACTCTTCCTTGGGAGAGCTACATTTCCTCAGCACTCCAACAGCTCCAGGTAATCTGTTCTCTCACGTCCTACATGTCATGCAAATTGCCTCAATGCCCTAGGCTGAGCGGCACTGAGAAATCAAAACTGCTTCGCATTCCTTCTACAAAGTCATACCTTAAGACCGCATAGTTAGAGGAGAAACTCGGCTTGCGTTCCTCCTGTAACCAAAGCACAGTTCTTCCTCTTACACTGCAGGGTTTTAGAAGAGCCTAAGCCCCGATAGCGTTACCAAAGCGTTCCTTGGGAGAGGCAGTTCGCTACATGCAGAACTCCGTGCCAAGAAAACATTCTTCAGGGAAGGGACCATTGTGTAGTTTGAGGGAATATTTACTTGGTAGACATCACAAGGGGGTAGGCTGCGTGTTCCCTGGAAACGGAGACCTGATGGCACAAGGCTTGCTTTCCCATTTTGAAAGCTCCATTCATGCTGCCTTGAAGCTACCTAAATACCAGTGTTTTGGACGGGTCTCTAGTCACTGTAGGCAGGGCTCTGGGAAGGGAACGAGTTTTCTCTAAATCAACAGGGTGCTTTCGTAGCCTGGGTGGGAGCTCCACCTGAGACGCTCTAGAGCTCAAAGGAAACTTGACGTGAGTCGTTTCCTCAAGGTAAAGCCTTGAAGAGCCCTGCTGAAGCCGAAGCGTGGAGCAGTTTCCTGGAGACATGAGTTGCAGTTCTGCTTTCTTTGAACGTTAGTACGCTTATGAAGACACCTAGTAACTCTCCTGGGCACCCTATTCCCTGCAAGAACACCGAGGACCGGCATGCTCGACTGGGAAGCTCAGAAACATCCAGGCCCGGAAACCTTTCCCAGTGACTCTCAATATGCTAAAGGTAGGGCAACACACTGCACGCCTCCTTGGGAGAGCTAGATTTCCTCAGCACTCCAACAGCTCCAGGCAATCTGTTGTCTCACGTCTACATGTCATGCATATCTGCCTCAATGCCCTAGGCTGAGTGGCACTGAGTAACCAATACTCTTTCACATTCCTTCTACAAAGTCATACCTTAAGACCCCATACTTACAGGAGAAAGTTGCCTTGCGTTCCTGCTGTAACCAAAGCACAGTTCTTCCTCTTACACTGCAGGGTTTTAGAAGAGGCTAAGCCCCTATAGCGTACCTAGAGCATTCCTTGAGAGAGGCAGTTCGCTACATGCAGAACTCCGTGCCAAGAACACGTTATTCAGGGAAGGGACCAGTGTGTCTCTAGAGTGTATATTAACTTGGTAGAAATCACAAGGAGGTAGGCTGCGTGTTCACTGGAAACGGGGACCTGATGGCACAAGGCTTGCTTTCCCATTTTGAAAGCTCCATTCATGCCGCCTTGAACCTACCTAAATACCAGTGTTTTGGACGAGTTTCTAGTCACTGTAGGCAGGGCTCTGGGAAGGGAACGAGTTTTCTCGAAATCAACAGGGTGCTTTCGTAGCCTGGGTGGGAGCTCCTCCTGAGACGCTCTAGAGCTACAAGGAAACTTGACGTGAGTCCTTTCCTCAAGGTAAAGCCTTGAAGAGCCCTGCTGAAGCGGCACGTGGAGAAGTTTCCTTGAGACAGGAGTTGCAGTTTTCCTTTCTTTTAACGTTACTACGCTTTTCAAGACACCTAGGATCTCGCCTGGGCACCCTATTCCGTGCAAGAACACCGAGTACCGGCAGGCTCCACTGGGTTGCTAAGAAACATCCAGGCCCGGATAATTTTCCCAGTCACTCTGTGTATGCTAAGTGTAGGGCAACACACTGCACTCTTCCTTGGGAGAGCTACATTTCCTCAGCACTCCAACAGCTCCAGGTAATCTGTTCTCTCACGTCCTACATGTCATGCAAATTGCCTCAATGCCCTAGGCTGAGCGGCACTGAGAAATCAAAACTGCTTCGCATTCCTTCTACAAAGTCATACCTTAAGACCCCATACTTACAGGAGAAACTCGGCTTGCGTTCCTCCTGTAACCAAAGCACAGTTCTTCCTCTTACACTGCAGGGTTTTAGAAGAGCCTAAGCCCCGATAGCGTTACCAAAGCGTTCCTTGGGAGAGGCAGTTCGCTACATGCAGAACTCCGTGCCAAGAAAACATTCTTCAGGGAAGGGACCATTGTGTAGTTTGAGGGAATATTTACTTGGTAGACATCACAAGGGGGTAGGCTGCGTGTTACCTGGAAACGGAGACCTGATGGCACAAGGCTTGCTTTCCCATTTTGAAAGCGCCATTCATGCTGCCTTGAAGCTACCTAAATACCAGTATTTTGGACGGGTCTCTAGTCACTGTAGGCAGGGCTGTGGGAAGGGAACGAGTTTTCTCTAAATCAACAGGGTGCTTTCGTAGCCTGGTGGGAGCTCCACCTAGAAGCTCTAGAGCTCAAAGGAAACTTGACGTGAGTCGTTTCCTCAAGGTAAAGCCTTGAAGAGCCCTGCTAAAGCCAAAGCGTGGAGCAGTTTCCTGGAGACATGAGTTGCAGTTCTGCTTTCTTTGAACGTTAGTACGCTTATGAAGACACCTAGTAACTCCCGTGGGCACCCTATTCCCTGCAAGAACACCGAGGACCGGCATGCTCGAATGGGAAGCTCAGAAACATCAAGGCCCGGAAACCTTTCCCAGTCACTCTGTGTATGCTAAGTGTAGGGCAACACACTGCACGCCTCCTTGGGAGAGCTAGATTTCCTCAGCACTCCAACAGCTCCAGGCAATCTGTTGTCTCACGTCTACATGTCATGCATATCTGCCTCAATGCCCTAGGCTGAGCGGCACTGAGTAACCAATACTGTTTCACAGTCCTTCTACAAAGTCATACCTTAAGACCCCATACTTACAGGAGAAAGTTGGCTTGCATTCCTCCTGTAACCAAAGCACAGTTCTTCCTCTTACACTGCAGGGTTTTAGAAGAGCCTAAGCACCGAAAGCGTTACCAAAGCGTTCCTTGGGAGAGGCAGTTCGCTACATGCAGAACTCCGTGCCAAGAAAACATTCTTCAGGGAAGGGACCATTGTGTAGTTTGAGGGAATATTTACTTGGTAGACATCACAAGGGGGTAGGCTGCGTGCTCACTGGAAACGGAGACCTGATGGCACAAGTCTTGCTTTCCCATTTTGAAAGCTCCATTCATGCCGCCTTGAACCTACCTAAATACCAGAGTTTTGGACGAGTTTCTAGTCACTGTAGGCAGGGCTCTGGGAAGGGATCGAGTTTTCTCTAAATCAACAGGGTGCTTTCATAGCCTGGGTGGGAGCTCCTCCTGAGACGCTCTAGAGCCTCAAGGAAACTTGACGTGAGTCCTTTCCTCAAGGTAAAGCCTTGAAGAGCCCTGCTGAAGCGGAACGTGGAGAAGTTTCCTTGAGACATGAGTTGCAGTTCTCCTTTCTTTTAACATTAGTACGCTTTTCAAGACACCTAGGATCTCGCCTGGGCACCCTATTCCGTGCAAGAACACCGAGTACCGGCAGGCTCCACTGGGTTGCTAAGAAACATCCAGGCCCGGATACCTTTCCCAGTCACTCTGTGTATGCTAAGTGTAGGGCAACACACTGCACTCTTCCTTGGGAGAGCTACATTTCCTCAGCACTCCAACAGCTCCAGGTAATCTGTTCTCTCACGTCCTACATGTCATGCAAATTGCCTCAATGCCCTAGGCTGAGCGGCACTGAGAAATCAAAACTGCTTTGCATTCCTTCTACAAAGTCATACCTTAAGACCCCATACTTACAGGAGAAACTCGGCTTGCGTTCCTCCTGTAACCAAAGCACAGTTCTTCCTCTTACACTGCAGGGTT
The DNA here is from genome assembly GCF_028564815.1 of Eubalaena glacialis. Taxonomy (NCBI): domain Eukaryota; kingdom Metazoa; phylum Chordata; class Mammalia; order Artiodactyla; family Balaenidae; genus Eubalaena; species Eubalaena glacialis. The sequence continues at coordinate 161,036,379 of NC_083719.1, read as the reverse complement.
TTAGAAGAGCCTAAGCCCCGATAGCGTTACCAAAGCGTTCCTTGGGAGAGGCAGTTCGCTACATGCAGAACTCCGTGCCAAGAAAACATTCTTCAGGGAAGGAACCATTGTGTAGTTTGAGGGAATATTTACTTGGTACACATCACAAGGGGGTAGGCTGCGTGCTCACTGGAAACGGAGACCTGATGGCACAAGGCTTGCTTTCCCATTTTGAAAGCTCCATTCATGCTGCCTTGAAGCTACCTAAATACCAGTGTTTTGGACGGGTCTCTAGTAACTGTAGGCAGGGCTCTGGGAAGGGAACGAGTTTTCTCTAAATCAACAGGGTGCTTTCGTAGCCTGGGTGGGAGCTCCACCTGAGACGCTCTAGAGCTCAAAGGAAACTTGACGTGAGTCGTTTCCTCAAGGTAAAGCCTTGAAGAGCCCTGCTGAAGCCGAAGCGTGGAGCAGTTTCCTGGAGACACGAGTTGCAGTTCTGCTTTCTTTGAACGTTAGTACGCTTATGAAGACACCTAGTAACTCCCGTGGGCACCCTATTCCCTGCAAGAACACCGAGGACCGGCATGCTCGACTGGGAAGCTCAGAAACATCAAGGCCCGGAAACCTTTCCCAGTCACTCTCAATATGCTAAGTGTAGGGCAACACACTGCACGCCTCCTTGGGAGAGCTAGATTTCCTCAGCACTCCAACAGCTCAAGGCAATCTGTTGTCTCACATCGACATGTCATGCATATCTGCCTCAGTGCCATAGGCTGAGCGGCACTGAGAAACCAATACTCTTTCACATTCCTTCTACAAAGTCATACCTTACGACCCCATACTTACAGGAGAAAGTTGGCTTGCGTTCCTGCTGTAACCAAAGCACAGTTCTTCCTCTTACACTGCAGGGTTTTAGAAGAGGCTAAGCCCCTATAGCGTACCTAGAGCATTCCTTGGGAGAGGCAGTTCGCTACATGCAGAACTCCGTGCCAAGAACACGTTATTCAGGGAAGGGACCAGTGTGTCGCTAGAGTGTATATTAACTTGGTAGAAATCACAAGGAGGTAGGCTGCGTGTTCACTGGAAACGGGGACCTGATGGCACAAGGCTTGCTTTCCCATTTTGAAAGCTCCATTCATGCCGCCTTGAACCTACCTAAATACCAGTGTTTTGGACGAGTTTCTAGTCACTGTAGGCAGGGCTCTGGGAAGGGAACGAGTTTTCTCGAAATCAACAGGGTGCTTTCATAGCCTGGGTGGGAGCTCCTCCTGAGACGCTCTAGAGCTACAAGGAAACTTGACGTGAGTCCTTTCCTCAAGGTAAAGCCTTGAAGAGCCCTGCTGAAGCGGCACGTGGAGAAGTTTCCTTGAGACAGGAGTTGCAGTTCTCCTTTCTTTTAACGTTACTACGCTTTTCAAGACACCTAGGATCTCGCCTGGGCACCCTATTCCGTGCAAGAACACCGAGTACCGGCAGGCTCCACTGGGTTGCTAAGAAACATCCATGCCCGGATACCTTTCCCAGTCACTCTGTGTATGCTAAGTGTAGGGCAACACACTGCACTCTTCCTTGGGAGAGCTACATTTCCTCAGCACTCCAACAGCTCCAGGTAATCTGTTCTCTCACGTCCTACATGTCATGCAAATTGCCTCAATGCCCTAGGCTGAGCGGCACTGAGAAATCAAAACTGCTTCGCATTCCTTCTACAAAGTCATACCTTAAGACCGCATAGTTAGAGGAGAAACTCGGCTTGCGTTCCTCCTGTAACCAAAGCACAGTTCTTCCTCTTACACTGCAGGGTTTTAGAAGAGCCTAAGCCCCGATAGCGTTACCAAAGCGTTCCTTGGGAGAGGCAGTTCGCTACATGCAGAACTCCGTGCCAAGAAAACATTCTTCAGGGAAGGAACCATTGTGTAGTTTGAGGGAATATTTACTTGGTACACATCACAAGGGGGTAGGCTGCGTGTTCCCTGGAAACGGAGACCTGATGGCACAAGGCTTGCTTTCCCATTTTGAAAGCTCCATTCATGCTGCCTTGAAGCTACCTAAATACCAGTGTTTTGGACGGGTCTCTAGTCACTGTAGGCAGGGCTCTGGGAAGGGAACGAGTTTTCTCTAAATCAACAGGGTGCTTTCGTAGCCTGGGTGGGAGCTCCACCTGAGACGCTCTAGAGCTCAAAGGAAACTTGACGTGAGTCGTTTCCTCAAGGTAAAGCCTTGAAGAGCCCTGCTGAAGCCGAAGCGTGGAGCAGTTTCCTGGAGACACGAGTTGCAGTTCTGCTTTCTTTGAACGTTAGTACGCTTTTGAAGACACCTAGTAACTCCCGTGGGCACCCTATTCCCTGCAAGAACACCGAGGACCGGCATGCTCGACTGGGAAGCTCAGAAACATCCAGGCCCGGAAACCTTTCCCAGTCACTCTCAATATGCTAAGTGTAGGGCAACACACTGCACGCCTCCTTGGGAGAGCTAGATTTCCTCAGCACTCCAACAGCTCAAGGCAATCTGTTGTCTCACATCTACATGTCATGCATATCTGCCTCAGTGCCCTAGGCTGAGCGGCACTGAGAAACCAATACTCTTTCACATTCCTTCTACAAAGTCATACCTTACGACCCCATACTTACAGGAGAAAGTTGGCTTGCGTTCCTGCTGTAACCAAAGCACAGTTCTTCCTTTACACTGCAGGGTTTTAGAAGAGGCTAAGCCCCTATAGCGTACCTAGAGCATTCCTTGGGAGAGGCAGTTCGCTACATGCAGAACTCCGTGCCAAGAACACGTTATTCAGGGAAGGGACCAGTGTGTCACTAGAGTGTATATTAACTTGGTAGAAATCACAAGGAGGTAGGCTGCGTGTTCACTGGAAACGGGGACCTGATGGCACAAGGCTTGCTTTCCCATTTTGAAAGCTCCATTCATGCCGCCTTGAACCTACCTAAATACCAGTGTTTTGGACGAGTTTCTAGTCACTGTAGGCAGGGCTCTGGGAAGGGAACGAGTTATCTCGAAATCAACAGGGTGCTTTCGTAGCCTGGGTGGGAGCTCCTCCTGAGATGCTCTAGAGCTACAAGGAAACTTGACGTGAGTCCTTTCCTCAAGGTAAAGCCTTGAAGAGCCCTGCTGAAGCGGCACGTGGAGAAGTTTCCTTGAGACAGGAGTTGCAGTTCTCCTTTCTTTTAACGTTACTACGCTTTTCAAGACACCTAGGATCTCGCCTGGGCACCCTATTCCGTGCAAGAACACCGAGTACCGGCAGGCTCCACTGGGTTGCTAAGAAACATCCAGGCCCGGATACCTTTCCCAGTCACTCTGGGTATTCTAAGTGTAGGGCAACACACTGCACTCTTCCTTGGGAGAGCTACATTTCCTCAGCACTCCAACAGCTCCAGGTAATCTGTTCTCTCACGTCCTACATGTCATGCAAATTGCCTCAATGCCCTAGGCTGAGCGGCACTGAGAAATCAAAACTGCTTCGCATTCCTTCTACAAAGTCATACCTTAAGACCCCATACTTACAGGAGAAACTCGGCTTGCGTTCCTCCTGTAACCAAAGCACAGTTCTTCCTCTTACACTGCAGGGTTTTAGAAGAGCCTAAGCCCCGATAGCGTTACCAAAGCGTTCCTTGGGAGAGGCAGTTCGCTACATGCAGAACTCCGTGCCAAGAACACGTTATTCAGGGAAGGGACCAGTGTGTCTCTAGAGTGTATATTAACTTGGTAGAAATCACAAGGAGGTAGGCTGCGTGTTCACTGGAAACGGGGACCTGATGGCACAAGGCTTGCTTTCCCATTTTGAAAGCTCCATTCATGCCGCCTTGAACCTACCTAAATACCAGTGTTTTGGACGAGTTTCTAGTCACTGTAGGCAGGCCTCTGGGAAGGGAACGAGTTTTCTCGAAATCAACAGGGTGCTTTCGTAGCCTGGGTGGGAGCTCCTCCTGAGACGCTCTAGAGCTACAAGGAAACTTGACGTGAGTCCTTTCCTCAAGGTAAAGCCTTGAAGAGCCCTGCTGAAGCGGCACGTGGAGAAGTTTCCTTGAGACATGAGTTGCAGTTCTCCTTTCTTTTAACGTTACTACGCTTTTCAAGACACCTAGGATCTCGCCTGGGCACCCTATTCCGTGCAAGAACACCGAGTACCGGCAGGCTCCACTGGGTTGCTAAGAAACATCCAGGCCCGGATACCTTTCCCAGTCACTCTGTGTATGCTAAGTGTAGGGCAACACACTGCACTCTTCCTTGGGAGAGCTACATTTCCTCAGCACTCCAACAGCTCCAGGTAATCTGTTCTCTCACGTCCTACATGTCATGCAAATTGCCTCAATGCCCTAGGCTGAGCGGCACTGAGAAATCAAAACTGCTTTGCATTCCTTCTACAAAGTCATACCTTAAGACCCCATACTTAGAGGAGAAACTCGGCTTGCGTTCCTCCTGTAACCAAAGCACAGTTCTTCCTCTTACACTGCAGGGTTGTAGAAGAGCCTAAGCCCCGATAGCGTTACCAAAGCGTTCCTTGGGAGAGGCAGTTCGCTACATGCAGAACTCCGTGCCAAGAAAACATTCTTCAGGGAAGGGACCATTGTGTAGTTTGAGGGAATATTTACTTGGTAGACATCACAAGGGGGTAGGCTGCGTGTTACCTGGAAACGGAGACCTGATGGCACAAGGCTTGCTTTCCCATTTTGAAAGCTCCATTCATGCTGCCTTGAAGCTACCTAAATACCAGTGTTTTGGACGGGTCTCTAGTTACTGTAGGCAGAGCTGTGGGAAGGGAACGAGTTTTCTCTAAATCAACAGGGTGCTTTCGTAGCCTGGTGGGAGCTCCACCTAGAAGCTCTAGAGCTCAAAGGAAACTTGACGTGAGTCGTTTCCTCAAGGTAAAGCCTTGAAGAGCCCTGCTGAAGCCGAAGCGTGGAGCAGTTTCCTGGAGACACGAGTTGCAGTTCTGCTTTCTTTGAACGTTAGTACGCTTATGAAGACACCTAGTAACTCCCGTGGGCACCCTATTCCCTGCAAGAACACCGAGGACCGGCATGCTCGACTGGGAAGCTCAGAAACATCAAGGCCCGGAAACCTTTCCCAGTCACTCTCAATATGCTAAGTGTAGGGCAACACACTGCACGCCTCCTTGGGAGAGCTAGATTTCCTCAGCACTCCAACAGCTCAAGGCAATCTGTTGTCTCACATCTACATGTCATGCATATCTGCCTCAGTGCCCTAGGCTGAGCGGCACTGAGTAACCAATACTGTTTCACAGTCCTTCTACGAAGTCATACCTTAAGACCCCATACTTACAGGAGAAAGTTGGCTTGCATTCCTCCTGTAACCAAAGCACAGTTCTTCCTCTTACACTGCAGGGTTTTAGAAGAGCCTAAGCACCGAAAGCGTTACCAAAGCGTTCCTTGGGAGAGGCAGTTCGCTACATGCAGAACTCCGTGCCAAGAACACGTTATTCAGGGAAGGGACCAGTGTGTCGCTAGAGTGTATATTAACTTGGTAGAAATCACAAGGAGGTAGGCTGCGTGTTCACTGGAAACGGGGACCTGATGGCACAAGGCTTGCTTTCCCATTTTGAAAGCTCCATTCATGCCGCCTTGAACCTACCTAAATACCAGTGTTTTGGACGAGTTTCTAGTCACTGTAGGCAGGGCTCTGGGAAGGGAACGAGTTTTCTCGAAATCAACAGGGTGCTTTCATAGCCTGGGTGGGAGCTCCTCCTGAGACGCTCTAGAGCTACAAGGAAACTTGACGTGAGTCCTTTCCTCAAGGTAAAGCCTTGAAGAGCCCTGCTGAAGCGGCACGTGGAGAAGTTTCCTTGAGACAGTAGTTGCAGTTCTCCTTTCTTTTAACGTTACTACGCTTTTCAAGACACCTAGGATCTCGCCTGGGCACCCTATTCCGTGCAAGAACACCGAGTACCGGCAGGCTCCACTGGGTTGCTAAGAAACATCCATGCCCGGATACCTTTCCCAGTCACTCTGTGTATGCTAAGTGTAGGGCAACACACTGCACTCTTCCTTGGGAGAGCTACATTTCCTCAGCACTCCAACAGCTCCAGGTAATCTGTTCTCTCACGTCCTACATGTCATGCAAATTGCCTCAATGCCCTAGGCTGAGCGGCACTGAGAAATCAAAACTGCTTCGCATTCCTTCTACAAAGTCATACCTTAAGACCGCATAGTTAGAGGAGAAACTCGGCTTGCGTTCCTCCTGTAACCAAAGCACAGTTCTTCCTCTTACACTGCAGGGTTTTAGAAGAGCCTAAGCCCCGATAGCGTTACCAAAGCGTTCCTTGGGAGAGGCAGTTCGCTACATGCAGAACTCCGTGCCAAGAAAACATTCTTCAGGGAAGGAACCATTGTGTAGTTTGAGGGAATATTTACTTGGTACACATCACAAGGGGGTAGGCTGCGTGTTCCCTGGAAACGGAGACCTGATGGCACAAGGCTTGCTTTCCCATTTTGAAAGCTCCATTCATGCTGCCTTGAAGCTACCTAAATACCAGTGTTTTGGACGGGTCTCTAGTCACTGTAGGCAGGGCTCTGGGAAGGGAACGAGTTTTCTCTAAATCAACAGGGTGCTTTCGTAGCCTGGGTGGGAGCTCCACCTGAGACGCTCTAGAGCTCAAAGGAAACTTGACGTGAGTCGTTTCCTCAAGGTAAAGCCTTGAAGAGCCCTGCTGAAGCCGAAGCGTGGAGCAGTTTCCTGGAGACACGAGTTGCAGTTCTGCTTTCTTTGAACGTTAGTACGCTTTTGAAGACACCTAGTAACTCCCGTGGGCACCCTATTCCCTGCAAGAACACCGAGGACCGGCATGCTCGACTGGGAAGCTCAGAAACATCCAGGCCCGGAAACCTTTCCCAGTCACTCTCAATATGCTAAGTGTAGGGCAACACACTGCACGCCTCCTTGGGAGAGCTAGATTTCCTCAGCACTCCAACAGCTCAAGGCAATCTGTTGTCTCACATCTACATGTCATGCATATCTGCCTCAGTGCCCTAGGCTGAGCGGCACTGAGAAACCAATACTCTTTCACATTCCTTCTACAAAGTCATACCTTACGACCCCATACTTACAGGAGAAAGTTGGCTTGCGTTCCTGCTGTAACCAAAGCACAGTTCTTCCTCTTACACTGCAGGGTTTTAGAAGAGGCTAAGCCCCTATAGCGTACCTAGAGCATTCCTTGGGAGAGGCAGTTCGCTACATGCAGAACTCCGTGCCAAGAACACGTTATTCAGGGAAGGGACCAGTGTGTCACTAGAGTGTATATTAACTTGGTAGAAATCACAAGGAGGTAGGCTGCGTGTTCACTGGAAACGGGGACCTGATGGCACAAGGCTTGCTTTCCCATTTTGAAAGCTCCATTCATGCCGCCTTGAACCTACCTAAATACCAGTGTTTTGGACGAGTTTCTAGTCACTGTAGGCAGGGCTCTGGGAAGGGAACGAGTTATCTCGAAATCAACAGGGTGCTTTCGTAGCCTGGGTGGGAGCTCCTCCTGAGATGCTCTAGAGCTACAAGGAAACTTGACGTGAGTCCTTTCCTCAAGGTAAAGCCTTGAAGAGCCCTGCTGAAGCGGCACGTGGAGAAGTTTCCTTGAGACAGGAGTTGCAGTTCTCCTTTCTTTTAACGTTACTACGCTTTTCAAGACACCTAGGATCTCGCCTGGGCACCCTATTCCGTGCAAGAACACCGAGTACCGGCAGGCTCCACTGGGTTGCTAAGAAACATCCAGGCCCGGATACCTTTCCCAGTCACTCTGGGTATTCTAAGTGTAGGGCAACACACTGCACTCTTCCTTGGGAGAGCTACATTTCCTCAGCACTCCAACAGCTCCAGGTAATCTGTTCTCTCACGTCCTACATGTCATGCAAATTGCCTCAATGCCCTAGGCTGAGCGGCACTGAGAAATCAAAACTGCTTCGCATTCCTTCTACAAAGTCATACCTTAAGACCCCATACTTACAGGAGAAACTCGGCTTGCGTTCCTCCTGTAACCAAAGCACAGTTCTTCCTCTTACACTGCAGGGTTTTAGAAGAGCCTAAGCCCCGATAGCGTTACCAAAGCGTTCCTTGGGAGAGGCAGTTCGCTACATGCAGAACTCCGTGCCAAGAACACGTTATTCAGGGAAGGGACCAGTGTGTCTCTAGAGTGTATATTAACTTGGTAGAAATCACAAGGAGGTAGGCTGCGTGTTCACTGGAAACGGGGACCTGATGGCACAAGGCTTGCTTTCCCATTTTGAAAGCTCCATTCATGCCGCCTTGAACCTACCTAAATACCAGTGTTTTGGACGAGTTTCTAGTCACTGTAGGCAGGCCTCTGGGAAGGGAACGAGTTTTCTCGAAATCAACAGGGTGCTTTCGTAGCCTGGGTGGGAGCTCCTCCTGAGACGCTCTAGAGCTACAAGGAAACTTGACGTGAGTCCTTTCCTCAAGGTAAAGCCTTGAAGAGCCCTGCTGAAGCGGCACGTGGAGAAGTTTCCTTGAGACATGAGTTGCAGTTCTCCTTTCTTTTAACGTTACTACGCTTTTCAAGACACCTAGGATCTCGCCTGGGCACCCTATTCCGTGCAAGAACACCGAGTACCGGCAGGCTCCACTGGGTTGCTAAGAAACATCCAGGCCCGGATACCTTTCCCAGTCACTCTGTGTATGCTAAGTGTAGGGCAACACACTGCACTCTTCCTTGGGAGAGCTACATTTCCTCAGCACTCCAACAGCTCCAGGTAATCTGTTCTCTCACGTCCTACATGTCATGCAAATTGCCTCAATGCCCTAGGCTGAGCGGCACTGAGAAATCAAAACTGCTTTGCATTCCTTCTACAAAGTCATACCTTAAGACCCCATACTTAGAGGAGAAACTCGGCTTGCGTTCCTCCTGTAACCAAAGCACAGTTCTTCCTCTTACACTGCAGGGTTGTAGAAGAGCCTAAGCCCCGATAGCGTTACCAAAGCGTTCCTTGGGAGAGGCAGTTCGCTACATGCAGAACTCCGTGCCAAGAAAACATTCTTCAGGGAAGGGACCATTGTGTAGTTTGAGGGAATATTTACTTGGTAGACATCACAAGGGGGTAGGCTGCGTGTTACCTGGAAACGGAGACCTGATGGCACAAGGCTTGCTTTCCCATTTTGAAAGCTCCATTCATGCTGCCTTGAAGCTACCTAAATACCAGTGTTTTGGACGGGTCTCTAGTTACTGTAGGCAGAGCTGTGGGAAGGGAACGAGTTTTCTCTAAATCAACAGGGTGCTTTCGTAGCCTGGTGGGAGCTCCACCTAGAAGCTCTAGAGCTCAAAGGAAACTTGACGTGAGTCGTTTCCTCAAGGTAAAGCCTTGAAGAGCCCTGCTGAAGCCAAAGCGTGGAGCAGTTTCCTGGAGACACGAGTTGCAGTTCTGCTTTCTTTGAACGTTAGTACGCTTATGAAGACACCTAGTAACTCCCGTGGGCACCCTATTCCCTGCAAGAACACCGAGGACCGGCATGCTCGACTGGGAAGCTCAGAAACATCAAGGCCCGGAAACCTTTCCCAGTCACTCTGTGTATGCTAAGTGTAGGGCAACACACTGCACGCCTCCTTGGGAGAGCTAGATTTCCTCAGCACTCCAACAGCTCCAGGCAATCTGTTGTCTCACGTCTACATGTCATGCATATCTGCCTCAATGCCCTAGGCTGAGCGGCACTGAGTAATCAATACTGTTTCACAGTCCTTCTACAAAGTCATACCTTAAGACCCCATACTTACAGGAGAAAGTTGGCTTGCATTCCTCCTGTAACCAAAGCACAGTTCTTCCTCTTACACTGCAGGGTTTTAGAAGAGCCTAAGCACCGAAAGCGTTACCAAAGCGTTCCTTGGGAGAGGCAGTTCGCTACATGCAGAACTCCGTGCCAAGAAAACATTCTTCAGGGAAGGGACCATTGTGTAGTTTGAGGGAATATTTACTTGGTAGACATCACAAGGGGGTAGGCTGCGTGCTCACTGGAAACGGAGACCTGATGGCACAAGTCTTGCTTTCCCATTTTGAAAGCTCCATTCATGCCGCCTTGAACCTACCTAAATACCAGAGTTTTGGACGAGTTTCTAGTCACTGTAGGCAGGGCTCTGGGAAGGGAACGAGTTTTCTCTAAATCAACAGGGTGCTTTCATAGCCTGGGTGGGAGCTCCTCCTGAGACGCTCTAGAGCCTCAAGGAAACTTGACGTGAGTCCTTTCCTCAAGGTAAAGCCTTGAAGAGCCCTGCTGAAGCGGAACGTGGAGAAGTTTCCTTGAGACATGAGTTGCAGTTCTCCTTTCTTTTAACATTAGTACGCTTTTCAAGACACCTAGGATCTCGCCTGGGCACCTTATTCCGTGCAAGAACACAGAGAACCGGCAGGCTCCACTGGGTTGCTAAGAAACATCCAGGCCCGGATACCTTTCCCAGTCACTCTGTGTATGCTAAGTGTAGGGCAACACACTGCACTCTTCCTTGGGAGAGCTACATTTCCTCAGCACTCCAACAGCTCCAGGTAATCTGTTCTCTCACGTCCTACATGCCATGCAAATTGCCTCAATGCCCTAGGCTGAGCGGCACTGAGAAATCAAAACTGCTTCGCATTCCTTCTACAAAGTCATACATTAAGACCGCATAGTTAGAGGAGAAACTCGGCTTGCGTTCCTCCTGTAACCAAAGCACAGTTCTTCCTCTTACACTGCAGGGTTTTAGAAGAGCCTAAGCCCCGATAGCGTTACCAAAGCGTTCCTTGGGAGAGGCAGTTCGCTACATGCAGAACTCCGTGCCAAGAAAACATTCTTCAGGGAAGGGACCATTGTGTAGTTTGAGGGAATATTTACTTGGTAGACATCACAAGGGGGTAGGCTGCGTGTTCCCTGGAAACGGAGACCTGATGGCACAAGGCTTGCTTTCCCATTTTGAAAGCTCCATTCATGCTGCCTTGAAGCTACCTAAATACCAGTGTTTTGGACGGGTCTCTAGTCACTGTAGGCAGGGCTCTGGGAAGGGAACGAGTTTTCTCTAAATCAACAGGGTGCTTTCGTAGCCTGGGTGGGAGCTCCACCTGAGACGCTCTAGAGCTCAAAGGAAACTTGACGTGAGTCGTTTCCTCAAGGTAAAGCCTTGAAGAGCCCTGCTGAAGCCGAAGCGTGGAGCAGTTTCCTGGAGACATGAGTTGCAGTTCTGCTTTCTTTGAACGTTAGTACGCTTATGAAGACACCTAGTAACTCTCCTGGGCACCCTATTCCCTGCAAGAACACCGAGGACCGGCATGCTCGACTGGGAAGCTCAGAAACATCCAGGCCCGGAAACCTTTCCCAGTGACTCTCAATATGCTAAAGGTAGGGCAACACACTGCACGCCTCCTTGGGAGAGCTAGATTTCCTCAGCACTCCAACAGCTCCAGGCAATCTGTTGTCTCACGTCTACATGTCATGCATATCTGCCTCAATGCCCTAGGCTGAGTGGCACTGAGTAACCAATACTCTTTCACATTCCTTCTACAAAGTCATACCTTAAGACCCCATACTTACAGGAGAAAGTTGCCTTGTGTTCCTGCTGTAACCAAAGCACAGTTCTTCCTCTTACACTGCAGGGTTTTAGAAGAGGCTAAGCCCCTATAGCGTACCTAGAGCATTCCTTGAGAGAGGCAGTTCGCTACATGCAGAACTCCGTGCCAAGAACACGTTATTCAGGGAAGGGACCAGTGTGTCTCTAGAGTGTATATTAACTTGGTAGAAATCACAAGGAGGTAGGCTGCGTGTTCACTGGAAACGGGGACCTGATGGCACAAGGCTTGCTTTCCCATTTTGAAAGCTCCATTCATGCCGCCTTGAACCTACCTAAATACCAGTGTTTTGGACGAGTTTCTAGTCACTGTAGGCAGGGCTCTGGGAAGGGAACGAGTTTTCTCGAAATCAACAGGGTGCTTTCGTAGCCTGGGTGGGAGCTCCTCCTGAGACGCTCTAGAGCTACAAGGAAACTTGACGTGAGTCCTTTCCTCAAGGTAAAGCCTTGAAGAGCCCTGCTGAAGCGGCACGTGGAGAAGTTTCCTTGAGACAGGAGTTGCAGTTTTCCTTTCTTTTAACGTTACTACGCTTTTCAAGACACCTAGGATCTCGCCTGGGCACCCTATTCCGTGCAAGAACACCGAGTACCGGCAGGCTCCACTGGGTTGCTAAGAAACATCCAGGCCCGGATACCTTTCCCAGTCACTCTGTGTATGCTAAGTGTAGGGCAACACACTGCACTCTTCCTTGGGAGAGCTACATTTCCTCAGCACTCCAACAGCTCCAGGCAATCTGTTGTCTCACGTCTACATGTCATGCATATCTGCCTCAATGCCCTAGGCTGAGCGGCACTGAGTAATCAATACTGTTTCACAGTCCTTCTACAAAGTCATACCTTAAGACCCCATACTTACAGGAGAAAGTTGGCTTGCATTCCTCCTGTAACCAAAGCACAGTTCTTCCTCTTACACTGCAGGGTTTTAGAAGAGCCTAAGCCCCGATAGCGTTACCAAAGCGTTCCTTGGGAGAGGCAGTTCGCTACATGCAGAACTCCGTGCCAAGAAAACATTCTTCAGGGAAGGGACCATTGTGTAGTTTGAGGGAATATTTACTTGGTAGACATCACAAGGGGGTAGGCTGCATGTTACCTGGAAACGGAGACCTGATGGCACAAGGCTTGCTTTCCCATTTTGAAAGCTCCATTCATGCTGCCTTGAAGCTACCTAAATACCAGTGTTTTGGACGGGTCTCTAGTTACTGTAGGCAGAGCTGTGGGAAGGGAACGAGTTTTCTCTAAATCAACAGGGTGCTTTCGTAGCCTGGTGGGAGCTCCACCTAGAAGCTCTAGAGCTCAAAGGAAACTTGACGTGAGTCGTTTCCTCAAGGTAAAGCCTTGAAGAGCCCTGCTGAAGCCAAAGCGTGGAGCAGTTTCCTGGAGACACGAGTTGCAGTTCTGCTTTCTTTGAACGTTAGTACGCTTATGAAGACACCTAGTAACTCCCGTGGGCACCCTATTCCCTGCAAGAACACCGAGGACCGGCATGCTCGACTGGGAAGCTCAGAAACATCAAGGCCCGGAAACCTTTCCCAGTCACTCTCAATATGCTAAGTGTAGGGCAACACACTGCACGCCTCCTTGGGAGAGCTAGATTTCCTCAGCACTCCAACAGCTCCAGGCAATCTGTTGTCTCACGTCTACATGTCATGCATATCTGCCTCAATGCCCTAGGCTGAGCGGCACTGAGTAATCAATACTGTTTCACAGTCCTTCTACAAAGTCATACCTTAAGACCCCATACTTACAGGAGAAAGTTGGCTTGCATTCCTCCTGTAACCAAAGCACAGTTCTTCCTCTTACACTGCAGGGTTTTAGAAGAGCCTAAGCACCGAAAGCGTTACCAAAGCGTTCCTTGGGAGAGGCAGTTCGCTACATGCAGAACTCCGTGCCAAGAAAACATTCTTCAGGGAAGGGACCATTGTGTAGTTTGAGGGAATATTTACTTGGTAGACATCACAAGGGGGTAGGCTGCGTGCTCACTGGAAACGGAGACCTGATGGCACAAGTCTTGCTTTCCCATTTTGAAAGCTCCATTCATGCCGCCTTGAACCTACCTAAATACCAGAGTTTTGGACGAGTTTCTAGTCACTGTAGGCAGGGCTCTGGGAAGGGAACGAGTTTTCTCTAAATCAACAGGGTGCTTTCATAGCCTGGGTGGGAGCTCCTCCTGAGACGCTCTAGAGCCTCAAGGAAACTTGACGTGAGTCCTTTCCTCAAGGTAAAGCCTTGAAGAGCCCTGCTGAAGCGGAACGTGGAGAAGTTTCCTTGAGACATGAGTTGCAGTTCTCCTTTCTTTTAACATTAGTACGCTTTTCAAGACACCTAGGATCTCGCCTGGGCACCTTATTCCGTGCAAGAACACAGAGTACCGGCAGGCTCCACTGGGTTGCTAAGAAACATCCAGGCCCGGATACCTTTCCCAGTCACTCTGTGTATGCTAAGTGTAGGGCAACACACTGCACTCTTCCTTGGGAGAGCTACATTTCCTCAGCACTCCAACAGCTCCAGGTAATCTGTTCTCTCACATCCTACATGCCATGCAAATTGCCTCAATGCCTTAGGCTGAGCGGCACTGAGAAATCAAAACTGCTTCGCATTCCTTCTACAAAGTCATACTTTAAGACCGCATAGTTAGAGGAGAAACTCGGCTTGCGTTCCTCCTGTAACCAAAGCACAGTTCTTCCTCTTACACTGCAGGGTTTTAGAAGAGCCTAAGCCCCGATAGCGTTACCAAAGCGTTCCTTGGGAGAGGCAGTTCGCTACATGCAGAACTCCGTGCCAAGAAAACATTCTTCAGGGAAGGGACCATTGTGTAGTTTGAGGGAATATTTACTTGGTAGACATCACAAGGGGGTAGGCTGCATGTTACCTGGAAACAGAGACCTGATGGCACAAGGCTTGCTTTCCCATTTTGAAAGCTCCATTCATGCTGCCTTGAAGCTACCTAAATACCAGTGTTTTGGACGGGTCTCTAGTTACTGTAGGCAGAGCTGTGGGAAGGGAACGAGTTTTCTCTAAATCAACAGGGTGCTTTCGTAGCCTGGTGGGAGCTCCACCTAGAAGCTCTAGAGCTCAAAGGAAACTTGACGTGAGTCGTTTCCTCAAGGTAAAGCCTTGAAGAGCCCTGCTGAAGCCAAAGCGTGGAGCAGTTTCCTGGAGACACGAGTTGCAGTTCTGCTTTCTTTGAACGTTAGTACGCTTATGAAGACACCTAGTAACTCCCGTGGGCACCCTATTCCCTGCAAGAACACCGAGGACCGGCATGCTCGACTGGGAAGCTCAGAAACATCAAGGCCCGGAAACCTTTCCCAGTCACTCTGTGTATGCTAAGTGTAGGGCAACACACTGCACGCCTCCTTGGGAGAGCTAGATTTCCTCAGCACTCCAACAGCTCCAGGCAATCTGTTGTCTCACGTCTACATGTCATGCATATCTGCCTCAATGCCCTAGGCTGAGCGGCACTGAGTAATCAATACTGTTTCACAGTCCTTCTACAAAGTCATACCTTAAGACCCCATACTTACAGGAGAAAGTTGGCTTGCATTCCTCCTGTAACCAAAGCACAGTTCTTCCTCTTACACTGCAGGGTTTTAGAAGAGCCTAAGCACCGAAAGCGTTACCAAAGCGTTCCTTGGGAGAGGCAGTTCGCTACATGCAGAACTCCGTGCCAAGAAAACATTCTTCAGGGAAGGGACCATTGTGTAGTTTGAGGGAATATTTACTTGGTAGACATCACAAGGGGGTAGGCTGCGTGCTCACTGGAAACGGAGACCTGATGGCACAAGTCTTGCTTTCCCATTTTGAAAGCTCCATTCATGCCGCCTTGAACCTACCTAAATACCAGAGTTTTGGACGAGTTTCTAGTCACTGTAGGCAGGGCTCTGGGAAGGGAACGAGTTTTCTCTAAATCAACAGGGTGCTTTCATAGCCTGGGTGGGAGCTCCTCCTGAGACGCTCTAGAGCCTCAAGGAAACTTGACGTGAGTCCTTTCCTCAAGGTAAAGCCTTGAAGAGCCCTGCTGAAGCGGAACGTGGAGAAGTTTCCTTGAGACATGAGTTGCAGTTCTCCTTTCTTTTAACATTAGTACGCTTTTCAAGACACCTAGGATCTCGCCTGGGCACCTTATTCCGTGCAAGAACACAGAGTACCGGCAGGCTCCACTGGGTTGCTAAGAAACATCCAGGCCCGGATACCTTTCCCAGTCACTCTGTGTATGCTAAGTGTAGGGCAACAGACTGCACTCTTCCTTGGGAGAGCTACATTTCCTCAGCACTCCAACAGCTCCAGGTAATCTGTTCTCTCACGTCCTACATGCCATGCAAATTGCCTCAATGCCTTAGGCAGAGCGGCACTGAGAAATCAAAACTGCTTCGCATTCCTTCTACAAAGTCATACCTTAAGACCGCATAGTTAGAGGAGAAACTCGGCTTGCGTTCCTCCTGTAACCAAAGCACAGTTCTTCCTCTTACACTGCAGGGTTTTAGAAGAGCCTAAGCCCCGATAGCGTTACCAAAGCGTTCCTTGGGAGAGGCAGTTCGCTACATGCAGAACTCCGTGCCAAGAAAACATTCTTCAGGGAAGGGACCATTGTGTAGTTTGAGGGAATATTTACTTGGTAGACATCACAAGGGGGTAGGCTGCGTGTTCCCTGGAAACGGAGACCTGATGGCACAAGGCTTGCTTTCCCATTCTGAAAGCTCCATTCATGCTGCCTTGAAGCTACCTAAATACCAGTGTTTTGGACGGGTCTCTAGTCACTGTAGGCAGGGCTCTGGGAAGGGAACGAGTTTTCTCTAAATCAACAGGGTGCTTTCGTAGCCTGGGTGGGAGCTCCACCTGAGACGCTCTAGAGCTCAAAGGAAACTTGACGTGAGTCGTTTCCTCAAGGTAAAGCCTTGAAGAGCCCTGCTGAAGCCGAAGCGTGGAGCAGTTTCCTGGAGACATGAGTTGCAGTTCTGCTTTCTTTGAACGTTAGTACGCTTATGAAGACACCTAGTAACTCTCCTGGGCACCCTATTCCCTGCAAGAACACCGAGGACCGGCATGCTCGACTGGGAAGCTCAGAAACATCCAGGCCCGGAAACCTTTCCCAGTGACTCTCAATATGCTAAAGGTAGGGCAACACACTGCACGCCTCCTTGGGAGAGCTAGATTTCCTCAGCACTCCAACAGCTCAAGGCAATCTGTTGTCTCACATCTACATGTCATGCATATCTGCCTCAGTGCCCTAGGCTGAGCGGCACTGAGAAACCAATACTCTTTCACATTCCTTCTACAAAGTCATACCTTACGACCCCATACTTACAGGAGAAAGTTGGCTTGCGTTCCTGCTGTAACCAAAGCACAGTTCTTCCTCTTACACTGCAGGGTTTTAGAAGAGGCTAAGCCCCTATAGCGTACCTAGAGCATTCCTTGGGAGAGGCAGTTCGCTACATGCAGAACTCCGTGCCAAGAACACGTTATTCAGGGAAGGGACCAGTGTGTCACTAGAGTGTATATTAACTTGGTAGAAATCACAAGGAGGTAGGCTGCGTGTTCACTGGAAACGGGGACCTGATGGCACAAGGCTTGCTTTCCCATTTTGAAAGCTCCATTCATGCCGCCTTGAACCTACCTAAATACCAGTGTTTTGGACGAGTTTCTAGTCACTGTAGGCAGGGCTCTGGGAAGGGAACGAGTTTTCTCGAAATCAACAGGGTGCTTTCGTAGCCTGGGTGGGAGCTCCTCCTGAGATGCTCTAGAGCTACAAGGAAACTTGACGTGAGTCCTTTCCTCAAGGTAAAGCCTTGAAGAGCCCTGCTGAAGCGGCACGTGGAGAAGTTTCCTTGAGACAGGATTTGCAGTTCTCCTTTCTTTTAACGTTACTACGCTTTTCAAGACACCTAGGATCTCGCCTAGGCACCCTATTCCGTGCAAGAACACCGAGTACCGGCAGGCTCCACTGGGTTGCTAAGAAACATCCAGGCCCGGATACCTTTCCCAGTCACTCTGGGTATTCTAAGTGTAGGGCAACACACTGCACTCTTCCTTGGGAGAGCTACATTTCCTCAGCACTCCAACAGCTCCAGGTAATCTGTTCTCTCACGTCCTACATGTCATGCAAATTGCCTCAATGCCCTAGGCTGAGCGGCACTGAGAAATCAAAACTGCTTCGCATTCCTTCTACAAAGTCATACCTTAAGACCCCATACTTACAGGAGAAACTCGGCTTGCGTTCCTCCTGTAACCAAAGCACAGTTCTTCCTCTTACACTGCAGGGTTTTAGAAGAGCCTAAGCCCCGATAGCGTTACCAAAGCGTTCCTTGGGAGAGGCAGTTCGCTACATGCAGAACTCCGTGCCAAGAACACGTTATTCAGGGAAGGGACCAGTGTGTCTCTAGAGTGTATATTAACTTGGTAGAAATCACAAGGAGGTAGGCTGCGTGTTCACTGGAAACGGGGACCTGATGGCACAAGGCTTGCTTTCCCATTTTGAAAGCTCCATTCATGCCGCCTTGAACCTACCTAAATACCAGTGTTTTGGACGAGTTTCTAGTCACTGTAGGCAGGCCTCTGGGAAGGGAACGAGTTTTCTCGAAATCAACAGGGTGCTTTCGTAGCCTGGGTGGGAGCTCCTCCTGAGACGCTCTAGAGCTACAAGGAAACTTGACGTGAGTCCTTTCCTCAAGGTAAAGCCTTGAAGAGCCCTGCTGAAGCGGCACGTGGAGAAGTTTCCTTGAGACATGAGTTGCAGTTTTCCTTTCTTTTAACGTTACTACGCTTTTCAAGACACCTAGGATCTCGCCTGGGCACCCTATTCCGTGCAAGAACACCGAGTACCGGCAGGCTCCACTGGGTTGCTAAGAAACATCCAGGCCCGGATACCTTTCCCAGTCACTCTGTGTATGCTAAGTGTAGGGCAACACACTGCACTCTTCCTTGGGAGAGCTACATTTCCTCAGCACTCCAACAGCTCCAGGTAATCTGTTCTCTCACGTCCTACATGTCATGCAAATTGCCTCAATGCCCTAGGCTGAGCGGCACTGAGAAATCAAAACTGCTTTGCATTCCTTCTACAAAGTCATACCTTAAGACCCCATACTTAGAGGAGAAACTCGGCTTGCGTTCCTCCTGTAACCAAAGCACAGTTCTTCCTCTTACACTGCAGGGTTGTAGAAGAGCCTAAGCCCCGATAGCGTTACCAAAGCGTTCCTTGGGAGAGGCAGTTCGCTACATGCAGAACTCCGTGCCAAGAAAACATTCTTCAGGGAAGGGACCATTGTGTAGTTTGAGGGAATATTTACTTGGTAGACATCACAAGGGGGTAGGCTGCGTGTTACCTGGAAACGGAGACCTGATGGCACAAGGCTTGCTTTCCCATTTTGAAAGCTCCATTCATGCTGCCTTGAAGCTACCTAAATACCAGTGTTTTGGACGGGTCTCTAGTTACTGTAGGCAGAGCTGTGGGAAGGGAACGAGTTTTCTCTAAATCAACAGGGTTCTTTCGTAGCCTGGTGGGAGCTCCACCTAGAAGCTCTAGAGCTCAAAGGAAACTTGACGTGAGTCGTTTCCTCAAGGTAAAGCCTTGAAGAGCCCTGCTGAAGCCAAAGCGTGGAGCAGTTTCCTGGAGACACGAGTTGCAGTTCTGCTTTCTTTGAACGTTAGTACGCTTATGAAGACACCTAGTAACTCCCGTGGGCACCCTATTCCCTGCAAGAACACCGAGGACCGGCATGCTCGACTGGGAAGCTCAGAAACATCAAGGCCCGGAAACCTTTCCCAGTCACTCTGTGTATGCTAAGTGTAGGGCAACACACTGCACGCCTCCTTGGGAGAGCTAGATTTCCTCAGCACTCCAACAGCTCCAGGCAATCTGTTGTCTCACGTCTACATGTCATGCATATCTGCCTCAATGCCCTAGGCTGAGCGGCACTGAGTAATCAATACTGTTTCACAGTCCTTCTACAAAGTCATACCTTAAGACCCCATACTTACAGGAGAAAGTTGGCTTGCATTCCTCCTGTAACCAAAGCACAGTTCTTCCTCTTACACTGCAGGGTTTTAGAAGAGCCTAAGCACCGAAAGCGTTACCAAAGCGTTCCTTGGGAGAGGCAGTTCGCTACATGCAGAACTCCGTGCCAAGAAAACATTCTTCAGGGAAGGGACCATTGTGTAGTTTGAGGGAATATTTACTTGGTAGACATCACAAGGGGGTAGGCTGCGTGCTCACTGGAAACGGAGACCTGATGGCACAAGTCTTGCTTTCCCATTTTGAAAGCTCCATTCATGCCGCCTTGAACCTACCTAAATACCAGAGTTTTGGACGAGTTTCTAGTCACTGTAGGCAGGGCTCTGGGAAGGGAACGAGTTTTCTCTAAATCAACAGGGTGCTTTCATAGCCTGGGTGGGAGCTCCTCCTGAGACGCTCTAGAGCCTCAAGGAAACTTGACGTGAGTCCTTTCCTCAAGGTAAAGCCTTGAAGAGCCCTGCTGAAGCGGAACGTGGAGAAGTTTCCTTGAGACATGAGTTGCAGTTCTCCTTTCTTTTAACATTAGTACGCTTTTCAAGACACCTAGGATCTCGCCTGGGCACCTTATTCCGTGCAAGAACACAGAGTACCGGCAGGCTCCACTGGGTTGCTAAGAAACATCCAGGCCCGGATACCTTTCCCAGTCACTCTGTGTATGCTAAGTGTAGGGCAACACACTGCACTCTTCCTTGGGAGAGCTACATTTCCTCAGCACTCCAACAGCTCCAGGTAATCTGTTCTCTCACGTCCTACATGCCATGCAAATTGCCTCAATGCCCTAGGCTGAGCGGCACTGAGAAATCAAAACTGCTTCGCATTCCTTCTACAAAGTCATACCTTAAGACCGCATAGTTAGAGGAGAAACTCGGCTTGCGTTCCTCCTGTAACCAAAGCACAGTTCTTCCTCTTACACTGCAGGGTTTTAGAAGAGCCTAAGCCCCGATAGCGTTACCAAAGCGTTCCTTGGGAGAGGCAGTTCGCTACATGCAGAACTCCGTGCCAAGAAAACATTCTTCAGGGAAGGGACCATTGTGTAGTTTGAGGGAATATTTACTTGGTAGACATCACAAGGGGGTAGGCTGCGTGTTCCCTGGAAACGGAGACCTGATGGCACAAGGCTTGCTTTCCCATTTTGAAAGCGCCATTCATGCTGCCTTGAAGCTACCTAAATACCAGTGTTTTGGACGGGTCTCTAGTCACTGTAGGCAGGGCTCTGGGAAGGGAACGAGTTTTCTCTAAATCAACAGGGTGCTTTCGTAGCCTGGGTGGGAGCTCCACCTGAGACGCTCTAGAGCTCAAAGGAAACTTGACGTGAGTCGTTTCCTCAAGGTAAAGCCTTGAAGAGCCCTGCTGAAGCCGAAGCGTGGAGCAGTTTCCTGGAGACATGAGTTGCAGTTCTGCTTTCTTTGAACGTTAGTACGCTTATGAAGACACCTAGTAACTCTCCTGGGCACCCTATTCCCTGCAAGAACACCGAGGACCGGCATGCTCGACTGGGAAGCTCAGAAACATCCAGGCCCGGAAACCTTTCCCAGTGACTCTCAATATGCTAAAGGTAGGGCAACACACTGCACGCCTCCTTGGGAGAGCTAGATTTCCTCAGCACTCCAACAGCTCCAGGCAATCTGTTGTCTCACGTCTACATGTCATGCATATCTGCCTCAATGCCCTAGGCTGAGTGGCACTGAGTAACCAATACTCTTTCACATTCCTTCTACAAAGTCATACCTTAAGACCCCATACTTACAGGAGAAAGTTGCCTTGCGTTCCTGCTGTAACCAAAGCACAGTTCTTCCTCTTACACTGCAGGGTTTTAGAAGAGGCTAAGCCCCTATAGCGTACCTAGAGCATTCCTTGAGAGAGGCAGTTCGCTACATGCAGAACTCCGTGCCAAGAACACGTTATTCAGGGAAGGGACCAGTGTGTCTCTAGAGTGTATATTAACTTGGTAGAAATCACAAGGAGGTAGGCTGCGTGTTCACTGGAAACGGGGACCTGATGGCACAAGGCTTGCTTTCCCATTTTGAAAGCTCCATTCATGCCGCCTTGAACCTACCTAAATACCAGTGTTTTGGACGAGTTTCTAGTCACTGTAGGCAGGGCTCTGGGAAGGGAACGAGTTTTCTCGAAATCAACAGGGTGCTTTCGTAGCCTGGGTGGGAGCTCCTCCTGAGACGCTCTAGAGCTACAAGGAAACTTGACGTGAGTCCTTTCCTCAAGGTAAAGCCTTGAAGAGCCCTGCTGAAGCGGCACGTGGAGAAGTTTCCTTGAGACAGGAGTTGCAGTTTTCCTTTCTTTTAACGTTACTACGCTTTTCAAGACACCTAGGATCTCGCCTGGGCACCCTATTCCGTGCAAGAACACCGAGTACCGGCAGGCTCCACTGGGTTGCTAAGAAACATCCAGGCCCGGATACCTTTCCCAGTCACTCTGTGTATGCTAAGTGTAGGGCAACACACTGCACTCTTCCTTGGGAGAGCTACATTTCCTCAGCACTCCAACAGCTCCAGGTAATCTGTTCTCTCACGTCCTACATGTCATGCAAATTGCCTCAATGCCCTAGGCTGAGCGGCACTGAGAAATCAAAACTGCTTCGCATTCCTTCTACAAAGTCATACCTTAAGACCCCATACTTACAGGAGAAACTCGGCTTGCGTTCCTCCTGTAACCAAAGCACAGTTCTTCCTCTTACACTGCAGGGTTTTAGAAGAGCCTAAGCCCCGATAGCGTTACCAAAGCGTTCCTTGGGAGAGGCAGTTCGCTACATGCAGAACTCCGTGCCAAGAAAACATTCTTCAGGGAAGGGACCATTGTGTAGTTTGAGGGAATATTTACTTGGTAGACATCACAAGGGGGTAGGCTGCGTGTTCCCTGGAAACGGAGACCTGATGGCACAAGGCTTGCTTTCCCATTTTGAAAGCGCCATTCATGCTGCCTTGAAGCTACCTAAATACCAGTGTTTTGGACGGGTCTCTAGTCACTGTAGGCAGGGCTCTGGGAAGGGAACGAGTTTTCTCTAAATCAACAGGGTGCTTTCGTAGCCTGGGTGGGAGCTCCACCTAGAAGCTCTAGAGCTCAAAGGAAACTTGACGTGAGTCGTTTCCTCAAGGTAAAGCCTTGAAGAGCCCTGCTGAAGCCGAAGCGTGGAGCAGTTTCCTGGAGACATGAGTTGCAGTTCTGCTTTCTTTGAACGTTAGTACGCTTATGAAGACACCTAGTAACTCTCGTGGGCACCCTATTCCCTGCAAGAACACCGAGGACCGGCATGCTCGACTGGGAAGCTCAGAAACATCCAGGCCCGGAAACCTTTCCCAGTCACTCTCAATATGCTAAGTGTAGGGCAACACACTGCACGCCTCCTTGGGAGAGCTAGATTTCCTCAACACTCCAACAGCTGCAGGCAATCTGTTGTCTCACGTCTACATGTCATGCATATCTGCCTCAATGCCCTAGGCTGAGTGGCACTGAGTAACCAATACTCTTTCACATTCCTTCTACAAAGTCATACCTTAAGACCCCATACTTACAGGAGAAAGTTGCCTTGCGTTCCTGCTGTAACCAAAGCACAGTTCTTCCTCTTACACTGCAGGGTTTTAGAAGAGGCTAAGCCCCTATAGCGTACCTAGAGCATTCCTTTGGAGAGGCAGTTCGCTACATGCAGAACTCCGTGCCAAGAACACGTTATTCAGGGAAGGGACCAGTGTGTCGCTAGAGTGTATATTAACTTGGTAGAAATCACAAGGAGGTAGGCTGCGTGTTCACTGGAAACGGGGACCTGATGGCACAAGGCTTGCTTTCCCATTTTGAAAGCTCCATTCATGCCGCCTTGAACCTACCTAAATACCAGTGTTTTGGACGAGTTTCTAGTCACTGTAGGCAGGGCTCTGGGAAGGGAACGAGTTTTCTCGAAATCAACAGGGTGCTTTCATAGCCTGGGTGGGAGCTCCTCCTGAGACGCTCTAGAGCTACAAGGAAACTTGACGTGAGTCCTTTCCTCAAGGTAAAGCCTTGAAGAGCCCTGCTGAAGCGGCACGTGGAGAAGTTTCCTTGAGACAGGAGTTGCAGTTCTCCTTTCTTTTAACGTTACTACGCTTTTCAAGACACCTAGGATCTCGCCTGGGCACCCTATTCCGTGCAAGAACACCGAGTACCGGCAGGCTCCACTGGGTTGCTAAGAAACATCCAGGCCCGGATACCTTTCCCAGTCACTCTGTGTATGCTAAGTGTAGGGCAACACACTGCACTCTTCCTTGGGAGAGCTACATTTCCTCAGCACTCCAACAGCTCCAGGTAATCTGTTCTCTCACGTCCTACATGTCATGCAAATTGCCTCAATGCCCTAGGCTGAGCGGCACTGAGAAATCAAAACTGCTTCGCATTCCTTCTACAAAGTCATACCTTAAGACCGCATAGTTAGAGGAGAAACTCGGCTTGCGTTCCTCCTGTAACCAAAGCACAGTTCTTCCTCTTACACTGCAGGGTTTTAGAAGAGCCTAAGCCCCGATAGCGTTACCAAAGCGTTCCTTGGGAGAGGCAGTTCGCTACATGCAGAACTCCGTGCCAAGAAAACATTCTTCAGGGAAGGGACCATTGTGTAGTTTGAGGGAATATTTACTTGGTAGACATCACAAGGGGGTAGGCTGCGTGTTCCCTGGAAATGGAGACCTGATGGCACAAGGCTTGCTTTCCCATTTTGAAAGCTCCATTCATGCTGCCTTGAAGCTACCTAAATACCAGTATTTTGGACGAGTCTCTAGTCACTGTAGGCAGGGCTGTGGGAAGGGAACGAGTTTTCTCTAAATCAACAGGGTGCTTTCGTAGCCTGGTGGGAGCTCCACCTAGAAGCTCTAGAGCTCAAAGGAAACTTGACGTGAGTCGTTTCCTCAAGGTAAAGCCTTGAAGGGCCCTGCTGAAGCCGAAGCGTGGAGCAGTTTGCTGGAGACATGAGTTGCAGTTCTGCTTTCTTTGATTGTTAGTACGCTTATGAAGACACCTAGTAACTCTCGTGGGCACCCTATTCCCTGCAAGAACACCGAGGACCGGCATGCTCGACTGGGAAGCTCAGAAACATCTAGGCCCGGAAACCTTTCCCAGTCACTCTCAATATCCTAAGTGTAAGGCAACACACTGCACGCCTCCTTGAAAGAGCTAGATTTCCTCAGCACTCCAACAGCTCCAGGCAATCTGTTGTCTCACGTCTACATGTCATGCATATCTGCCTCAATGCCCTAGGCTGAGCGGCACTGAGAAACCAATACTCTTTCACATTCCTTCTACAAAGTCATACCTTAAGACCCCATACTTACAGGAGAAAGTTGCCTTGCGTTCCTGCTGTAACCAAAGCACAGTTCTTCCTCTTACACTGCAGGGTTTTAGAAGAGCCTAAGCCCCGATAGCGTTACCAAAGCGTTCCTTGGGAGAGGCAGTTCGCTACATGCAGAACTCCGTGCCAAGAAAACATTCTTCAGGGAAGGGACCATTGTGTAGTTTGAGGGAATATTTACTTGGTAGACATCACAAGGGGGTAGGCTGCGTGCTCACTGGAAACGGAGACCTGATGGCACAAGGCTTGCTTTCCCATTTTGAAAGCTCCATTCATGCTGCCTTGAAGCTACCTAAATACCAGTGTTTTGGACGGGTCTCTAGTCACTGTAGGCAGGGCTCTGGGAAGGGAACGAGTTTTCTCTAAATCAACAGGGTGCTTTCGTAGCCTGGGTGGGAGCTCCACCTGAGACGCTCTAGAGCTCAAAGGAAACTTGACGTGAGTCGTTTCCTCAAGGTAAAGCCTTGAAGAGCCCTGCTGAAGCCGAAGCGTGGAGCAGTTTCCTGGAGACATGAGTTGCAGTTCTGCTTTCTTTGAACGTTAGTACGCTTATGAAGACACCTAGTAACTCCCGTGGGCACCCTATTCCCTGCAAGAACACCGAGGACCGGCATGCTCGACTGGGAAGCTCAGAAACATCCAGGCCCGGAAACCTTTCCCAGTCACTCTCAATATGCTAAGGGTAGGGCAACACACTGCACGCCTCCTTGGGAGAGCTAGATTTCCTCAGCACTCCAACAGCTCCAGGCAATCTGTTGTCTCACGTCTACATGTCATGCATATCTGCCTCAATGCCCTAGGCTGAGCGGCACTGAGAAACCAATACTCTTTCACATTCCTTCTACAAAGTCATACCTTAAGACCCCATACTTACAGGA
Organism: Eubalaena glacialis; assembly: GCF_028564815.1. Lineage (NCBI taxonomy): Eukaryota > Metazoa > Chordata > Mammalia > Artiodactyla > Balaenidae > Eubalaena > Eubalaena glacialis. The sequence continues at coordinate 161,010,631 of NC_083719.1, read as the reverse complement.
GAAAGTTGCCTTGCGTTCCTGCTGTAACCAAAGCACAGTTCTTCCTCTTACACTGCAGGGTTTTAGAAGAGGCTAAGCCCCTATAGCGTACCTAGAGCATTCCTTGGGAGAGGCAGTTCGCTACATGCAGAACTCCGTGCCAAGAACACGTTATTCAGGGAAGGGACCAGTGTGTCGCTAGAGTGTATATTAACTTGGTAGAAATCACAAGGAGGTAGGCTGCGTGTTCACTGGAAACGGGGACCTGATGGCACAAGGCTTGCTTTCCCATTTTGAAAGCTCCATTCATGCCGCCTTGAACCTACCTAAATACCAGTGTTTTGGACGAGTTTCTAGTCACTGTAGGCAGGGCTCTGGGAAGGGAACGAGTTTTCTCTAAATCAACAGGGTGCTTTCATAGCCTGGGTGGGAGCTCCTCCTGAGACGCTCTAGAGCTACAAGGAAACTTGACGTGAGTCCTTTCCTCAAGGTAAAGCCTTGAAGAGCCCTGCTGAAGCGGCACGTGGAGAAGTTTCCTTGAGACATGAGTTGCAGTTCTCCTTTCTTTTAAGGTTACTACGCTTTTCAAGACACCTAGGATCTCCCCTGGGCACCCTATTCCGTGCAAGAACACCGAGTACCGGCAGGCTCCACTGGGTTGCTAAGAAACATCCAGGCCCGGATACCTTTCCCAGTCACTCTGTGTATGCTAAGTGTAGGGCAACACACTGCACTCTTCCTTGGGAGAGCTACATTTCCTCAGCACTCCAACAGCTCCAGGTAATCTCTTCTCTCACGTCCTACATGTCATGCAAATTGCCTCAATGCCCTAGGCTGAGCGGCACTGAGAAATCAAAACTGCTTCGCATTCCTTCTACAAAGTCATACCTTAAGACCCCATACTTACAGGAGAAACTCGGCTTGCGTTCCTCCTGTAACCAAAGCACAGTTCTTCCTCTTACACTGCAGGGTTTTAGAAGAGCCTAAGCACCGAAAGCGTTACCAAAGCGTTCCTTGGGAGAGGCAGTTCGCTACATGCAGAACTCCGTGCCAAGAAAACATTCTTCAGGGAAGGGACCATTGTGTAGTTTGAGGGAATATTTACTTGGTAGACATCACAAGGGGGTAGGCTGCGTGCTCACTGGAAACGGAGACCTGATGGCACAAGGCTTGCTTTCCCATTTTGAAAGCTCCATTCATGCTGCCTTGAAGCTACCTAAATACCAGTGTTCTGGACGGGTCTCTAGTCACTGTAGGCAGGGCTCTGGGAAGGGAACGAGTTTTCTCTAAATCAACAGGGTGCTTTCATAGCCTGGGTGGGAGCTCCTCCTGAGACGCTCTAGAGCTACAAGGAAACTTGACGTGAGTCCTTTCCTCAAGGTAAAGCCTTGAAGAGCCCTGCTGAAGCGGCACGTGGAGAAGTTTCCTTGAGACAGGAGTTGCAGTTCTCCTTTCTTTTAACGTTACTACGCTTTTCAAGACACCTAGGATCTCGCCTGGGCACCCTATTCCGTGCAAGAACACCGAGTACCGGCAGGCTCCACTGGGTTGCTAAGAAACATCCAGGCCCGGATACCTTTCCCAGTCACTCTGTGTATGCTAAGTGTAGGGCAACACACTGCACTCTTCCTTGGGAGAGCTACATTTCCTCAGCACTCCAACAGCTCCAGGTAATCTGTTCTCTCACGTCCTACATGTCATGCAAATTGCCTCAATGCCCTAGGCTGAGCGGCACTGAGAAATCAAAACTGCTTTGCATTCCTTCTACAAAGTCATACCTTAAGACCCCATACTTACAGGAGAAACTCGGCTTGCTTTCCTCCTGTAACCAAAGCACAGTTCTTCCTCTTACACTGCAGGGTTTTAGAAGAGCCTAAGCCCCGATAGCGTTACCAAAGCGTTCCTTGGGAGAGGCAGTTCGCTACATGCAGAACTCCGTGCCAAGAAAACATTCTTCAGGGAAGGGACCATTGTGTAGTTTGAGGGAATATTTACTTGGTAGACATCACAAGGGGGTAGGCTGCGTGCTCACTGGAAACGGAGACCTGATGGCACAAGGCTTGCTTTCCCATTTTGAAAGCTCCATTCATGCTGCCTTGAAGCTACCTAATACCAGTGTTTTGGACGGGTCTCTAGTCACTGTAGGCAGGGCTCTGGGAAGGGAACGAGTTTTCTCTAAATCAACAGGGTGCTCTCGTAGCCTGGGTGGGAGCTCCACCTGAGACGCTCTAGAGCTCAAAGGAAACTTGACGTGAGTCGTTTCCTCAAGGTAAAGCCTTGAAGAGCCCTGCTGAAGCCGAAGCGTGGAGCAGTTTCCTGGAGACATGATTTGCAGTTCTGCTTTCTTTGAACGTTAGTACGCTTATTTAGACACCTAGTAACTCTCGTGGGCACCCTATTCCCTGCACGAACACCGAGGACCGGCATGCTCGACTGGGAAGCTCAGAAACATCCAGGCCCGGAAACCTTTCCCAGTCACTCTCAATATGCTAAGGGTAGGGCAACACACTGCACGCCTCCTTGGGAGAGCTAGATTTCCTCAGCACTCCAACAGCTCCAGGCAATCTGTTGTCTCACGTCTACATGTCATGCATATCTGCCTCAATGCCCTAGGCTGAGCGGCACTGAGAAACCAATACTCTTTCACATTCCTTCTACAAAGTCATACCTTAAGACCCCATACTTACAGGAGAAAGTTGGCTTGCGTTCCTGCTGTAACCAAAGCACAGTTCTTCCTCTTACACTGCAGGGTTTTAGAAGAGGCTAAGCCCCTATAGCGTACCTAGAGCATTCCTTGGGAGAGGCAGTTCGCTACATGCAGAACTCCGTGCCAAGAACACGTTATTCAGGGAAGGGACCAGTGTGTCGCTAGAATGTATATTAACTTGCTAGAAATCACAGGGAGGTAGGCTGCGTGTTCACTGGAAACGGGGACCTGATGGCACAAGGCTTGCTTTCCCATTTTGAAAGCTCCATTCATGCCGCCTTGAACCTACCTAAATACCAGTGTTTTGGACGAGTTTCTAGTCACTGTAGGCAGGGCTCTGGGAAGGGAACGAGTTTTCTCTAAATCAACAGGGTGCTTTCATAGCCTGGGTGGGAGCTCCTCCTGAGACGCTCTAGAGCTACAAGGAAACTTGACGTGAGTCCTTTCCTCAAGGTAAAGCCTTGAAGAGCCCTGCTGAAGCGGCACGTGGAGAAGTTTCCTTGAGACATGAGTTGCAGTTCTCCTTTCTTTTAACGTTACTACGCTTTTCAAGACACCTAGGATCTCGCCTGGGCACCCTATTCCGTGCAAGAACACCGAGTACCGGCAGGCTCCACTGGGTTGCTAAGAAACATCCAGGCCCGGATACCTTTCCCAGTCACTCTGTGTATGCTAAGTGTAGGGCAACACACTGCACTCTTCCTTGGGAGAGCTACATTTCCTCAGCACTCAAACAGCTCCAAGTAATCTGTTCTCTCATGTCCTACATGTCATGCAAATTGCCTCAATGCCCTAGGCTGAGCGGCACTGAGAAATCAAAACTGCTTCGCATTCCTTCTACAAAGTCATACCTTAAGACCCCATACTTACAGGAGAAACTCGGCTTGCGTTCCTCCTGTAACCAAAGCACAGTTCTTCCTCTTACACTGCAGGGTTTTAGAAGAGCCTAAGCCCCGATAGCGTTACCAAAGCGTTCCTTGGGAGAGGCAGTTCGCTACATGCAGAACTCCGTGCCAAGAAAACATTCTTCAGGGAAGGGACCATTGTGTAGTTTGAGGGAATATTTACTTGGTAGACATCACAAGGGGGTAGGCTGCGTGCTCACTGGAAACGGAGACCTGATGGCACAAGGCTTGCTTTCCCATTTTGAAAGCTCCATTCATGCTGCCTTGAAGCTACCTAATACCAGTGTTTTGGACGGGTCTCTAGTCACTGTAGGCAGGGCTGTGGGAAGGGAACGAGTTTTCTCTAAATCAACAGGGTGCTCTCGTAGCCTGGGTGGGAGCTCCACCTGAGACGCTCTAGAGCTCAAAGGAAACTTGACGTGAGTCGTTTCCTCAAGGTAAAGCCTTGAAGAGCCCTGCTGAAGCCGAAGCGTGGAGCAGTTTCCTGGAGACATGAGTTGCAGTTCTGCTTTCTTTGAACGTTAGTACGCTTATTTAGACACCTAGTAACTCTCGTGGGCACCCTATTCCCTGCACGAACACCGAGGACCGGCATGCTCGACTGGGAAGCTCAGAAACATCCAGGCCCGGAAACCTTTCCCAGTCACTCTCAATATGCTAAGGGTAGGGCAACACACTGCACGCCTCCTTGGGAGAGCTAGATTTCCTCAGCACTCCAACAGCTCCAGGCAATCTGTTGTCTCACGTCTACATGTCATGCATATCTGCCTCAATGCCCTAGGCTGAGCGGCACTGAGAAACCAATACTGTTTCACATTCCTTCTACAAAGTCATACCTTAAGACCCCATACTTACAGGAGAAAGTTGCCTTGCGTTCCTGCTGTAACCAAAGCACAGTTCTTCCTCTTACACTGCAGGGTTTTAGAAGAGGCTAAGCCCCTATAGCGTACCTAGAGCATTCCTTGGGAGAGGCAGTTCGCTACATGTAGAACTCCGTGCCAAGAACACGTTATTCAGGGAAGGGACCAGTGTGTCGCTAGAGTGTATATTAACTTGGTAGAAATCACAAGGACGTAGGCTGCGTGTTCACTGGAAACGGGGACCTGATGGCACAAGGCTTGCTTTCCCATTTTGAAAGCTCCATTCATGCCGCCTTGAAACTACCTAAATACCAGTGTTTTGGACGAGTTTCTAGTCACTGTAGGCAGGGCTCTGGGAAGGGAACGAGTTTTCTCTAAATCAACAGGGTGCTTTCATAGCCTGGGTGGGAGCTCCTCCTGAGACGCTCTAGAGCTACAAGGAAACTTGACGTGAGTCCTTTCCTCAAGGTAAAGCCTTGAAGAGCCCTGCTGAAGCGGCACGTGGAGAAGTTTCCTTCAGACATGAGTTGCAGTTCTCCTTTCTTTTAACGTTACTACGCTTTTCCAGACACCTAGGATCTCGCCTGGGCACCCTATTCCGTGCAAGAACACCGAGTACCGGCAGGCTCCACTGGGTTGCTAAGAAACATCCAGGCCCGGATACCTTTCCCAGTCACTCTGTGTATGCTAAGTGTAGGGCAACACACTGCACTCTTCCTTGGGAGAGCTACATTTCCTCAGCACTCCAACAGCTCCAGGTAATCTGTTCTCTCACGTCCTACATGTCATGCAAATTGCCTCAATGCCCTAGGCTGAGCGGCACTGAGAAATCAAAACTGCTTTGCATTCCTTCTACAAAGTCATACCTTAAGACCCCATACTTACAGGAGAAACTCGGCTTGCGTTCCTCCTGTAACCAAAGCACGGTTCTTCCTCTTACACTGCAGGGTTTTAGAAGAGCCTAAGCCCCGATAGCGTTACCAAAGCGTTCCTTGGGAGAGGCAGTTCGCTACATGCAGAACTCCGTGCCAAGAAAACATTCTTCAGGGAAGGGACCATTGTGTAGTTTGAGGGAATATTTACTTGGTAGACATCACAAGGGGGTAGGCTGCGTGTTCCCTGGAAACGGAGACCTGATGGCAAAAGGCTTGCTTTCCCATTTTGAAAGCTCCATTCATACTGCCTTGAAGCTACCTAAATACCAGTGTTCTGGACGGGTCTCTAGTCACTGTAGGCAGGGCTCTGGGAAGGGAACGAGTTTTCTCTAAATCAACAGGGTGCTTTCGTAAACTGGGTGGGAGCTCCACCTGAGACGCTCTAGAGCTGAAAGGAAACTTGACGTGAGTCGTTTCCTCAAGGTAAAGCCTTGAAGAGCCCTGTTGAAACCAAAGCGTGGAGCAGTTTCCTGGAGACACGAGTTGCAGTTCTGCTTTCTTTGAACATTAGTACGCTTATGAAGACACCTAGTAACTCTCGTGGGCACCCTATTCCCTGCACGAACACCGAGGACCGGCATGCTCGACTGGGAAGCTCAGAAACATCCAGGCCCGGAAACCTTTCCCAGTCACTCTCAATATGCTAAGGGTAGGGCAACACACTGCACGCCTCCTTGGGAGAGCTGGATTTCCTGAGCACTCCAACAGCTCCAGGCAATCTGTTGTCTCACGTCTACATGTCATGCATATCTGCCTCAATGCCCTAGGCTGAGCGGCAATGAGAAACCAATACTGTTTCACATTCCTTCTACAAAGTCATACCTTAAGACCCCATACTTACAGGAGAAAGTTGGCTTGCATTCCTCCTGTAACCAAAGCACAGTTCTTCCTCTTACACTGCAGGGTTTTAGAAGAGCCTAAGCACCGAAAGCGTTTCCAAAGCGTTCCTTGAGAGAGGCAGTTCGCTACATGCAGAACTCCGTGCCAAGAAAACATTCTTCAGGGAAGGGACCATTGTGTAGTTTGAGGGAATATTTACTTGGTAGACATCACAAGGGGGTAGGCTGCGTGCTCACTGGAAACGGAGACCTGATGGCACAAGGCTTGCTTTCCCATTTTGAAAGCTCCATTCATGCCGCCTTGAACCTACCTAAATACCAGTGTTTTGGACGAGTTTCTAGTCACTGTAGGCAGGGCTCTGGGAATGGAATGAGTTTTCTCTAAATCAACAGGGTGCTTTCATAGCCTGGGTGGGAGCTCCTCCTGAGACGCTCTAGAGCTACAAGGAAACTTGACGTGAGTCCTTTCCTCAAGGTAAAGCCTTGAAGAGCCCTGCTGAAGCGGCACGTGGAGAAGTTTCCTTGAGACAGGAGTTGCAGTTCTCCTTTCTTTTAACGTTACTACGCTTTTCAAGACACCTAGGATCTCGCCTGGGCACCCTATTCCGTGCAAGAACACCGAGTACCGGCAGGCTCCACTGGGTTGCTAAGAAACATCCAGTCCCGGATACCTTTCCCAGTCACTCTGTGTATGCTAAGTGTAGGGCAACACACTGCACTCTTCCTTGGGAGAGCTACATTTCCTCAGCACTCCAACAGCTCCAGGTAATCTCTTCTCTCACGTCCTACATGTCATGCAAATTGCCTCAATGCCCTAGGCTGAGCGGCACTGAGAAATCAAAACTGCTTTGCATTCCTTCTACAAAGTCATACCTTAAGACCCCATACTTACAGGAGAAACTCGGCTTGCGTTCCTCCTGTAACCAAAGCACAGTTCTTCCTCTTACACTGCAGGGTTTTAGAAGAGCCTAAGCCCTGATAGCGTTACCAAAGCGTTCCTTGGGAGAGGCAGTTCGCTACATGCAGAACTCCGTGCCAAGAAAACATTCTTCAGGGAAGGGACCATTGTGTAGTTTGAGGGAATATTTACTTGGTAGACATCACAAGGGGGTAGGCTGCGTGTTCCCTGGAAACGGAGACCTGATGGCACAAGGCTTGCTTTCCCATTTTGAAAGCTCCATTCATGCTGCCTTGAAGCTACCTAAATACCAGTGTTTTGGACGGGTCTCTAGTCACTGTAGGCAGGGCTGTGGGAAGGGAACGAGTTTTCTCTAAATCAACAGGGTGCTTTCGTAGCCTGGGTGGGAGCTCCAACTGAGACGCTCTAGAGCTCAAAGGAAACTTGACGTGAGTCGTTTCCTCAAGGTAAAGCCTTGAAGGGCCCTGCTGAAGCCGAAGCGTGGAGCAGTTTCCTGGAGACATGAGTTGCAGTTCTGCTTTCTTTGAACGTTAGTACGCTTATTTAGACACCTAGTAACTCTCGTGGGCACCCTATTCCCTGCACGAACACCGAGGACCGGCATGCTCGACTGGGAAGCTCAGAAACATCCAGGCCCGGAAACCTTTCCCAGTCACTCTCAATATGCTAAGGGTAGGGCAACACACTGCACGCCTCCTTGGGAGAGCTAGATTTCCTCAGCACTCCAACAGCTCCAGGCAATCTGTTGTCTCACGTCTACATGTCATGCATATCTGCCCCAATGCCCTAGGCTGAGCCGCACTGAGAAACCAATACTCTTTCACATTCCTTCTACAAAGTCATACCTTAAGACCCCATACTTACAGGAGAAAGTTGCCTTGCGTTCCTGCTGTAACCAAAGCACAGTTCTTCCTCTTACACTGCAGGGTTTTAGAAGAGGCTAAGCCCCTATAGCGTACCTAGAGCATTCCTTGGGAGAGGCAGTTCGCTACATGCAGAATTCCGTGCCAAGAACACGTTATTCAGGGAAGGGTCCAGTGTGTCGCTAGAATGTATATTAACTTGGTAGAAATCACAGGGAGGTAGGCTGCGTGTTCACTGGAAACGGGGACCTGATGGCACAAGGCTTGCTTTCCCATTTTGAAAGCTCCATTCATGCCGCCTTGAACCTACCTAAATACCAGTGTTTTGGACGAGTTTCTAGTCACTGTAGGCAGGGCTCTGGGAAGGGAACGAGTTTTCTCGAAATCAACAGGGTGCTTTCATAGCCTGGGTGGGAGCTCCTCCTGAGACGCTCTAGAGCTACAAGGAAACTTGACGTGAGTCCTTTCCTCAAGGTAAAGCCTTGAAGAGCCCTGCTGAAGCGGCACGTGGAGAAGTTTCCTTGAGACAGGAGTTGCAGTTCTCCTTTCTTTTAACGTTACTACGCTTTTCAAGACACCTAGGATCTCGCCTGGGCACCCTATTCCGTGCAAGAACACCGAGTACCGGCAGGCTCCACTGGGTTGCTAAGAAACATCCAGGCCCGGATACCTTTCCCAGTCACTCTGTGTATGCTAAGTGTAGGGCAACACACTGCACTCTTCCTTGGGAGAGCTACATTTCCTCAGCACTCCAACAGCTCCAAGTAATCTGTTCTCTCATGTCCTACATGTCATGCAAATTGCCTCAATGCCCTAGGCTGAGCGGCACTGAGAAATCAAAACTGCTTCGCATTCCTTCTACAAAGTCATACCTTAAGACCCCATACTTACAGGAGAAACTCGGCTTGCGTTCCTCCTGTAACCAAAGCACAGTTCTTCCTCTTACACTGCAGGGTTTTAGAAGAGCCTAAGCCCCGATAGCGTTACCAAAGCGTTCCTTGGGAGAGGCAGTTCGCTACATGCAGAACTCCGTGCCAAGAAAACATTCTTCAGGGAAGGGACCATTGTGTAGTTTGAGGGAATATTTACTTGGTAGACATCACAAGGGGGTAGGCTGCGTGCTCACTGGAAACGGAGACCTGATGGCACAAGGCTTGCTTTCCCATTTTGAAAGCTCCATTCATGCTGCCTTGAAGCTACCTAATACCAGTGTTTTGGACGGGTCTCTAGTCACTGTAGGCAGGGCTGTGGGAAGGGAACGAGTTTTCTCTAAATCAACAGGGTGCTCTCGTAGCCTGGGTGGGAGCTCCACCTGAGACGCTGTAGAGCTCAAAGGAAACTTGACGTGAGTCGTTTCCTCAAGGTAAAGCCTTGAAGAGCCCTGCTGAAGCCGAAGCGTGGAGCAGTTTCCTGGAGACATGAGTTGCAGTTCTGCTTTCTTTGAACGTTAGTACGCTTATTTAGACACCTAGTAACTCTCGTGGGCACCCTATTCCCTGCACGAACACCGAGGACCGGCATGCTCGACTGGGAAGCTCAGAAACATCCAGGCCCGGAAACCTTTCCCAGTCACTCTCAATATGCTAAGGGTAGGGCAACACACTGCACGCCTCCTTGGGAGAGCTAGATTTCCTCAGCACTCCAACAGCTCCAGGCAATCTGTTGTCTCACGTCTACATGTCATGCATATCTGCCTCAATGCCCTAGGCTGAGCGGCACTGAGAAACCAATACTCTTTCACATTCCTTCTACAAAGTCATACCTTAAGACCCCATACTTACAGGAGAAAGTTGGCTTGCGTTCCTGCTGTAACCAAAGCACAGTTCTTCCTCTTACACTGCAGGGTTTTAGAAGAGGCTAAGCCCCTATAGCGTACCTAGAGCATTCCTTGGGAGAGGCAGTTCGCTACATGCAGAACTCCGTGCCAAGAACACGTTATTCAGGGAAGGGACCAGTGTGTCGCTAGAATGTATATTAACTTGGTAGAAATCACAGGGAGGTAGGCTGCGTGTTCACTGGAAACGGGGACCTGATGGCACAAGGCTTGCTTTCCCATTTTGAAAGCTCCATTCATGCCGCCTTGAACCTACCTAAATACCAGTGTTTTGGACGAGTTTCTAGTCACTGTAGGCAGGGCTCTGGGAAGGGAACGAGTTTTCTCGAAATCAACAGGGTGCTTTCATAGCCTGGGTGGGAGCTCCTCCTGAGACGCTCTAGAGCTACAAGGAAACTTGACGTGAGTCCTTTCCTCAAGGTAAAGCCTTGAAGAGCCCTGCTGAAGCGGCACGTGGAGAAGTTTCCTTGAGACAGGAGTTGCAGTTCTCCTTTCTTTTAACGTTACTACGCTTTTCAAGACACCTAGGATCTCGCCTGGGCACCCTATTCCGTGCAAGAACACCGAGTACCGGCAGGCTCCACTGGGTTGCTAAGAAACATCCAGGCCCGGATACCTTTCCCAGTCACTCTGTGTATGCTAAGTGTAGGGCAACACACTGCACTCTTCCTTGGGAGAGCTACATTTCCTCAGCACTCCAACAGCTCCAAGTAATCTGTTCTCTCATGTCCTACATGTCATGCAAATTGCCTCAATGCCCTAGGCTGAGCGGCACTGAGAAATCAAAACTGCTTCGCATTCCTTCTACAAAGTCATACCTTAAGACCCCATACTTACAGGAGAAACTCGGCTTGCGTTCCTCCTGTAACCAAAGCACAGTTCTTCCTCTTACACTGCAGGGTTTTAGAAGAGCCTAAGCCCCGATAGCGTTACCAAAGCGTTCCTTGGGAGAGGCAGTTCGCTACATGCAGAACTCCGTGCCAAGAAAACATTCTTCAGGGAAGGGACCATTGTGTAGTTTGAGGGAATATTTACTTGGTAGACATCACAAGGGGGTAGGCTGCGTGCTCACTGGAAACGGAGACCTGATGGCACAAGGCTTGCTTTCCCATTTTGAAAGCTCCATTCATGCTGCCTTGAAGCTACCTAATACCAGTGTTTTGGACGGGTCTCTAGTCACTGTAGGCAGGGCTCTGGGAAGGGAACGAGTTTTCTCTAAATCAACAGGGTGCTCTCGTAGCCTGGGTGGGAGCTCCACCTGAGACGCTCTAGAGCTCAAAGGAAACTTGACGTGAGTCGTTTCCTCAAGGTAAAGCCTTGAAGAGCCCTGCTGAAGCCGAAGCGTGGAGCAGTTTCCTGGAGACATGAGTTGCAGTTCTGCTTTCTTTGAACGTTAGTACGCTTATTTAGACACCTAGTAACTCTCGTGGGCACCCTATTCCCTGCACGAACACCGAGGACCGGCATGCTCGACTGGGAAGCTCAGAAACATCCAGGCCCGGAAACCTTTCCCAGTCACTCTCAATATGCTAAGGGTAGGGCAACACACTGCACGCCTCCTTGGGAGAGCTAGATTTCCTCAGCACTCCAACAGCTCCAGGCAATCTGTTGTCTCACGTCTACATGTCATGCATATCTGCCTCAATGCCCTAGGCTGAGCGGCACTGAGAAACCAATACTCTTTCACATTCCTTCTACAAAGTCATACCTTAAGACCCCATACTTACAGGAGAAAGTTGGCTTGCGTTCCTGCTGTAACCAAAGCACAGTTCTTCCTCTTACACTGCAGGGTTTTAGAAGAGGCTAAGCCCCTATAGCGTACCTAGAGCATTCCTTGGGAGAGGCAGTTCGCTACATGCAGAACTCCGTGCCAAGAACACGTTATTCAGGGAAGGGACCAGTGTGTCGCTAGAATGTATATTAACTTGGTAGAAATCACAGGGAGGTAGGCTGCGTGTTCACTGGAAACGGGGACCTGATGGCACAAGGCTTGCTTTCCAATTTTGAAAGCTCCATTCATGCCGCCTTGAACCTACCTAAATACCAGTGTTTTGGACGAGTTTCTAGTCACTGTAGGCAGGGCTCTGGGAAGGGAACGAGTTTTCTCGAAATCAACAGGGTGCTTTCATAGCCTGGGTGGGAGCTCCTCCTGAGACGCTCTAGAGCTACAAGGAAACTTGACGTGAGTCCTTTCCTCAAGGTAAAGCCTTGAAGAGCCCTGCTGAAGCGGCACGTGGAGAAGTTTCCTTGAGACAGGAGTTGCAGTTCTCCTTTCTTTTAACGTTACTACGCTTTTCAAGACACCTAGGATCTCGCCTGGGCACCCTATTCCGTGCAAGAACACCGAGTACCGGCAGGCTCCACTGGGTTGCTAAGAAACATCCAGGCCCGGATACCTTTCCCAGTAACTCTGTGTATGCTAAGTGTAGGGCAACACACTGCACTCTTCCTTGGGAGAGCTACATTTCCTCAGCACTCCAACAGCTCCAAGTAATCTGTTCTCTCATGTCCTACATGTCATGCAAATTGCCTCAATGCCCTAGGCTGAGCGGCACTGAGAAATCAAAACTGCTTCGCATTCCTTCTACAAAGTCATACCTTAAGACCCCATACTTACAGGAGAAACTCGGCTTGCGTTCCTCCTGTAACCAAAGCACAGTTCTTCCTCTTACACTGCAGGGTTTTAGAAGAGCCTAAGCCCCGATAGCGTTACCAAAGCGTTCCTTGGGAGAGGCAGTTCGCTACATGCAGAACTCCGTGCCAAGAAAACATTCTTCAGGGAAGGGACCATTGTGTAGTTTGAGGGAATATTTACTTGGTAGACATCACAAGGGGGTAGGCTGCGTGCTCCCTGGAAACGGAGACCTGATGGCACAAGGCTTGCTTTCCCATTTTGAAAGCTCCATTCATGCTGCCTTGAAGCTACCTAATACCAGTGTTTTGGACGGGTCTCTAGTCACTGTAGGCAGGGCTCTGGGAAGGGAACGAGTTTTCTCTAAATCAACAGGGTGCTCTCGTAGCCTGGGTGGGAGCTCCACCTGAGACGCTCTAGAGCTCAAAGGAAACTTGACGTGAGTCGTTTCCTCAAGGTAAAGCCTTGAAGAGCCCTGTTGAAGCCAAAGCGTGGAGCAGTTTCCTGGAGACACGAGTTGCAGTTCTGCTTTCTTTGAACGTTAGTACGCTTATTTAGACACCTAGTAACTCTCGTGGGCACCCTATTCCCTGCACGAACACCGAGGACCGGCATGCTCGACTGGGAAGCTCAGAAACATCCAGGACCGGAAACCTTTCCCAGTCACTCTCAATATGCTAAGGGTAGGGCAACACACTGCACGCCTCCTTGGGAGAGCTAGATTTCCTCAGCACTCCAACAGCTCCAGGCAATCTGTTGTCTCACGTCTACATGTCATGCATATCTGCCTCAATGCCCTAGGCTGAGCGGCACTGAGAAACCAATACTCTTTCACATTCCTTCTACAAAGTCATACCTTAAGACCCCATACTTACAGGAGAAAGTTGGCTTGCGTTCCTGCTGTAACCAAAGCACAGTTCTTCCTCTTACACTGCAGGGTTTTAGAAGAGGCTAAGCCCCTATAGCGTACCTAGAGCATTCCTTGGGAGAGGCAGTTCGCTACATGCAGAACTCCGTGCCAAGAACACGTTATTCAGGGAAGGGACCAGTGTGTCGCTAGAATGTATATTAACTTGGTAGAAATCACAGGGAGGTAGGCTGTGTGTTCACTGGAAACGGGGACCTGATGGCACAAGGCTTGCTTTCCCATTTTGAAAGCTCCATTCATGCCGCCTTGAACCTACCTAAATACCAGTGTTTTGGACGAGTTTCTAGTCACTGTAGGCAGGGCTCTGGGAAGGGAACGAGTTTTCTCGAAATCAACAGGGTGCTTTCATAGCCTGGGTGGGAGCTCCTCCTGAGACGCTCTAGAGCTACAAGGAAACTTGACGTGAGTCCTTTCCTCAAGGTAAAGCCTTGAAGAGCCCTGCTGAAGCGGCACGTGGAGAAGTTTCCTTGAGACATGAGTTGCAGTTCTCCTTTCTTTTAACGTTACTACGCTTTTCAAGACACCTAGGATCTCGCCTGGGCACCCTATTCCGTGCAAGAACACCGAGTACCGGCAGGCTCCACTGGGTTGCTAAGAAACATCCAGGCCCGGATACCTTTCCCAGTCACTCTGTGTATGCTAAGTGTAGGGCAACACACTGCACTCTTCCTTGGGAGAGCTACATTTCCTCAGCACTCCAACAGCTCCAAGTAATCTGTTCTCTCATGTCCTACATGTCATGCAAATTGCCTCAATGCCCTAGGCTGAGCCGCACTGAGAAATCAAAACTGCTTCGCATTCCTTCTACAAAGTCATACCTTAAGACCCCAAACTTACAGGAGAAACTCGGCTTGCGTTCCTCCTGTAACCAAAGCACAGTTCTTCCTCTTACACTGCAGGGTTTTAGAAGAGCCTAAGCCCCGATAGCGTTACTAAAGCGTTCCTTGGGAGAGGCAGTTCGCTACATGCAGAACTCCGTGCCAAGAAAACATTCTTCAGGGAAGGGACCATTGTGTAGTTTGAGGGAATATTTACTTGGTAGACATCACAAGGGGGTAGGCTGCGTGCTCACTGGAAACGGAGACCTGATGGCACAAGGCTTGCTTTCCCATTTTGAAAGCTCCATTCATGCTGCCTTGAAGCTACCTAATACCAGTGTTTTGGACGGGTCTCTAGTCACTGTAGGCAGGGCTCTGGGAAGGGAACGAGTTTTCTCTAAATCAACAGGGTGCTCTCGTAGCCTGGGTGGGAGCTCCACCTGAGACGCTCTAGAGCTCAAAGGAAACTTGACGTGAGTCGTTTCCTCAAGGTAAAGCCTTGAAGAGCCCTGCTGAAGCCGAAGCGTGGAGCAGTTTCCTGGAGACATGAGTTGCAGTTCTGCTTTCTTTGAACGTTAGTACGCTTATTTAGACACCTAGTAACTCTCGTGGGCACCCTATTCCCTGCACGAACACCGAGGACCGGCATGCTCGACTGGGAAGCTCAGAAACATCCAGGCCCGGAAACCTTTCCCAGTCACTCTCAATATGCTAAGGGTAGGGCAACACACTGCACGCCTCCTTGGGAGAGCTAGATTTCCTCAGCACTCCAACAGCTCCAGGCAATCTGTTGTCTCACGTCTACATGTCATGCATATCTGCCTCAATGCCCTAGGCTGAGCGGCACTGAGAAACCAATACTGTTTCACATTCCTTCTACAAAGTAATACCTTAAGACCCCATACTTACAGGAGAAAGTTGCCTTGCGTTCCTGCTGTAACCAAAGCACAGTTCTTCCTCTTACACTGCAGGGTTTTAGAAGAGGCTAAGCCCCTATAGCGTACCTAGAGCATTCCTTGGGAGAGGCAGTTCGCTACATGCAGAACTCCGTGCCAAGAACACGTTATTCAGGGAAGGGACCAGTGTGTCGCTAGAGTGTATATTAACTTGGTAGAAATCACAAGGAGGTAGGCTGCGTGTTCACTGGAAACGGGGACCTGATGGCACAAGGCTTGCTTTCCCATTTTGAAAGCTGCATTCATGCCGCCTTGAACCTACCTAAATACCAGTGTTTTGGACGAGTTTCTAGTCACTGTAGGCAGGGCTCTGGGAAGGGAACGAGTTTTCTCTAAATCAACAGGGTGCTTTCATAGCCTGGGTGGGAGCTCCTCCTGAGACACTCTAGAGCTACAAGGAAACTTGACGTGAGTCCTTTCCTCAAGGTAAAGCCTTGAAGAGCCCTGCTAAAGCGGCACGTGGAGAAGTTTCCTTGAGACAGGAGTTGCAGTTCTCCTTTCTTTTAACGTTACTACGCTTTTCAAGACACCTAGGATCTCGCCTGGGCACCCTATTCCGTGCAAGAACACCGAGTACCGGCAGGCTCCACTGGGTTGCTAAGAAACATCCAGGCCCGGATACCTTTCCCAGTCACTCTGTGTATGCTAAGTGTAGGGCAACACACTGCACTCTTCCTTGGGAGAGCTACATTTCCTCAGCACTCCAACAGCTCCAGGTAATCTGTTCTCTCATGTCCTACATGTCATGCAAATTGCCTCAATGCCCTAGGCTGAGCGGCACTGAGAAATCAAAACTGCTTTGCATTCCTTCTACAAAGTCATACCTTAAGACCCCATACTTACAGGAGAAACTCGGCTTGCGTTCCTCCTGTAACCAAAGCACAGTTCTTCCTCTTACACTGCAGGGTTTTAGAAGAGCCTAAGCCCCGATAGCGTTACCAAAGCGTTCCTTGGGAGAGGCAGTTCGCTACATGCAGAACTCCGTGCCAAGAAAACATTCTTCAGGGAAGGGACCATTGTGTAGTTTGAGGGAATATTTACTTGGTAGACATCACAAGGGGGTAGGCTGCGTGCTCACTGGAAACGGAGACCTGATGGCACAAGGCTTGCTTTCCCATTTTGAAAGCTCCATTCATGCTGCCTTGAAGCTACCTAATACCAGTGTTTTGGACGGGTCTCTAGTCACTGTAGGCAGGGCTCTGGGAAGGGAACGAGTTTTCTCTAAATCAACAGGGTGCTCTCGTAGCCTGGGTGGGAGCTCCACCTGAGACGCTCTAGAGCTCAAAGGAAACTTGACGTGAGTCGTTTCCTCAAGGTAAAGCCTTGAAGAGCCCTGCTGAAGCCGAAGCGTGGAGCAGTTTCCTGGAGACATGAGTTGCAGTTCTGCTTTCTTTGAACGTTAGTACGCTTATTTAGACACCTAGTAACTCTCGTGGGCACCCTATTCCCTGCACGAACACCGAGGACCGGCATGCTCGACTGGGAAGCTCAGAAACATCCAGGCCCGGAAACCTTTCCCAGTCACTCTCAATATGCTAAGGGTAGGGCAACACACTGCACGCCTCCTTGGGAGAGCTAGATTTCCTCAGCACTCCAACAGCTCCAGGCAATCTGTTGTCTCACGTCTACATGTCATGCATATCTGCCTCAATGCCCTAGGCTGAGCGGCACTGAGAAACCAATACTCTTTCACATTCCTTCTACAAAGTCATACCTTAAGACCCCATACTTACAGGAGAAAGTTGGCTTGCGTTCCTGCTGTAACCAAAGCACAGTTCTTCCTCTTACACTGCAGGGTTTTAGAAGAGGCTAAGCCCCTATAGCGTACCTAGAGCATTCCTTGGGAGAGGCAGTTCGCTACATGCAGAACTCCGTGCCAAGAACACGTTATTCAGGGAAGGGACCAGTGTGTCGCTAGAATGTATATTAACTTGGTAGAAATCACAGGGAGGTAGGCTGCGTGTTCACTGGAAACGGGGACCTGATGGCACAAGGCTTGCTTTCCCATTTTGAAAGCTCCATTCATGCCGCCTTGAACCTACCTAAATACCAGTGTTTTGGACGAGTTTCTAGTCACTGTAGGCAGGGCTCTGGGAAGGGAACGAGTTTTCTCGAAATCAACAGGGTGCTTTCATAGCCTGGGTGGGAGCTCCTCCTGAGACGCTCTAGAGCTACAAGGAAACTTGACGTGAGTCCTTTCCTCAAGGTAAAGCCTTGAAGAGCCCTGCTGAAGCGGCACGTGGAGAAGTTTCCTTGAGACATGAGTTGCAGTTCTCCTTTCTTTTAACGTTACTACGCTTTTCAAGACACCTAGGATCTCGCCTGGGCACCCTATTCCGTGCAAGAACACCGAGTACCGGCAGGCTCCACTGGGTTGCTAAGAAACATCCAGGCCCGGATACCTTTCCCAGTCACTCTGTGTATGCTAAGTGTAGGGCAACACACTGCACTCTTCCTTGGGAGAGCTACATTTCCTCAGCACTCCAACAGCTCCAAGTAATCTGTTCTCTCATGTCCTACATGTCATGCAAATTGCCTCAATGCCCTAGGCTGAGCGGCACTGAGAAATCAAAACTGCTTCGCATTCCTTCTACAAAGTCATACCTTAAGACCCCATACTTAGAGGAGAAACTCGGCTTGCGTTCCTCCTGTAACCAAAGCACAGTTCTTCCTCTTACACTGCAGGGTTTTAGAAGAGCCTAAGCCCCGATAGCGTTACCAAAGCGTTCCTTGGGAGAGGCAGTTCGCTACATGCAGAACTCCGTGCCAAGAAAACATTCTTCAGGGAAGGGACCATTGTGTAGTTTGAGGGAATATTTACTTGGTAGACAACACAAGGGGGTAGGCTGCGTGTTCCCTGGAAACGGAGACCTGATGGCACAAGGCTTGCTTTCCCATTTTGAAAGCTCCATTCATGCTGCCTTGAAGCTACCTAAATACCAGTGATTTGGACCGGTCTCTTGTCACTGTAGGCAGGGCTGTGGGAAGGGAACGAGTTTTCTCTAAATCAACAGGGTGCTTTCGTAGCCTGGGTGGGAGCTCCTCCTGAGACGCTCTAGAGCTGAAAGGAAACTTGACGTGAGTCGTTTCCTCAAGGTAAAGCCTTGAAGAGCCCTGCTGAAGCCAAAGCGTGGAGCAGTTTCCTGGAGACACGAGTTGCAGTTCTGCTTTCTTTGAACGTTAGTACGCTTATGAAGACACCTAGTAACTCTCGTGGGCACCCTATTCCCTGCACGAACACCGAGGACCGGCATGCTCGACTGGGAAGCTCAGAAACATCCAGGCCCGGAAACCTTTCCCAGTCACTCTCAATATGCTAAGGGTAGGGCAACACACTGCACGCCTCCCTGGGAGAGCTGGATTTCCTGAGCACTCCAACAGCTCCAGGCAATCTGTTGTCTCACGTCTACATGTCATGCATATCGGCCTCAATGCCCTAGGCTGAGCGGCACTGAGTAACCAATACTGTTTCACATTCCTTCTACAAAGTCATACCTTAAGACCCCATACTTACAGGAGAAAGTTGCCTTGCGTTCCCGCTGTAACCAAAGCACAGTCCTTCCTCTTACACTGCAGGGTTTTAGAAGAGGCTAAGCCCCTATAGCGTACCTAGAGCATTCCTTGGGAGAGGCAGTTCGCTACATGCAGAACTCCGTGCCAAGAACACGTTATTCAGGGAAGGGACCAGTGTGTCGCTAGAGTGTATATTAACTTGGTAGAAATCACAAGGAGGTAGGCTGCGTGTTCACTGGAAACGGGGACCTGATGGCACAAGGCTTGCTTTCCCATTTTGAAAGCTCCATTCATGCCGCCTTGAACCTACCTAAATACCAGTGTTTTGGACGAGTTTCTAGTCACTGTAGGCAGGGCTCTGGGAAGGGAACGAGTTTTCTCTAAATCAACAGGGTGCTTTCAAAGCCTGGGTGGGAGCTCCTCCTGAGACACTCTAGAGCTACAAGGAAACTTGACGTGAGTCCTTTCCTCAAGGTAAAGCCTTGAAGAGCCCTGCTGAAGCGGCACGTGGAGAAGTTTCCTTGAGACAGGAGTTGCAGTTCTCCTTTCTTTTAACGTTACTACGCTTTTCAAGACACCTAGGATCTCGCCTGGGCACCCTATTCCGTGCAAGAACACCGAGTACCGGCAGGCTCCACTGGGTTGCTAAGAAACATCCAGGCCCGGATACCTTTCCCAGTCACTCTGTGTATGCTAAGTGTAGGGCAACACACTGCACTCTTCCTTGGGAGAGCTACATTTCCTCAGCACTCCAACAGCTCCAGGTAATCTGTTCTCTCACGTCCTACATGTCATGCAAATTGCCTCAATGCCCTAGGCTGAGCGGCACTGAGAAATCAAAACTGCTTTGCATTCCTTCTACAAAGTCATACCTTAAGACCCCATACTTACAGGAGAAACTCGGCTTGCGTTCCTCCTGTAACCAAAGCACAGTTCTTCCTCTTACACTGCAGGGTTTTAGAAGAGCCTAAGCCCCGATAGCGTTACCAAAGCGTTCCTTGGGAGAGGCAGTTCGCTACATGCAGAACTCCGTGCCAAGAAAACATTCTTCAGGGAAGGGACCATTGTGTAGTTTGAGGGAATATTTACTTGGTAGACATCACAAGGGGGTAGGCTGCGTGCTCACTGGAAACGGAGACCTGATGGCACAAGGCTTGCTTTCCCATTTTGAAAGCTCCATTCATGCTGCCTTGAAGCTACCTAATACCAGTGTTTTGGATGGGTCTCTAGTCACTGTAGGCAGGGCTCTGGGAAGGGAATGAGTTTTCTCTAAATCAACAGGGTGCTCTCGTAGCCTGGGTGGGAGCTCCACCTGAGACACTCTAGAGCTCAAAGGAAACTTGACGTGAGTCGTTTCCTCAAGGTAAAGCCTTGAAGAGCCCTGCTGAAGCCGAAGCGTGGAGCAGTTTCCTGGAGACATGAGTTGCAGTTCTGCTTTCTTTGAACGTTAGTACGCTTATTTAGACACCTAGTAACTCTCGTGGGCACCCTATTCCCTGCACGAACACCGAGGACCGGCATGCTCGACTGGGAAGCTCAGAAACATCCAGGCCCGGAAACCTTTCCCAGTCACTCTCAATATGCTAAGGGTAGGGCAACACACTGCACGCCTCCTTGGGAGAGCTAGATTTCCTCAGCACTCCAACAGCTCCAGGCAATCTGTTGTCTCACGTCTACATGTCATGCATATCTGCCTCAATGCCCTAGGCTGAGCCGCACTGAGAAACCAATACTCTTTCACATTCCTTCTACAAAGTCATACCTTAAGACCCCATACTTACAGGAGAAAGTTGCCTTGCGTTCCTGCTGTAACCAAAGCACAGTTCTTCCTCTTACACTGCAGGGTTTTAGAAGAGCCTAAGCCCCGATAGCGTTACCAAAGCATTCCTTGGGAGAGGCAGTTCGCTACATGCAGAACTCCGTGCCAAGAAAACATTCTTCAGGGAAGGGACCATTGTGTAGTTTGAGGGAATATTTACTTGGTAGACATCACAAGGGGGTAGGCTGCGTGTTCCCTGGAAACGGAGACCTGATGGCACAAGGCTTGCTTTCCCATTTTGAAAGCTCCATTCATGCTGCCTTGAAGCTACCTAAATACCAGTGTTCTGGACGGGTCTCTAGTCACTGTAGGCAGGGCTCTGGGAAGGGAACGAGTTTTCTCTAAATCAACAGGGTGCTTTCAAAGCCTGGGTGGGAGCTCCTCCTGAGACACTCTAGAGCTACAAGGAAACTTGACGTGAGTCCTTTCCTCAAGGTAAAGCCTTGAAGAGCCCTGCTGAAGCGGCACGTGGAGAAGTTTCCTTGAGACAGGAGTTGCAGTTCTCCTTTCTTTTAACGTTACTACGCTTTTCAAGACACCTAGGATCTCGCCTGGGCACCCTATTCCGTGCAAGAACACCGAGTACCGGCAGGCTCCACTGGGTTGCTAAGAAACATCCAGGCCCGGATACCTTTCCCAGTCACTCTGTGTATGCTAAGTGTAGGGCAACACACTGCACTCTTCCTTGGGAGAGCTACATTTCCTCAGCACTCCAACAGCTCCAGGTAATCTGTTCTCTCACGTCCTACATGTCATGCAAATTGCCTCAATGCCCTAGGCTGAGCGGCACTGAGAAATCAAAACTGCTTTGCATTCCTTCTACAAAGTCATACCTTAAGACC
Source organism: Eubalaena glacialis (assembly GCF_028564815.1). Taxonomy (NCBI): domain Eukaryota; kingdom Metazoa; phylum Chordata; class Mammalia; order Artiodactyla; family Balaenidae; genus Eubalaena; species Eubalaena glacialis. The sequence goes on along the minus strand of NC_083719.1, from coordinate 160,989,282 downwards.
CCATACTTACAGGAGAAACTCGGCTTGCGTTCCTCCTGTAACCAAAGCACAGTTCTTCCTCTTACACTGCAGGGTTTTAGAAGAGCCTAAGCCCCGATAGCGTTACCAAAGCGTTCCTTGGGAGAGGCAGTTCGCTACATGCAGAACTCCGTGCCAAGAAAACATTCTTCAGGGAAGGGACCATTGTGTAGTTTGAGGGAATATTTACTTGGTAGACATCACAAGGGGGTAGGCTGCGTGCTCACTGGAAACGGAGACCTGATGGCACAAGACTTGCTTTCCCATTTTGAAAGCTCCATTCATGCTGCCTTGAAGCTACCTAATACCAGTGTTTTGGATGGGTCTCTAGTCACTGTAGGCAGGGCTCTGGGAAGGGAATGAGTTTTCTCTAAATCAACAGGGTGCTCTCGTAGCCTGGGTGGGAGCTCCACCTGAGACGCTCTAGAGCTCAAAGGAAACTTGACGTGAGTCGTTTCCTCAAGGTAAAGCCTTGAAGAGCCCTGCTGAAGCCGAAGCGTGGAGCAGTTTCCTGGAGACATGAGTTGCAGTTCTGCTTTCTTTGAACGTTAGTACGCTTATTTAGACACCTAGTAACTCTCGTGGGCACCCTATTCCCTGCACGAACACCGAGGACCGGCATGCTCGACTGGGAAGCTCAGAAACATCCAGGCCCGGAAACCTTTCCCAGTCACTCTCAATATGCTAAGGGTAGGGCAACACACTGCACGCCTCCTTGGGAGAGCTAGATTTCCTCAGCACTCCAACAGCTCCAGGCAATCTGTTGTCTCACGTCTACATGTCATGCATATCTGCCTCAATGCCCTAGGCTGAGCCGCACTGAGAAACCAATACTCTTTCACATTCCTTCTACAAAGTCATACCTTAAGACCCCATACTTACAGGAGAAAGTTGCCTTGCGTTCCTGCTGTAACCAAAGCACAGTTCTTCCTCTTACACTGCAGGGTTTTAGAAGAGCCTAAGCCCCGATAGCGTTACCAAAGCATTCCTTGGGAGAGGCAGTTCGCTACATGCAGAACTCCGTGCCAAGAAAACATTCTTCAGGGAAGGGACCATTGTGTAGTTTGAGGGAATATTTACTTGGTAGACATCACAAGGGGGTAGGCTGCGTGTTCCCTGGAAACGGAGACCTGATGGCACAAGGCTTGCTTTCCCATTTTGAAAGCTCCATTCATGCTGCCTTGAAGCTACCTAAATACCAGTGTTCTGGACGGGTCTCTAGTCACTGTAGGCAGGGCTCTGGGAAGGGAACGAGTTTTCTCTAAATCAACAGGGTGCTTTCGTAAACTGGGTGGGAGCTCCACCTGAGACGCTCTAGAGCTGAAAGGAAACTTGACGTGAGTCGTTTCCTCAAGGTAAAGCCTTGAAGAGCCCTGTTGAAGCCAAAGCGTGGAGCAGTTTCCTGGAGACACGAGTTGCAGTTCTGCTTTCTTTGAACGTTAGTAGGCTTATTTAGACACCTAGTAACTCTCGTGGGCACCCTATTCCCTGCACGAACACCGAGGACCGGCATGCTCGACTGGGAAGCTCAGAAACATCCAGGCCCGGAAACCTTTCCCAGTCACTCTCAATATGCTAAGGGTAGGGCAACACACTGCACGCCTCCTTGGGAGAGCTAGATTTCCTCAGCACTCCAACAGCTCCAGGCAATCTGTTGTCTCACGTCTACATGTCATGCATATCTGCCTCAATGCCCTAGGCTGAGCGGCACTGAGAAACCAATACTCTTTCACATTCCTTCTACAAAGTCATACCTTAAGACCCCATACTTACAGGAGAAAGTTGGCTTGCGTTCCTGCTGTAACCAAAGCACAGTTCTTCCTCTTACACTGCAGGGTTTTAGAAGAGGCTAAGCCCCTATAGCGTACCTAGAGCATTCCTTGGGAGAGGCAGTTCGCTACATGCAGAACTCCGTGCCAAGAACACGTTATTCAGGGAAGGGACCAGTGTGTCGCTAGAATGTATATTAACTTGGTAGAAATCACAGGGAGGTAGGCTGCGTGTTCACTGGAAACGGGGACCTGATGGCACAAGGCTTGCTTTCCCATTTTGAAAGCTCCATTCATGCCGCCTTGAACCTACCTAAATACCAGTGTTTTGGACGAGTTTCTAGTCACTGTAGGCAGGGCTCTGGGAAGGGAACGAGTTTTCTCTAAATCAACAGGGTGCTTTCATAGCCTGGGTGGGAGCTCCTCCTGAGACGCTCTAGAGCTACAAGGAAACTTGACGTGAGTCCTTTCCTCAAGGTAAAGCCTTGAAGAGCCCTGCTGAAGCGGCACGTGGAGAAGTTTCCTTGAGACATGAGTTGCAGTTCTCCTTTCTTTTAACGTTACTTCGCTTTTCAAGACACCTAGGATCTCGCCTGGGCACCCTATTCCGTGCAAGAACACCGAGTACCGGCAGGCTCCACTGGGTTGCTAAGAAACATCCAGGCCCGGATACCTTTCCCAGTCACTCTGTGTATGCTAAGTGTAGGGCAACACACTGCACTCTTCCTTGGGAGAGCTACATTTCCTCAGCACTCCAACAGCTCCAAGTAATCTGTTCTCTCATGTCCTACATGTCATGCAAATTGCCTCAATGCCCTAGGCTGAGCGGCACTGAGAAATCAAAACTGCTTCGCATTCCTTCTACAAAGTCATACCTTAAGACCCCATACTTAGAGGAGAAACTCGGCTTGCGTTCCTCCTGTAACCAAAGCACAGTTCTTCCTCTTACACTGCAGGGTTTTAGAAGAGCCTAAGCCCCGATAGCGTTACCAAAGCGTTCCTTGGGAGAGGCAGTTCGCTACATGCAGAACTCCGTGCCAAGAAAACATTCTTCAGGGAAGGGACCATTGTGTAGTTTGAGGGAATATTTACTTGGTAGACAACACAAGGGGGTAGGCTGCATGTTCCCTGGAAACGGAGACCTGATGGCACAAGGCTTGCTTTCCCATTTTGAAAGCTCCATTCATGCTGCCTTGAAGCTACCTAAATACCAGTGATTTGGACCGGTCTCTAGTCACTGTAGGCAGGGCTGTGGGAAGGGAACGAGTTTTCTCTAAATCAACAGGGTGCTTTCGTAGCCTGGGTGGGAGCTCCACCTGAGACGCTCTAGAGCTGAAAGGAAACTTGACGTGAGTCGTTTCCTCAAGGTAAAGCCTTGAAGAGCCCTGTTGAAGCCAAAGCGTGGAGCAGTTTCCTGGAGACACGAGTTGCAGTTCTGCTTTCTTTGAACGTTAGTACGCTTATGAAGACACCTAGTAACTCTCGTGGGCACCCTATTCCCTGCAAGAACACCGAGGACCGGCATGCTCGACTGGGAAGCTCAGAAACATCCAGGCCCGGAAACCTTTCCCAGTCACTCTCAATATGCTAAGGGTAGGGCAACACACTGCACGCCTCCTTGGGAGAGCTAGATTTCCTCAGCACTCCAACAGCTCCAGGCAATCTGTTGTCTCACGTCTACATGTCATGCATATCTGCCTCAATGCCCTAGGCTGAGCGGCACTGAGAAACCAATACTCTTTCACATTCCTTCTACAAAGTCATACCTTAAGACCCCATACTTACAGGAGAAAGTTGCCTTGCGTTCCCGCTGTAACCAAAGCACAGTCCTTCCTCTTACACTGCAGGGTTTTAGAAGAGGCTAAGCCCCTATAGCGTACCTAGAGCATTCCTTGGGAGAGGCAGTTCGCTACATGCAGAACTCCGTGCCAAGAACACGTTATTCAGGGAAGGGACCAGTGTGTCGCTAGAGTGTATATTAACTTGGTAGAAATCACAAGGAGGTAGGCTGCGTGTTCACTGGAAACGGGGACCTGATGGCACAAGGCTTGCTTTCCCATTTTGAAAGCTCCATTCATGCCGCCTTGAACCTACCTAAATACCAGTGTTTTGGACGAGTTTCTAGTCACTGTAGGCAGGGCTCTGGGAAGGGAACGAGTTTTCTCTAAATCAACAGGGTGCTTTCAAAGCCTGGGTGGGAGCTCCTCCTGAGACACTCTAGAGCTACAAGGAAACTTGACGTGAGTCCTTTCCTCAAGGTAAAGCCTTGAAGAGCCCTGCTGAAGCGGCACGTGGAGAAGTTTCCTTGAGACAGGAGTTGCAGTTCTCCTTTCTTTTAACGTTACTACGCTTTTCAAGACACCTAGGATCTCGCCTGGGCACCCTATTCCGTGCAAGAACACCGAGTACCGGCAGGCTCCACTGGGTTGCTAAGAAACATCCAGGCCCGGATACCTTTCCCAGTCACTCTGTGTATGCTAAGTGTAGGGCAACACACTGCACTCTTCCTTGGGAGAGCTACATTTCCTCAGCACTCCAACAGCTCCAGGTAATCTGTTCTCTCACGTCCTACATGTCATGCAAATTGCCTCAATGCCCTAGGCTGAGCGGCACTGAGAAATCAAAACTGCTTTGCATTCCTTCTACAAAGTCATACCTTAAGACCCCATACTTACAGGAGAAACTCGGCTTGCGTTCCTCCTGTAACCAAAGCACAGTTCTTCCTCTTACACTGCAGGGTTTTAGAAGAGCCTAAGCCCCGATAGCGTTACCAAAGCGTTCCTTGGGAGAGGCAGTTCGCTACATGCAGAACTCCGTGCCAAGAAAACATTCTTCAGGGAAGGGACCATTGTGTAGTTTGAGGGAATATTTACTTGGTAGACATCACAAGGGGGTAGGCTGCGTGCTCACTGGAAACGGAGACCTGATGGCACAAGGCTTGCTTTCCCATTTTGAAAGCTCCATTCATGCTGCCTTGAAGCTACCTAATACCAGTGTTTTGGATGGGTCTCTAGTCACTGTAGGCAGGGCTCTGGGAAGGGAATGAGTTTTCTCTAAATCAACAGGGTGCTCTCGTAGCCTGGGTGGGAGCTCCACCTGAGACGCTCTAGAGCTCAAAGGAAACTTGACGTGAGTCGTTTCCTCAAGGTAAAGCCTTGAAGAGCCCTGCTGAAGCCGAAGCGTGGAGCAGTTTCCTGGAGACATGAGTTGCAGTTCTGCTTTCTTTGAACGTTAGTACGCTTATTTAGACACCTAGTAACTCTCGTGGGCACCCTATTCCCTGCACGAACACCGAGGACCGGCATGCTCGACTGGGAAGCTCAGAAACATCCAGGCCCGGAAACCTTTCCCAGTCACTCTCAATATGCTAAGGGTAGGGCAACACACTGCACGCCTCCTTGGGAGAGCTAGATTTCCTCAGCACTCCAACAGCTCCAGGCAATCTGTTGTCTCACGTCTACATGTCATGCATATCTGCCTCAATGCCCTAGGCTGAGCCGCACTGAGAAACCAATACTCTTTCACATTCCTTCTACAAAGTCATACCTTAAGACCCCATACTTACAGGAGAAAGTTGCCTTGCGTTCCTGCTGTAACCAAAGCACAGTTCTTCCTCTTACACTGCAGGGTTTTAGAAGAGCCTAAGCCCCGATAGCGTTACCAAAGCATTCCTTGGGAGAGGCAGTTCGCTACATGCAGAACTCCGTGCCAAGAAAACATTCTTCAGGGAAGGGACCATTGTGTAGTTTGAGGGAATATTTACTTGGTAGACATCACAAGGGGGTAGGCTGCGTGTTCCCTGGAAACGGAGACCTGATGGCACAAGGCTTGCTTTCCCATTTTGAAAGCTCCATTCATGCTGCCTTGAAGCTACCTAAATACCAGTGTTCTGGACGGGTCTCTAGTCACTGTAGGCAGGGCTCTGGGAAGGGAACGAGTTTTCTCTAAATCAACAGGGTGCTTTCGTAAACTGGGTGGGAGCTCCACCTGAGACGCTCTAGAGCTGAAAGGAAACTTGACGTGAGTCGTTTCCTCAAGGTAAAGCCTTGAAGAGCCCTGTTGAAGCCAAAGCGTGGAGCAGTTTCCTGGAGACACGAGTTGCAGTTCTGCTTTCTTTGAACGTTAGTAGGCTTATTTAGACACCTAGTAACTCTCGTGGGCACCCTATTCCCTGCACGAACACCGAGGACCGGCATGCTCGACTGGGAAGCTCAGAAACATCCAGGACCAGAAACCTTTCCCAGTCACTCTCAATATGCTAAGGGTAGGGCAACACACTGCACGCCTCCCTGGGAGAGCTGGATTTCCTGAGCACTCCAACAGCTCCAGGCAATCTGTTGTCTCACGTCTACATGTCATGCATATCGGCCTCAATGCCCTAGGCTGAGCGGCACTGAGTAACCAATACTGTTTCACATTCCTTCTACAAAGTCATACCTTAAGACCCCATACTTACAGGAGAAAGTTGCCTTGCGTTCCCGCTGTAACCAAAGCACAGTCCTTCCTCTTACACTGCAGGGTTTTAGAAGAGGCTAAGCCCCTATAGCGTACCTAGAGCATTCCTTGGGAGAGGCAGTTCGCTACATGCAGAACTCCGTGCCAAGAACACGTTATTCAGGGAAGGGACCAGTGTGTCGCTAGAGTGTATATTAACTTGGTAGAAATCACAAGGAGGTAGGCTGCGTGTTCACTGGAAACGGGGACCTGATGGCACAAGGCTTGCTTTCCCATTTTGAAAGCTCCATTCATGCCGCCTTGAACCTACCTAAATACCAGTGTTTTGGACGAGTTTCTAGTCACTGTAGGCAGGGCTCTGGGAAGGGAACGAGTTTTCTCTAAATCAACAGGGTGCTTTCAAAGCCTGGGTGGGAGCTCCTCCTGAGACACTCTAGAGCTACAAGGAAACTTGACGTGAGTCCTTTCCTCAAGGTAAAGCCTTGAAGAGCCCTGCTGAAGCGGCACGTGGAGAAGTTTCCTTGAGACAGGAGTTGCAGTTCTCCTTCCTTTTAACGTTACTACGCTTTTCAAGACACCTAGGATCTCGCCTGGGCACCCTATTCCGTGCAAGAACACCGAGTACCGGCAGGCTCCACTGGGTTGCTAAGAAACATCCAGGCCCGGATACCTTTCCCAGTCACTCTGTGTATGCTAAGTGTAGGGCAACACACTGCACTCTTCCTTGGGAGAGCTACATTTCCTCAGCACTCCAACAGCTCCAGGTAATCTGTTCTCTCACGTCCTACATGTCATGCAAATTGCCTCAATGCCCTAGGCTGAGCGGCACTGAGAAATCAAAACTGCTTTGCATTCCTTCTACAAAGTCATACCTTAAGACCCCATACTTACAGGAGAAACTCGGCTTGCGTTCCTCCTGTAACCAAAGCACAGTTCTTCCTCTTACACTGCAGGGTTTTAGAAGAGCCTAAGCCCCGATAGCGTTACCAAAGCGTTCCTTGGGAGAGGCAGTTCGCTACATGCAGAACTCCGTGCCAAGAAAACATTCTTCAGGGAAGGGACCATTGTGTAGTTTGAGGGAATATTTACTTGGTAGACATCACAAGGGGGTAGGCTGCGTGCTCACTGGAAACGGAGACCTGATGGCACAAGGCTTGCTTTCCCATTTTGAAAGCTCCATTCATGCTGCCTTGAAGCTACCTAATACCAGTGTTTTGGATGGGTCTCTAGTCACTGTAGGCAGGGCTCTGGGAAGGGAATGAGTTTTCTCTAAATCAACAGGGTGCTCTCGTAGCCTGGGTGGGAGCTCCACCTGAGACGCTCTAGAGCTCAAAGGAAACTTGACGTGAGTCGTTTCCTCAAGGTAAAGCCTTGAAGAGCCCTGCTGAAGCCGAAGCGTGGAGCAGTTTCCTGGAGACATGAGTTGCAGTTCTGCTTTCTTTGAACGTTAGTACGCTTATTTAGACACCTAGTAACTCTCGTGGGCACCCTATTCCCTGCACGAACACCGAGGACCGGCATGCTCGACTGGGAAGCTCAGAAACATCCAGGCCCGGAAACCTTTCCCAGTCACTCTCAATATGCTAAGGGTAGGGCAACACACTGCACGCCTCCTTGGGAGAGCTAGATTTCCTCAGCACTCCAACAGCTCCAGGCAATCTGTTGTCTCACGTCTACATGTCATGCATATCTGCCTCAATGCCCTAGGCTGAGCCGCACTGAGAAACCAATACTCTTTCACATTCCTTCTACAAAGTCATACCTTAAGACCCCATACTTACAGGAGAAAGTTGCCTTGCGTTCCTGCTGTAACCAAAGCACAGTTCTTCCTCTTACACTGCAGGGTTTTAGAAGAGCCTAAGCCCCGATAGCGTTACCAAAGCATTCCTTGGGAGAGGCAGTTCGCTACATGCAGAACTCCGTGCCAAGAAAACATTCTTCAGGGAAGGGACCATTGTGTAGTTTGAGGGAATATTTACTTGGTAGACATCACAAGGGGGTAGGCTGCGTGTTCCCTGGAAACGGAGACCTGATGGCACAAGGCTTGCTTTCCCATTTTGAAAGCTCCATTCATGCTGCCTTGAAGCTACCTAAATACCAGTGTTCTGGACGGGTCTCTAGTCACTGTAGGCAGGGCTCTGGGAAGGGAACGAGTTTTCTCTAAATCAACAGGGTGCTTTCGTAAACTGGGTGGGAGCTCCACCTGAGACGCTCTAGAGCTGAAAGGAAACTTGACGTGAGTCGTTTCCTCAAGGTAAAGCCTTGAAGAGCCCTGTTGAAGCCAAAGCGTGGAGCAGTTTCCTGGAGACACGAGTTGCAGTTCTGCTTTCTTTGAACGTTAGTAGGCTTATTTAGACACCTAGTAACTCTCGTGGGCACCCTATTCCCTGCACGAACACCGAGGACCGGCATGCTCGACTGGGAAGCTCAGAAACATCCAGGCCCGGAAACCTTTCCCAGTCACTCTCAATATGCTAAGGGTAGGGCAACACACTGCACGCCTCCCTGGGAGAGCTGGATTTCCTGAGCACTCCAACAGCTCCAGGCAATCTGTTGTCTCACGTCTACATGTCATGCATATCGGCCTCAATGCCCTAGGCTGAGCGGCACTGAGTAACCAATACTGTTTCACATTCCTTCTACAAAGTCATACCTTAAGACCCCATACTTACAGGAGAAACTCGGCTTGCATTCCTCCTATAACCAAAGCACAGTTCTTCCTCTTACACTGCAGGGTTTTAGAAGAGCCTAAGCACCGAAAGCGTTACCAAAGCGTTCCTTGGGAGAGGCAGTTCGCTACATGCAGAACTCCGTGCCAAGAAAACATTCTTCAGGGAAGGGACCATTGTGTAGTTTGAGGGAATATTTACTTGGTAGACATCACAAGGGGGTAGGCTGCGTGTTCCCTGGAAATGGAGACCTGATGGCACAAGGCTTGCTTTCCCATTTTGAAAGCTCCATTCATGCCGCCTTGAACCTACCTAAATACCAGTGTTTTGGACGGGTCTCTAGTCACTGTAGGCAGGGCTCTGGGAAGGGAACGAGTTTTCTCTAAATCAACAGGGTGATTTCATAGCCTGGGTGGGAGCTCCTCCTGAGACGCTCTAGAGCTACAAGGAAACTTGACGTGAGTCCTTTCCTCAAGGTAAAGCCTTGAAGAGCCCTGCTGAAGCGGCACGTGGAGAAGTTTCCTTGAGACAGGAGTTGCAGTTCTCCTTTCTTTTAACGTTACTACGCTTTTCAAGACACCTAGCATCTCGCCTGGGCACCCTATTCCGTGCAAGAACACCGAGTACCGGCAGGCTCCACTGGGTTGCTAAGAAACATCCAGGCCCGGATACCTTTCCCAGTCACTCTGTGTATGCTAAGTGTAGGGCAACACACTGCACTCTTCCTTGGGAGAGCTACATTTCCTCAGCACTCCAACAGCTCCAAGTAATCTGTTCTCTCATGTCCTACATGTCATGCAAATTGCCTCAATGCCCTAGGATGAGCGGCACTGAGAAATCAAAACTGCTTCGCATTCCTTCTACAAAGTCATACCTTAAGACCCCATACTTACAGGAGAAACTCGGCTTTCGTTCCTCCTGTAACCAAAGCACAGTTCTTCCTCTTACACTGCAGGGTTTTAGAAGAGCCTAAGCCCCGATAGCGTTACCAAAGCGTTCCTTGGGAGAGGCAGTTCGCTACATGCAGAACTCCGTGCCAAGAACACGTTATTCAGGGAAGGGACCATTGTGTAGTTTGAGGGAATATTTACTTGGTAGACATCACAAGGGGGTAGGCTGCGTGCTCACTGGAAACGGAGACCTGATGGCACAAGGCTTGCTTTCCCGTTTTGAAAGCTCCATTCATGCTGCCTTGAAGCTACCTAATACCAGTGTTTTGGACGGGTCTCTAGTCACTGTAGGCAGGGCTCTGGGAAGGGAACGAGTTTTCTCTAAATCAACAGGGTGCTCTCGTAGCCTGGGTGGGAGCTCCACCTGAGACGCTCTAGAGCTCAAAGGAAACTTGACGTGAGTCGTTTCCTCAAGGTAAAGCCTTGAAGAGCCCTGCTGAATCCGAAGCGTGGAGCAGTTTCCTGGAGACATGAGTTGCAGTTCTGCTTTCTTTGAACGTTAGTACGCTTATGAAGACACCTAGTAACTTTCGTGGGCAAACTATTTCCTGCAAGAACACCGAGGACCGGCATGCTCGACTGGGAAGCTCAGAAACATCCAGGCCCGGAAACCTTTCCCAGTCACTCTCAATATGTTAAGTGTAGGGCAACACACTGCACGCCTCCTTGGGAGAGCTAGATTTCCTCAGCACTCCAGCAGCTCCAGGCAATCTGTTGTCTCACGTCTACATGTCATGCATATCTGCCTCAATGCCCTAGGCTGAGCCGCACTGAGAAACCAATACTGTTTCACATTCCTTCTACAAAGTCATACCTTAAGACCCCATACTTACAGGGGAAAGTTGCCTTGCGTTCCTGCTGTAACCAAAGCACAGTTCTTCCTCTTACACTGCAGGGTTTTAGAAGAGCCTAAGCCCCGATAGCGTTACCAAAGCGTTCCTTGGGACAGGCAGTTCGCTACATGCAGAACTCCGTGCCAAGAAAACATTCTTCAGGGAAGGGACCATTGTGTAGTTTGAGGGAATATTTACTTGGTAGACATCACAAGGGGGTAGGCTGCGTGTTCTCTGGAAACGGAGACCTGATGGCACAAGGCTTGCTTTCCCATTTTGAAAGCTCCATTCATGCTGCCTTGAAGCTACCTAAATACCAGTGTTCTGGACGGTCTCTAGTCACTGTAGGCAGGGCTCTGGGAAGGGAACGAGTTTTCTCTAAATCAACAGGGTGCTTTCGTAAACTGGGTGGGAGCTCCACCTGAGACGCTCTAGAGCTGAAAGGAAACTTGACGTGAGTCGTTTCCTCAAGGTAAAGCCTTGAAGAGCCCTGTTGAAGCCAAAGCGTGGAGCAGTTTCCTGGAGACACGAGTTGCAGTACTGCTTTCTTTGAACGTTAGTACGCTTATGAAGACACCTAGTAACTCTCGTGGGCACCCTATTCCCTGCACGAACACCGAGGACCGGCATGCTCGACTGGGAAGCTCAGAAACATCCAGGCCCGGAAACCTTTCCCAGTCACTCTCAATATGCTAAGGGTAGGGCAACACACTGCACGCCTTCTTGGGAGAGCTGGATTTCCTGAGCACTCCAACAGCTCCAGGCAATCTGTTGTCTCACGTCTACATGTCATGCATATCTGCCTCAATGCCCTAGGCTGAGCGGCACTGAGAAACCAATACTGTTTCACATTCCTTCTACAAAGTCATACCTTAAGACCCCATACTTACAGGAGAAAGTTGGCTTGCATTCCTGTTGTAACCAAAGCACAGTTCTTCCTCTTACACTGCAGGGTTTTAGAAGAGCCTAAGCACCGAAAGCGTTTCCAAAGCGTTCCTTGAGAGAGGCAGTTCGCTACATGCAGAACTCCGTGCCAAGAAAACATTCTTCAGGGAAGGGACCATTGTGTAGTTTGAGGGAATATTTACTTGGTAGACATCACAAGGGGGTAGGCTGCGTGCTCACTGGAAACGGAGACCTGATTGCACAAGGCTTGCTTTCCCATTTTGAAAGCTCCATTCATGCTGCCTTGAAGCTACCTAAATACCAGTGTTTTGTACGGGTCTCTAGTCACTGTAGGCAGGGCTCTGGGAAGGGAACGAGTTTTCTCTAAATCAACAGGGTGCTTTCGTAGCCTGGGTGGGAGCTCCTCCTGAGACGCTCTAGAGCTACAAGGAAACTTGACCTGAGTCCTTTCCTCAAGGTAAAGCCTTGAAGAGCCCTGCTGAAGCGGCACGTGGAGAAGTTTCCTTGAGACAGGAGTTGCAGTTCTCCTTTCTTTTAACGTTACTACGCTTTTCAAGACACCTAGGATCTCGCCTGGGCACCCTATTCCGTGCAAGAACACCGAGTACCGGCAGGCTCCACTGGGTTGCTAAGAAACATCCAGGCCCGGATACCTTTCCCAGTCACTCTGTGTATGCTAAGTGTAGGGCAACACACTGCACTCTTCCTTGGGAGAGCTACATTTCCTCAGCACTCCAACAGCTCCAGGCAATCTGTTGTCTCACGTCTACATGTCATGCATATCTGCCTCAATGCCCTAGGCTGAGCGGCACTGAGAAATCAAAACTGCTTCGCATTCCTTCTACAAAGTCTTACCTTAAGACCCCATACTTACAGGAGAAACTCGGCTTGCGTTCCTCCTGTAACCAAAGCACAGTTCTTCCTCTTACACTGCAGGGTTTTAGCAGAGCCTAAACCCCGATAGCGTTACCAAAGCGTTCCTTGGGAGAGGCAGTTCGCTACATGCAGAACTCCGTGCCAAGAAAACATTCTTCAGGGAGGGGACCATTGTGTAGTTTGAGGGAATATTTACTTGGTAGACATCACAAGGGGGTAGGCTGCGTGTTCCCTGGAAACGGAGACCTGATGGCACAAGGCTTGCTTTCCCATTTTGAAAGCTCCATTCATGCTGCCTTGAAGCTACCTAATACCAGTGTTTTGGACGGGTCTCTAGTCACTGTAGGCAGGGCTCTGGGAAGGGAACGAGTTTTCTCTAAATCAACAGGGTGCTTTCGTAGCCTGGGTGGGAGCTCCACCTGAGACGCTCTAGAGCTCAAAGGAAACTTGACGTGAGTCGTTTCCTCAAGGTAAAGCCTTGAAGAGCCCTGCTGAAGCCGAAGCGTGGAGCAGTTTCCTGGAGACATGAGTTGCAGTTCTGCTTTCTTTGAACGTTAGTACGCTTATGAAGACACCTAGTAACTCTCGTGGGCAAACTATTCCCTGCAAGAACACCGAGGACCGGCATGCTCGACTGGGAAGCTCAGAAACATCCAGGCCCGGAAACCTTTCCCAGTCACTCTCAATATGCTAAGTGTAGGGCAACACACTGCACGCCTCCTTGGGAGAGCTAGATTTCCTCAGCACTGCAGCAGCTCCAGGCAATCTGTTGTCTCACGTCTACATGTCATGCATATCTGCCTCAATGCCCTAGGCTGAGCAGCACTGAGAAACCAATACTGTTTCACATTCCTTCTACAAAGTCATACCTTAAGACCCCATACTTACAGGAGAAAGTTGCCTTGCGTTCCTGCTGTAACCAAAGCACAGTTCTTCCTCTTACACTGCAGGGTTTTAGAAGAGGCTAAGCCCCTATAGCGTACCTAGAGCATTCCTTGGGAGAGGCAGTTCGCTACATGCAGAACTCCGTGCCAAGAACACGTTATTCAGGGAAGGGACCAGTGTGTCGCTAGAGTGTATATTAACTTGGTAGAAATCACAAGGAGGTAGGCTGCGTGTTCACTGGAAACGGGGACCTGATGGCACAAGGCTTGCTTTCCCATTTTGAAAGCTCCATTCATGCCGCCTTGAACATACCTAAATACCAGTGTTTTGGACGAGTTTGTAGTCACTGTAGGCAGGGCTCTGGGAAGGGAACGAGTTTTCTCTAAATCAACAGGGTGCTTTCATAGCCTGGGTGGGAGCTCCTCCTGAGACGCTCTAGAGCTACAAGGAAACTTGACGTGAGTCCTTTCCTCAAGGTAAAGCCTTGAAGAGCCCTGCTGAAGCGGCACGTGGAGAAGGTTCCTTGAGACATGAGTTGCAGTTCTCCTTTCTTTTAACGTTACTACGCTTTTCAAGACACCTAGGATCTCGCCTGGGCACCCTATTCCGTGCAAGAACACCGAGTACCGGCAGGCTCCACTGGGTTGCTAAGAAACATCCAGGCCCGGATACCTTTCCCAGTCACTCTGTGTATGCTAAGTGTAGGGCAACACACTGCACTCTTCCTTGGGAGAGCTACATTTCCTCAGCACTCCAACAGTTCCAGGTAATCTGTTCTCTCACGTCCTACATGTCATGCAAATTGCCTCAATGACCTAGGCTGAGCGGCACTGAGAAATCAAAACTGCTTTGCATTCCTTCTACAAATCATACCTTAAGACCCCATACTTACAGGAGAAACTCGGCTTGCGTTCCTCCTGTAACCAAAACACAGTTCTTCCTCTTACACTGCAGGGTTTTAGAAGAGCCTAAGCCCCGATAGCGTTACCAAAGCGTTCCTTGAGAGAGGCAGTTCGCTACATGCAGAACTCCGTGCCAAGAAAACATTCTTCAGGGAAGGGACCATTGTGTAGTTTGAGGGAATATTTACTTGGTAGACATCACAAGGGGGTAGGCTGCGTGTTCCCTGGAAACGGAAACCTGATGGCACAAGGCTTGCTTTCCCATTTTGAAAGCTCCATTCATGCTGCCTTGAAGCTACCTAAATACCAGTGTTCTGGACGGGTCTCTAGTCACTGTAGGCAGGGCTCTGGGAAGGGAACGAGTTTTCTCTAAATCAACAGGGTGCTTTCGTAAACTGGGTGGGAGCTCCACCTGAGACGCTCTAGAGCTGAAAGGAAACTTGACGTGAGTCGTTTCCTCAAGGTAAAGCCTTGAAGAGCCCTGTTGAAGCCAAAGCGTGGAGCAGTTTCCTGTAGACACGAGTTGCAGTTCTGCTTTCTTTGAACGTTAGTATGCTTATGAATACACCTAGTAACTCTCGTGGGCACCCTATTCCCTGCACGAACACCGAGGACCGGCATGCTCGACTGGGAAGCTCAGAAACATCCAGGCCCGGAAACCTTTCCCAGTCACTCTCAATATGCTAAAGGTAGGGGAACACACTGCACGCCTCCTTGGGAGAGCTGGATTTCCTGAGCACTCCAACAGCTCCAGGCAATCTGTTGTCTCACGTCTATATGTCTTGCATATCGGCCACAATGCCCTAGGCTGAGCGGCACTGAGTAACCAATACTGTTTCACATTCCTTCTACAAAGTCATACCTTACGACCCCATACTTACAGGAGAAAGTTGGCTTGCGTTCCTGCTGTAACGAAAGCACAGTTCTTCCTCTTACACTGCAGGGTTTTAGAAGAGGCTAAGCCCCTATAGCGTACCTAGAGCATTCCTTGGGAGAGGCAGTTCGCTACATGCAGAACTCCGTGCCAAGAACACGTTATTCAGGGAAGGGACCAGTGTGTCACTAGAGTGTATATTAACTTGGTAGAAATCACAAGGAGGTAGGCTGCGTGTTCACTGGAAACGGGGACCTGATGGCACAAGGCTTGCTTTCCCATTTTGAAAGCTCCATTCATGCCGCCTTGAACCTACCTAAATACCAGTGTTTTGGACGAGTTTCTAGTCACTGTAGGCAGGGCTCTGGGAAGGGAACGAGTTTACTCTAAATCAACAGGGTGCTTTCGTAGCCTGGGTGGGAGCTCCTCCTGAGACGCTCTAGAGCCTCAAGGAAACTTGACGTGAGTCCTTTCCTCAAGGTAAAGCCTTGAAGAGCCCTGCTGAAGCAGCACGTGGAGAAGTTTCCTTGAGACATGAGTTGCAGTTCTCCTTTCTTTTAACGTTACTACGCTTTTCAAGACACCTAGGATCTCGCCTGGGCACCCTATTCCGTGCAAGAACACCGAGTACCGGCAGGCTCCACTGGGTTGCTAAGAAACATCCAGGCCCGGATACCTTTCCCAGTCACTCTGTGTATGCTAAGTGTAGGGCAACACACTGCACTCTTCCTTGGGAGAGCTACATTTCCTCAGCACTCCAACAGCTCCAGGAAATCTGTTCTCTCACGTCCTACATGTCATGCAAATTGCCTCAGCGCCCTAGGCTGAGCGGCACTGAGAAATCAAAACTGCTTCTCATTCCTTCTACAAAGTCATACCTTAAGACCCCATACTTAGAGGAGAAACTCGGCTTGCGTTCCTCCTGTAACCAAAGCACAGTTCTTCCTCTTACACTGCAGGGTTTTAGAAGAGGCTAAGCCCCTATAGCGTACCTAGAGCATTCCTTGGGAGAGGCAGTTCGCTACATGCAGAACTCCGTGAAAAGAACACGTTATTCAGGGGAGGGACCAGTGTGTTGCTAGAATGTATATTAACTTGGTAGAAATCACAAGGAGGTAGGCTGCGTGTTCACTGGAAACGGGGACCTGATGGCACAAGGCTTGCTTTCCCATTTTGAAAGCTCCATTCATGCCGCCTTGAACCTACCTAAATACCAGTGTTTTGGATGAGTTTCTAGTTACTGTAGGCAGGGCTCTGGGAAGGGAACGAGTTTTCTCTAAATCAACAGGGTGCTTTCGTAGCCTGGGTGGGAGCTCCTCCTGAGATGCTCTAGAGCTACAAGGAAACTTGACGTGAGTCCTTTCCTCAAGGTAAAGCCTTGAAGAGCCCTGCTGAAGCGGAACGTGGAGAAGTTTCCTTGAGACATGAGTTGCAGTTCTCCTTTCTTTTAACGTTACTACGCTTTTCAAGACACCTAGGATCTCGCCTGGGCACCCTATTCCGTGCAAGAACACCGAGTACCGGCAGGCTCCACTGGGTTGCTAAGAAACATCCAGGCCCGGATACCTTTCCCAGTCACTCTGTGTATGCTAAGTGTAGGGCAACACACTGCACTCTTCCTTGAGAGAGCTACATTTCCTCAGCACTCCAACAGCTCCAAGTAATCTGTTCTCTCATGTCCTACATGTCATGCAAATTGCCTCAATGCCCTAGGCTGAGCGGCACTGAGAAATCAAAACTGCTTCGCATTCCTTCTACAAAGTCATACCTTAAGACCCCATACTTACAGGAGAAACTCGGCTTGCGTTCCTCCTGTAACCAAAGCACAGTTCTTCCTCTTACACTGCAGGGTTTTAGAAGAGCCTAAGCCCCGATAGCGTTACCAAAGCGTTCCTTGGGAGAGGCAGTTCGCTACATGCAGAACTCCGTGCCAAGAAAACATTCTTCAGGGAAGGGACCATTGTGTAGTTTGAGGGAATATTTACTTGGTAGATATCACAAGGGGGTAGGCTGCGTGCTCACTGGAAACGGAGACCTGATGGCACAAGGCTTGCTTTCCCATTTTGAAAGCTCCATTCATGCTGCCTTGAAGCTACCTAAATACCAGTGTTTTGGACGGGTCTCTAGTCACTGTAGGCAGGGCTCTAGGAAGGGAACGAGTTTTCTCTAAATCAACAGGGTGCTTTCGTAGCCTGGGTGGGAGCTCCACCTGAGACGCTCTGGAGCTCAAAGGAAACTTGACGTGAGTCGTTTCCTCAAGGTAAAGCCTTAAGAGCCCTGCTGAAGCCGAAGCGTGGAGCAGCTTCCTGGAGACATGAGTTGTAGTTCTGCTTTCTTTGAACGTTAGTACGCTTATGAAGACACCTAGTAACTCTCGTGGGCACCCTATTCCCTGCACGAACACCGAGGACTGGCATGCTCGACTGGGAAGCTCAGAAACATCCAGGCCCGGAAACCTTTCCCAGTCACTCTCAATATGCTAAGTGTAAGGCAACACACTGCACGCCTCCTTGGGAGAGCTAGATTTCCTCAGCACTCCAACAGCTCCAGGCAATCTGTTGTCTCACGTCTACATGTCATGCATATCTGCCTCAGTGCCCTAGGCTGAGCGGCACTGAGAAACCAATACTCTTTCACATTCCTTCTACAAAGTCATACCTTAAGACCCCATACTTACAGGAGAAAGTTGCCTTGCGTTCCTGCTGTAACCAAAGCACAGTTCTTCCTCTTACACTGCAGGGTTTTAGAAGAGCCTAAGCCCCGATAGCGTTACCAAAGCGTTCCTTGGGAGAGGCAGTTCGCTACATGCAGAACTCCGTGCCAAGAAACATTCTTCAGGGAAGGGACCATTGTGTAGTTTGAGGGAATATTTACTTGGTAGACATCACAAGGGGGTAGGCTGCGTGCTCACTGGAAACGGAGACCTGATGGCACAAGGCTTGCTTTCCCATTTTGAAAGCTCCATTCATGCTGCCTTGAAGCTACCTAAATACCAGTGTTTTGGACGGGTCTCTAGTCACTGTAAGCAGGGCTCTAGGAAGGGAACGAGTTTTCTTTAAATCAACAGGGTGCTTTCGTAGCCTGGGTGGGAGCTCCACCTGAGACGCTCTAGAGCTCAAAGGAAACTTGACGTGAGTCGTTTCCTCAAGGTAAAGCCTTAAGAGCCCTGCTGAAGCCGAAGCGTGGAGCAGCTTCCTGGAGACATGAGTTGTAGTTCTGCTTTCTTTGAACGTTAGTACGCTTATGAAGACACCTAGTAACTCTCGTGGGCACCCTATTCCCTGCACGAACACCGAGGACTGGCATGCTCGACTGGGAATCTCAGAAACATCCAGGCCCGGAAACCTTTCCCAGTCACTCTCAATATGCTAAGTGTAAGGCAACACACTGCACGCCTCCTTGGGAGAGCTAGATTTCCTCAGCACTCCAACAGCTCCAGGCAATCTGTTGTCTCACGTCTACATGTCATGCATATCTGCCTCAGTGCCCTAGGCTGAGCGGCACTGAGAAACCAATACTCTTTCACATTCCTTCTACAAAGTCATACCTTAAGACCCCATACTTACAGGAGAAAGTTGCCTTGCGTTCCTGCTGTAACCAAAGCACAGTTCTTCCTCTTACACTGCAGGGTTTTAGAAGAGCCTAAGCCCCGATAGCGTTACCAAAGCGTTCCTTGGGAGAGGCAGTTCGCTACATGCAGAACTCCGTGCCAAGAAAACATTCTTCAGGGAAGGGACCATTGTGTAGTTTGAGGGAATATTTACTTGGTAGACATCACAAGGGGGTAGGCTGCGTGCTCACTGGAAACGGAGACCTGATGGCACAAGGCTTGCTTTCCCATTTTGAAAGCTCCATTCATGCTGCCTTGAAGCTACCTAAATACCAGTGTTTTGGACGGGTCTCTAGTCACTGTAGGCAGGGCTCTAGGAAGGGAACGAGTTTTCTCTAAATCAACAGGGTGCTTTCGTAGCCTGGGTGGGAGCTCCACCTGAGACGCTCTAGAGCTCAAAGGAAACTTGACGTGAGTCGTTTCCTCAAGGTAAAGCCTTAAGAGCCCTGCTGAAGCCGAAGCGTGGAGCAGCTTCCTGGAGACATGAGTTGTAGTTCTGCTTTCTTTGAACGTTAGTACGCTTATGAAGACACCTAGTAACTCTCGTGGGCACCCTATTCCCTGCACGAACACCGAGGACTGGCATGCTCAACTGGGAAGCTCAGAAACATCCAGGCCCGGAAACCTTTCCCAGTCACTCTCAATATGCTAAGTGTAAGGCAACACACTGCACGCCTCCTTGGGAGAGCTAGATTTCCTCAGCACTCCAACAGCTCCAGGCAATCTGTTGTCTCACGTCTACATGTCATGCATATCTGCCTCAGTGCCCTAGGCTGAGCGGCACTGAGAAACCAATACTCTTTCACATTCTTTCTACAAAGTCATACCTTAAGACCCCATACTTACAGGAGAAAGTTGGCTTGCGTTCCTGCTGTAACCAAAGCACAGTTCTTCCTCTTACACTGCAGGGTTTTAGAAGAGCCTAAGCCCCGATAGCGTTACCAAAGCGTTCCTTGGGAGAGGCAGTTCGCTACATGCAGAACTCCGTGCCAAGCAAACATTCTTCAGGGAAGGGACCATTGTGTAGTTTGAGGGAATATTTACTTGGTAGACATCACAAGGGGGTAGGCTGCGTGCTCACTGGAAACGGAGACCTGATGGCACAAGGCTTGCTTTCCCATTTTGAAAGCTCCATTCATGCTGCCTTGAAGCTACCTAATACCAGTGTTTTGGACGGGTCTCTAGTCACTGTAGGCAGGGCTCTGGGAAGGGAACGAGTTTTCTCTAAATCAACAGGGTGCTCTCGTAGCCTGGGTGGGAGCTCCACCTGAGATGCTCTAGAGCACAAAGGAAACTTGACGTGAGTCGTTTCCTCAAGGTAAAGCCTTGAAGAGCCCTGCTGAAGCCGAAGCGTGGAGCAGTTTCCTGGAGACATGAGTTGCAGTTCTGCTTTCTTTGAACGTTAGTACGCTTATGAAGACACCTAGTAACTCTCGTGGGCAAACTATTCCCTGCAAGAACACCGAGGACCGGCATGCTCGACTGGGAAGCTCAGAAACATCCAGGCCCGGAAACCTTTCCCAGTCACTCTCAATATGCTAAGGGTAGGGCAACACACTGCACGCCTCCTTGGGAGAGCTAGATTTCCTCAGCACTCCAGCAGCTCCAGGCAATCTGTTGTCTCACGTCTACATGTCATGCATATCTGCCTCAATGCCCTAGGCTGAGCGGCACTGAGAAACCAATACTGTTTCACATTGCTTCTACAAAGTCATACCTTAAGACCCCATACTTACAGGAGAAAGTTGCCTTGCGTTCCTGCTGTAACCAAAGCACAGTTCTTCCTCTTACACTGCAGGGTTTTAGAAGAGGCTAAGCCCCTATAGCGTACCTAGAGCATTCCTTGGGAGAGGCAGTTCGCTACATGCATAACTCCGTGCCAAGAACACGTTATTCAGGGAAGGGACCAGTGTGTCGCTAGAGTGTATATTAACTTGGTAGAAATCACAAGGAGGTAGGCTGCGTGTTCACTGGAAACGGGGACCTGATGGCACAAGGCTTGCTTTCCCATTTTGAAAGCTCCATTCATGCCGCCTTGAACCTACCTAAATACCAGTGTTTTGGACGAGTTTCTAGTCACTGTAGGCAGGGCTCTGGGAAGGGAACGAGTTTTCTCTAAATCAACAGGGTGCTTTCATAGCCTGGGTGGGAGCTCCTCCTGAGACGCTCTAGAGCTACAAGGAAACTTGACGTGAGTCCTTTCCTCAAGGTAAAGCCTTGAAGAGCCCTGCTGAAGCGGCACGTGGAGAAGTTTCCTTGAGACATGAGTTGCAGTTCTCCTTTCTTTTAACGTTACTACGCTTTTCAAGACACCTAGGATCTCGCCTGGGCACCCTATTCCGTGCAAGAACCCCGAGTACCGGCAGGCTCCACTGGGTTGCTAAGAAACATCCAGGCCCGGATACCTTTCCCAGTCACTCTGTGTATGCTAAGTGTAGGGCAACACACTGCACTCTTCCTTGGGAGAGCTACATTTCCTCTGCACTCCAACAGCTCCAGGTAATCTGTTCTCTCACGTCCTACATGTCATGCAAATTGCCTCAATGCCCTAGGCTGAGCGGCACTGAGAAACCAATACTCTTTCACATTCCTTCTACAAAGTCATACCTTAAGACCCCATACTTACAGGAGAAAGTTGCCTTGCGTTCCTGCTGTAACCAAAGCACAGTTCTTCCTCTTACACTGCAGGGTTTTAGAAGAGCCTAAGCCCCGATAGCGTTACCAAAGCGTTCCTTGGGAGAGGCAGTTCGCTACATGCAGAACTCCGTGCCAAGAAAACATTCTTCAGGGAAGGGACCATTGTGTAGTTTGAGGGAATATTTACTTGGTAGACATCACAAGGGGGTAGGCTGCGTGCTCACTGGAAACGGAGACCTGATGGCACAAGGCTTGCTTTCCCATTTTGAAAGCTCCATTCATGCTGCCTTGAAGCTACCTAATACCAGTGTTTTGGACGGGTCTCTAGTCACTGTAGGCAGGGCTCTGGGAAGGGAACGAGTTTTCTCTAAATCAACAGGGTGCTCTCGTAGCCTGGGTGGGAGCTCCACCTGAGACGCTCTAGAGCTCAAAGGAAACTTGACGTGAGTCGTTTCCTCAAGGTAAAGCCTTGAAGAGCCCTGCTGAAGCCGAAGCGTGGAGCAGTTTCCTGGAGACATGAGTTGCAGTTCTGCTTTCTTTGAACGTTAGTACGCTTATGAAGACACCTAGTAACTTTCGTGGGCAAACTATTTCCTGCAAGAACACCGAGGACCGGCATGCTCGACTGGGAAGCTCAGAAACATCTAGGCCCGGAAACCTTTCCCAGTCACTCTCAATATGTTAAGTGTAGGGCAACACACTGCACGCCTCCTTGGGAGAGCTAGATTTCCTCAGCACTCCAGCAGCTCCAGGCAATCTGTTGTCTCACGTCTACATGTCATGCATATCTGCCTCAATGCCCTAGGCTGAGCCGCACTGAGAAACCAATACTGTTTCACATTCCTTCTACAAAGTCTTACCTTAAGACCCCATACTTACAGGGGAAAGTTGCCTTGCGTTCCTGCTGTAACCAAAGCACAATTCTTCCTCTTACACTGCAGGGTTTTAGAAGAGCCTAAGCCCCGATAGCGTTACCAAAGCGTTCCTTGGGACAGGCAGTTCGCTACATGCAGAACTCCGTGCCAAGAAAACATTCTTCAGGGAAGGGACCATTGTGTAGTTTGAGGGAATATTTACTTGGTAGACATCACAAGGGGGTAGGCTGCGTGTTCTCTGGAAACGGAGACCTGATGGCACAAGGCTTGCTTTCCCATTTTGAAAGCTCCATTCACGCTGCCTTGAAGCTACCTAAATACCAGTGTTCTGGACGGTCTCTAGTCACTATAGGCAGGGCTCTGGGAAGGGAACGAGTTTTCTCTAAATCAACAGGGTGCTTTCGTAAACTGGGTGGGAGCTCCACCTGAGACGCTCTAGAGCTCAAAGGAAACTTGACGTGAGTCGTTTCCTCAAGGTAAAGCCTTGAAGAGCCCTGTTGAAGCCAAAGCGTGGAGCAGTTTCCTGGAGACACGAGTTGCAGTTCTGCTTTCTTTGAACGTTAGTACGCTTATGAAGACACCTAGTAACTCTCGTGGGCACCCTATTCCCTGCACGAACACCGAGGACCGGCATGCTCGACTGGGAAGCTCAGAAACATCCAGGCCCGGAAACCTTTCCCAGTCACTCTCAATATGCTAAGGGTAGGGCAACACACTGCACGCCTCCTTGGGAGAGCTGGATTTCCTGAGCACTCCAACAGCTCCAGGCAATCTGTTGTCTCACGTCTACATGTCATGCATATCTGCCTCAATGCCCTAGGCTGAGCGGCACTGAGAAACCAATACTGTTTCACATTCCTTCTACAAAGTCATACCTTAAGACCCCATACTTACAGGAGAAAGTTGGCTTGCATTCCTGTTGTAACCAAAGCACAGTTCTTCCTCTTACACTGCAGGGTTTTAGAAGAGCCTAAGCACCGAAAGCGTTTCCAAAGCGTTCCTTGAGAGAGGCAGTTCGCTACATGCAGAACTCCGTGCCAAGAAAACATTCTTCAGGGAAGGGACCATTGTGTAGTTTGAGGGAATATTTACTTGGTAGACATCACAAGGGGGTAGGCTGCGTGCTCACTGGAAACGGAGACCTGATGGCACAAGGCTTGCTTTCCCATTTTGAAAGCTCCATTCATGCTGCCTTGAAGCTACCTAAATACCAGTGTTTTGTACGGGTCTCTAGTCACTGTAGGCAGGGCTCTGGGAAGGGAACGAGTTTTCTCTAAATCAACAGGGTGCTTTCGTAGCCTGGGTGGGAGCTCCAACTGAGACGCTCTAGAGCTCAAAGGAAACTTGACGTGAGTCGTTTCCTCAAGGTAAAGCCTTGAAGAGCCCTGTTGAAGCCAAAGCGTGGAGCAGTTTCCTGGAGACACGAGTTGCAGTTCTGCTTTCTTTGAACGTTAGTACGCTTATGAAGACACCTAGTAACTCTCGTGGGCACCCTATTCCCTGCACGAACACCGAGGACCGGCATGCTCGACTGGGAAGCTCAGAAACATCCAGGCCCGGAAACCTTTCCCAGTCACTCTCAATATGCTAAGGGTAGGGCAACACACTGCACGCCTCCCTGGGAGAGCTGGATTTCCTGAGCACTCCAACAGCTCCAGGCAATCTGTTGTCTCACGTCTACATGTCATGCATATCTGCCTCAATGCCCTAGGCTGAGCGGCACTGAGAAACCAATACTGTTTCACATTCCTTCTACAAAGTCATACCTTAAGACCCCATACTTACAGGAGAAAGTTGCCTTGCGTTCCTGCTGTAACCAAAGCACAGTTCTTCCTCTTACACTGCAGGGTTTTAGAAGAGGCTAAGCCCCTATAGCGTACCTAGAGCATTCCTTGGGAGAGGCAGTTCGCTACATGCAGAACTCCGTGCCAAGAACAAGTTATTCAGGGAAGGGACCAGTGTGTCGCTAGAGTGTATATTAACTTGGTAGAAATCACAAGTAGCTAGGCTGCGTGTTCACTGGAAACGGGGACCTGATGGCACAAGGCTTGCTTTCCCATTTTGAAAGCTCCATTCATGCCGCCTTGAACCTACCTAAATACCAGTGTTTTGGACGAGTTTCTAGTCACTGTAGGCAGGGCTCTGGGAAGGGAACGAGTTTTCTCTAAATCAACAGGGTGCTTTCATAGCCTGGGTGGGAGCTCCTCCTGAGACGCTCTAGAGCTACAAGGAAACTTGACGTGAGTCCTTTCCTCAAGGTAAAGCCTTGAAGAGCCCTGCTGAAGCGGCACGTGGAGAAGTTTCCTTGAGACAGGAGTTGCAGTTCTCCTTTCTTTTAACGTTACTACGCTTTTCAAGACACCTAGGATCTCGCCTGGGCACCCTATTCCGTGCAAGAACACCGAGTACCGGCAGGCTCCACTGGGTTGCTAAGAAACATCCAGGCCCGGATACCTTTCCCAGTCACTCTGTGTATGCTAAGTGTAGGGCAACACACTGCACTCTTCCTTGGGAGAGCTACATTTCCTCAGCACTCCAACAGCTCCAAGTAATCTGTTCTCTCATGTCCTACATTTCATGCAAATTGCCTCAATGCCCTAGGCTGAGCGGCACTGAGAAATCAAAACTGCTTCGCATTCCTTCTACAAAGTCTTACCTTAAGACCCCATACTTACAGGAGAAACTCGGCTTGCGTTCCTCCTGTAACCAAAGCACAGTTCTTCCTCTTACACTGCAGGGTTTTAGCAGAGCCTACGCCCCGATAGCGTTACCAAAGCGTTCCTTGGGAGAGGCAGTTCGCTATATGCAGAACTCCGTGCCAAGAAAACATTCTTCAGGGAGGGGACCATTGTGTAGTTTGAGGGAATATTTACTTGGTAGACATCACAAGGGGGTAGGCTGCGTGTTCCCTGGAAACGGAGACCTGATGGCACAAGGCTTGCTTTCCCATTTTGAAAGCTCCATTCATGCTGCCTTGAAGCTACCTAATACCAGTGTTTTGGACGGGTCTCTAGTCACTGTAGGCAGGGCTCTGGGAAGGGAACGAGTTTTCTCTAAATCAACAGGGTGCTCTCGTAGCCTGGGTGGGAGCTCCACCTGAGACGCTCTAGAGCTCAAAGGAAACTTGACGTGAGTCGTTTCCTCAAGGTAAAGCCTTGAAGAGCCCTGCTGAAGCCGAAGCGTGGAGCAGTTTCCTGGAGACATGAGTTGCAGTTCTGCTTTCTTTGAACGTTAGTACGCTTATGAAGACACCTAGTAACTCTCGTGGGCAAACTATTCCCTGCAAGAACACCGAGGACCGGCATGCTCGACTGGGAAGCTCAGAAACATCCAGGCCCGGAAACCTTTCCCAGTCACTCTCAATATGCTAAGGGTAGGGCAACACACTGCACGCCTCCTTGGGAGAGCTAGATTTCCTCAGCACTCCAACAGCTCCAGGCAATCTGTTGTCTCACGTCTACATGTCATGCATATCTGCCTCAATGCCCTAGGCTGAGCGGCACTGAGAAACCAATACTGTTTCACATTCCTTCTACAAAGTCATACCTTAAGACCCCATACTTACAGGAGAAAGTTGCCTTGCGTTCCTGCTGTAACCAAAGCACAGTTCTTCCTCTTACACTGCAGGGTTTTAGAAGAGGCTAAGCCCCTATAGCGTACCTAGAGCATTCCTTGGGAGAGGCAGTTCGCTACATGCAGAACTCCGTGCCAAGAACACGTTATTCAGGGAAGGGACCAGTGTGTCACTAGAGTGTATATTAACTTGGTAGAAATCACAAGGAGGTAGGCTGCGTGTTCACTGGAAACGGGGACCTGATGGCACAAGGCTTGCTTTCCCATTTTGAAAGCTTCATTCATGCCGCCTTGAACATACCTAAATACCAGTGTTTTGGACGAGTTTCTAGTCACTGTAGGCAGGGCTCTGGGAAGGGAACGAGTTTTCTCTAAATCAACAGGGTGCTTTCATAGCCTGGGTGGGAGCTCCTCCTGAGACGCTCTAGAGCTACAAGGAAACTTGACGTGAGTCCTTTCCTCAAGGTAAAGCCTTGAAGAGCCCTGCTGAAGCGGCACGGGGAGAAGTTTCCTTGAGACAGGAGTTGCAGTTCTCCTTTCTTTTAACGTTACTACGCTTTTCAAGACACCTAGGATCTCGCCTGGGCACCCTATTCCGTGCAAGAACACCGAGTACCGGCAGGCTCCACTGGGTTGCTAAGAAACATCCAGGCCCGGATACCTTTCCCAGTCACTCTGTGTATGCTAAGTGTAGGGCAACACACTGCACTCTTCCTTGGGAGAGCTACATTTCCTCAGCACTCCAACAGCTCCAGGTAATCTGTTCTCTCACGTCCTACATGTCATGCAAATTGCCTCAATGACCTAGGCTGAGCGGCACTGAGAAATCAAAACTGCTTTGCATTCCTTCTACAAATCATACCTTAAGACCCCATACTTACAGGAGAAACTCGGCTTGCGTTCCTCCTGTAACCAAAGCACAGTTCTTCCTCTTACACTGCAGGGTTTTAGAAGAGCCTAAGCCCCGATAGCGTTACCACAGCGTTCCTTGGGAGAGGCAGTTCGCTACATGCAGAACTCCGTGCCAAGAAAACATTCTTCAGGGAAGGGACCATTGTGTAGTTTGAGGGAATATTTACTTGGTAGAAATCACAAGGGGGTAGGCTGCGTGTTCCCTGGAAACGGAGACCTGATGGCACAAGGCTTGCTTTCCCATTTTGAAAGCTCCATTCATGCTGCCTTGAAGCTACCTAAATACCAGTGTTCTGGACGGGTCTCTAGTCACTGTAGGCAGGGCTCTGGGAAGGGAACGAGTTTTCTCTAAATCAACAGGGTGCTTTCGTAAACTGGGTGGGAGCTCCACCTGAGACGCTCTAGAGCTGAAAGGAAACTTGACCTGAGTCGTTTCCTCAAGGTAAAGCCTTGAAGAGCCCTGCTGAAGCCAAAGCGTGGAGCAGTTTCCTGGAGACACGAGTTGCAGTTCTGCTTTCTTTGAACGTTAGTATGCTTATGAAGACACCTAGTAACTCTCGTGGGCACCCTATTCCCTGCACGAACACCGAGGACCGGCATGCTCGACTGGGAAGCTCAGAAACATCCAGGCCCGGAAACCTTTCCCAGTCACTCTCAATATGCTAAAGGTAGGGCAACACACTGCACGCCTCCTTGGGAGAGCTGGATTTCCTGAGCACTCCAACAGCTCCAGGCAATCTGTTGTCTC
This sequence comes from Eubalaena glacialis, assembly GCF_028564815.1. Lineage (NCBI taxonomy): Eukaryota > Metazoa > Chordata > Mammalia > Artiodactyla > Balaenidae > Eubalaena > Eubalaena glacialis. The sequence goes on along the minus strand of NC_083719.1, from coordinate 160,961,790 downwards.
ACGTCTATATGTCTTGCATATCGGCCTCAATGCCCTAGGCTGAGCGGCACTGAGTAACCAATACTGTTTCACATTCCTTCTACAAAGTCATACCTTACGACCCCATACTTACAGGAGAAAGTTGGCTTGCGTTCCTGCTGTAACCAAAGCACAGTTCTTCCTCTTACACTGCAGGGTTTTAGAAGAGGCTAAGCCCCTATAGCGTACCTAGAGCATTCCTTGGGAGAGGCAGTTCGCTACATGCAGAACTCCGTGCCAAGAACACGTTATTCAGGGAAGGGACCAGTGTGTCACTAGAGTGTATATTAACTTGGTAGAAATCACAAGGAGGTAGGCTGCGTGTTCACTGGAAACGGGGACCTGATGGCACAAGGCTTGCTTTCCCATTTTGAAAGCTCCATTCATGCCGCCTTGAACCTACCTAAATACCAGTGTTTTGGACGAGTTTCTAGTCACTGTAGGCAGGGCTCTGGGAAGGGAACGAGTTTACTCTAAATCAACAGGGTGCTTTCGTAGCCTGGGTGGGAGCTCCTCCTGAGACGCTCTAGAGCTACAAGGAAACTTGACGTGAGTCCTTTCCTCAAGGTAAAGCCTTGAAGAGCCCTGCTGAAGCGGCACGTGGAGAAGTTTCCTTGAGACATGAGTTGCAGTTCTCCTTTCTTTTAACGTTACTATACTTTTCAAGACACCTAGGATCTCGCCTGGGCACCCTATTCCGTGCAAGAACACCGAGTACCGGCAGGCTCCACTGGGTTGCTAAGAAACATCCAGGCCCGGATACCTTTCCCAGTCACTCTGTGTATGCTAAGTGTAGGGCAACACACTGCACTCTTCCTTGGGAGAGCTACATTTCCTCAGCACTCCAACAGCTCCAGGTAATCTGTTCTCTCACGTCCTACATGTCATGCAAATTGCCTCAGCGCCCTAGGCTGAGCGGCACTGAAAAATCAAAACTGCTTCTCATTCCTTCTACAAAGTCATACCTTAAGACCCCATACTTACAGGAGAAACTCGGCTTGCGTTCCTCCTGTAACCAAAGCACAGTTCTTCCTCTTACACTGCAGGGTTTTAGAAGAGGCTAAGCCCCTATAGCGTACCTAGAGCATTCCTTGGGAGAGGCAGTTCGCTACATGCAGAACTCCGTGCCAAGAACACGTTATTCAGGGAAGGGACCAGTGTGTTGCTAGAATGTATATTAACTTGGTAGAAATCACAAGGAGGTAGGCTGCGTGTTCACTGGAAACGGGGACCTGATGGCACAAGGCTTGCTTTCCCATTTTGAAAGCTCCATTCATGCCGCCTTGAACCTACCTAAATACCAGTGTTTTGGACGAGTTTCTAGTCACTGTAGGCAGGGCTCTGGGAAGGGAACGAGTTTTCTCTAAATCAACAGGGTGCTTTCGTAGCCTGGGTGGGAGCTCCTCCTGAGACGCTCTAGAGCTACAAGGTAACTTGACGTGAGTCCTTTCCTCAAGGTAAAGCCTTGAAGAGCCCTGCTGAAGCGGCACGTGGAGAAGTTTCCTTGAGACATGAGTTGCAGTTCTCCTTTCTTTTAACGTTACTACGCTTTTCAAGACACCTAGGATCTCGCCTGGGCACCCTATTCCGTGCAAGAACACCGAGTACCGGCAGGCTCCACTGGGTTGCTAAGAAACATCCAGGCCCGGATACCTTTCCCAGTCACTCTGTGTATGCTAAGTGTAGGGCAACACACTGCACTCTTCCTTGGGAGAGCTACATTTCCTCAGCACTCCAACAGCTCCAAGTAATCTGTTCTCTCATGTCCTACATGTCATGCAAATTGCCTCAATGCCCTAGGATGAGCGGCACTGAGAAATCAAAACTGCTTCGCATTCCTTCTACAAAGTCATACCTTAAGACCCCATACTTACAGGAGAAACTCGGCTTGCGTTCCTCCTGTAACCAAAGCACAGTTCTTCCTCTTACACTGCAGGGTTTTAGAAGAGCCTAAGCCCCGATAGCGTTACCAAAGCGTTCCTTGGGAGAGGCAGTTCGCTACATGCAGAACTCCGTGCCAAGAAAACATTCTTCAGGGAAGGGACCATTGTGTAGTTTGAGGGAATATTTACTTGGTAGACATCACAAGGGGGTAGGCTGCGTGCTCACTGGAAACGGAGACCTGATGGCACAAGGCTTGCTTTCCCATTTTGAAATCTCCATTCATGCTGCCTTGAAGCTACCTAAATACCAGTGTTTTGGACGGGTCTCTAGTCACTGTAGGCAGGGCTCTAGGAAGGGAACGAGTTTTCTCTAAATCAACAGGGTGCTTTCGTAGCCTGGGTGGGAGCTCCACCTGAGACGCTCTAGAGCTCAAAGGAAACTTGACGTGAGTCGTTTCCTCAAGGTAAAGCCTTAAGAGCCCTGCTGAAGCCGAAGCGTGGAGCAGCTTCCTGGAGACATGAGTTGTAGTTCTGCTTTCTTTGAACGTTAGTACGCTTATGAAGACACCTAGTAACTCTCGTGGGCACCCTATTCCCTGCACGAACACCGAGGACTGGCATGCTCGACTGGGAAGCTCAGAAACATCCAGGCCCGGAAACCTTTCCCAGTCACTCTCAATATGCTAAGTGTAAGGCAACACACTGCACGCCTCCTTGGGAGAGCTAGATTTCCTCAGCACTCCAACAGCTCCAGGCAATCTGTTGTCTCACGTCTACATGTCATGCATATCTGCCTCAGTGCCCTAGGCTGAGCGGCACTGAGAAACCAATACTCTTTCACATTCCTTCTACAAAGTCATACCTTAAGACCCATACTTACAGGAGAAAGTTGCCTTGCGTTCCTGCTGTAACCAAAGCACAGTTCTTCCTCTTACACTGCAGGGTTTTAGAAGAGCCTAAGCCCCGATAGCATTACCAAAGCGTTCCTTGGGAGAGGCAGTTCGCTACATGCAGAACTCCGTGCCAAGAAAACATTCTTCAGGGAAGGGACCATTGTGTAGTTTGAGGGAATATTTACTTGGTAGACATCACAAGGGGGTAGGCTGCGTGCTCACTGGAAACGGAGAACTGATGGCACAAGGCTTGCTTTCCCATTTTGAAAGCTCCATTCATGCTGCCTTGAAGCTACCTAATACCAGTGTTTTGGACGGGTCTCTAGTCACTGTAGGCAGGGCTCTGGGAAGGGAACGAGTTTTCTCTAAATCAACAGGGTGCTCTCGTAGCCTGGGTGGGAGCTCCACCTGAGACGCTCTAGAGCACAAAGGAAACTTGACGTGAGTCGTTTCCTCAAGGTAAAGCCTTGAAGAGCCCTGCTGAAGCCGAAGCGTGGAGCAGTTTCCTGGAGACATGAGTTGCAGTTCTGCTTTCTTTGAACGTTAGTACGCTTATGAAGACACCTAGTAACTCCCGTGGGCACCCTTTTCCCTGCAAGAACACCGAGGACCGGCATGCTCGACTGGGAAGCTCAGAAACATCCAGGCCCGGAAACCTTTCCCAGTCACTCTCAATATGCTAAGGGTAGGGCAACACACTGCATGCCTCCTTGGGAGAGCTAGATTTCCTCAGCACTCCAGCAGCTCCAGGCAATCTGTTGTCTCACGTCTACATGTCATGCATATCTGCCTCAATGCCCTAGGCTGAGCGGCACTGAGAAACCAATACTGTTTCACATTCCTTCTACAAAGTCATACCTTAAGACCCCATACTTACAGGAGAAAGTTGCCTTGCGTTCCTGCTATAACCAAAGCACAATTCTTCCTCTTACACTGCAGGGTTTTAGAAGAGGCTAAGCCCCTATAGCGTACCTAGAGCATTCCTTGGGAGAGGCAGTTCGCTACATGCATAACTCCGTGCCAAGAACACGTTATTCAGGGAAGGGACCAGTGTGTCGCTAGAGTGTATATTAACTTGGTAGAAATCACAAGGAGGTAGGCTGCGTGTTCACTGGAAACGGGGACCTGATGGCACAAGGCTTGCTTTCCCATTTTGAAAGCTCCATTCATGCCGCCTTGAACCTACCTAAATACCAGTGTTTTGGACGAGTTTCTAGTCACTGTAGGCAGGGCTCTGGGAAGGGAACGAGTTTTCTGTAAATCAACAGGGTGCTTTCATAGCCTGGGTGGGAGCTCCTCCTGAGACGCTCTAGAGCTACAAGGAAACTTGACGTGAGTCCTTTCCTCAAGGTAAAGCCTTGAAGAGCCCTGCTGAAGCGGCACGTGGAGAAGTTTCCTTGAGACATGAGTTGCAGTTCTCCTTTCTTTTAACGTTACTACGCTTTTCAAGACACCTAGGATCTCGCCTGGGCACCCTATTCCGTGCAAGAACCCCGAGTACCGGCAGGCTCCACTGGGTTGCTAAGAAACATCCAGGCCCGGATACCTTTCCCAGTCACTCTGTGTATGCTAAGTGTAGGGCAACACACTGCACTCTTCCTTGGGAGAGCTACATTTCCTCAGCACTCCAACAGCTCCAGGTAATCTGTTCTCTCACGTCCTACATGTCATGCAAATTGCCTCAATGCCCTAGGCTGAGCGGCACTGAGAAATCTAAACTGCTTTGCATTCCTTCTACAAAGTCATACCTTAAGACCCCATACTTACAGGAGAAACTCGGCTTGCGTTCCTCCTGTAACCAAAGCACAGTTCTTCCTCTTACACTGCAGGGTTTTAGAAGAGCCTAAGCCCCGATAGCGTTACCAAAGCGTTCCTTGGGAGAGGCAGTTCGCTACATGCAGAACTCCGTGCCAAGAAAACATTCTTCAGGGAAGGGACCATTGTGTAGTTTGAGGGAATATTTACTTGGTAGACATCACAAGGGGGTAGGCTGCGTGTTCCCTGGAAACGGAGACCTGATGGCACAAGGCTTGCTTTCCCATTTTGAAAGCTCCATTCATGCTGCCTTGAAGCTACCTAAATACCAGTGTTCTGGACGGGTCTCTAGTCACTGTAGGCAGGGCTCTGGGAAGGGAACGAGTTTTCTCTAAATCAACAGGGTGCTTTCGTAAACTGGGTGGGAGCTCCACCTGAGACGCTCTAGAGCTGAAAGGAAACTTGACGTGAGTCGTTTCCTCAAGGTAAAGCCTTGAAGAGCCCTGTTGAAGCCAAAGCGTGGAGCAGTTTCCTGGAGACACGAGTTGCAGTTCTGCTTTCTTTGAACGTTAGTACGCTTATGAAGACACCTAGTAACTCTCGTGGGCACCCTATTCCCTGCACGAACACCGAGGACCGGCATGCTCGACTGGGAAGCTCAGAAACATCCAGGCCCGGAAACCTTTCCCAGTCACTCTCAATATGCTAAGGGTAGGGCAACACACTGCACGCCTCCTTGGGAGAGCTGGATTTCCTGAGCACTCCAACAGCTCCAGGCAATCTGTTGTCTCACGTCTACATGTCATGCATATCGGCCTCAATGCCCTAGGCTGAGCGGCACTGAGAAACCAATACTGTTTCACATTCCTTCTACAAAGTCATACCTTAAGACCCCATACTTACAGGAGAAAGTTGGCTTGCATTCCTCCTGTAACCAAAGCACAGTTCTTCCTCTTACACTGCAGGGTTTTAGAAGAGCCTAAGCACCGAAAGCGTTTCCAAAGAGTTCCTTGAGAGAGGCAGTTCGCTACATGCAGAACTCCGTGCCAAGAAAACATTCTTCAGGGAAGGGACCATTGTGTAGTTTGAGGGAATATTTACTTGGTAGACATCACAAGGGGGTAGGCTGCGTGCTCACTGGAAACGGAGACCTGATGGCACAAGGCTTGCTTTCCCATTTTGAAAGCTCCATTCATGCTGCCTTGAAGCTACCTAAATACCAGTGTTTTGGACGGGTCTCTAGTCACTGTAGGCAGGGCTCTGGGAAGGGAACGAGTTTTCTCTAAATCAACAGGGTGCTTTCGTAGCCTGGGTGGGAGCTCCAACTGAGACGCTCTAGAGCTCAAAGGAAACTTGACGTGAGTCGTTTCCTCAAGGTAAAGCCTTGAAGGGCCCTGCTGAAGCCAAAGCGTGGAGCAGTTTCCTGGAGACACGAGTTGCAGTTCTGCTTTCTTTGAACGTTAGTACGCTTATGAAGACACCTAGTAAATCTCGTGGGCACCCTATTCCCTGCAAGAACACCGAGGACCGGCATGCTCGACTGGGAAGCTCAGAAACATCCAGGCCCGGAAACCTTTCCCAGTCACTCTCAATATGCTAAGGGTAGGGCAACACACTGCACGCCTCCTTGGGAGAGCTAGATTTCCTCAGCACTCCAGCAGCTCCAGGCAATCTGTTGTCTCACGTCTACATGTCATGCATATCTGCCTCAATGCCCTAGGCTGAGCGGCACTGAGAAACCAATACTGTTTCACATTCCTTCTACAAAGTCATACCTTAAGACCCCATACTTACAGGAGAAAGTTGCCTTGCGTTCCTGCTATAACCAAAGCACAATTCTTCCTCTTACACTGCAGGGTTTTAGAAGAGGCTAAGCCCCTATAGCGTACCTAGAGCATTCCTTGGGAGAGGCAGTTCGCTACATGCATAACTCCGTGCCAAGAACACGTTATTCAGGGAAGGGACCAGTGTGTCGCTAGAGTGTATATTAACTTGGTAGAAATCACAAGGAGGTAGGCTGCGTGTTCACTGGAAACGGGGACCTGATGGCACAAGGCTTGCTTTCCCATTTTGAAAGCTCCATTCATGCCGCCTTGAACCTACCTAAATACCAGTGTTTTGGACGAGTTTCTAGTCACTGTAGGCAGGGCTCTGGGAAGGGAACGAGTTTTCTGTAAATCAACAGGGTGCTTTCATAGCCTGGGTGGGAGCTCCTCCTGAGACGCTCTAGAGCTACAAGGAAACTTGACGTGAGTCCTTTCCTCAAGGTAAAGCCTTGAAGAGCCCTGCTGAAGCGGCACGTGGAGAAGTTTCCTTGAGACATGAGTTGCAGTTCTCCTTTCTTTTAACGTTACTACGCTTTTCAAGACACCTAGGATCTCGCCTGGGCACCCTATTCCGTGCAAGAACCCCGAGTACCGGCAGGCTCCACTGGGTTGCTAAGAAACATCCAGGCCCGGATACCTTTCCCAGTCACTCTGTGTATGCTAAGTGTAGGGCAACACACTGCACTCTTCCTTGGGAGAGCTACATTTCCTCAGCACTCCAACAGCTCCAGGTAATCTGTTCTCTCACGTCCTACATGTCATGCAAATTGCCTCAATGCCCTAGGCTGAGCGGCACTGAGAAATCTAAACTGCTTTGCATTCCTTCTACAAAGTCATACCTTAAGACCCCATACTTACAGGAGAAACTCGGCTTGCGTTCCTCCTGTAACCAAAGCACAGTTCTTCCTCTTACACTGCAGGGTTTTAGAAGAGCCTAAGCCCCGATAGCGTTACCAAAGCGTTCCTTGGGAGAGGCAGTTCGCTACATGCAGAACTCCGTGCCAAGAAAACATTCTTCAGGGAAGGGACCATTGTGTAGTTTGAGGGAATATTTACTTGGTAGACATCACAAGGGGGTAGGCTGCGTGTTCCCTGGAAACGGAGACCTGATGGCACAAGGCTTGCTTTCCCATTTTGAAAGCTCCATTCATGCTGCCTTGAAGCTACCTAAATACCAGTGTTCTGGACGGGTCTCTAGTCACTGTAGGCAGGGCTCTGGGAAGGGAACGAGTTTTCTCTAAATCAACAGGGTGCTTTCGTAAACTGGGTGGGAGCTCCACCTGAGACGCTCTAGAGCTGAAAGGAAACTTGACGTGAGTCGTTTCCTCAAGGTAAAGCCTTGAAGAGCCCTGTTGAAGCCAAAGCGTGGAGCAGTTTCCTGGAGACACGAGTTGCAGTTCTGCTTTCTTTGAACGTTAGTACGCTTATGAAGACACCTAGTAACTCTCGTGGGCACCCTATTCCCTGCACGAACACCGAGGACCGGCATGCTCGACTGGGAAGCTCAGAAACATCCAGGCCCGGAAACCTTTCCCAGTCACTCTCAATATGCTAAGGGTAGGGCAACACACTGCACGCCTCCTTGGGAGAGCTGGATTTCCTGAGCACTCCAACAGCTCCAGGCAATCTGTTGTCTCACGTCTACATGTCATGCATATCGGCCTCAATGCCCTAGGCTGAGCGGCACTGAGAAACCAATACTGTTTCACATTCCTTCTACAAAGTCATACCTTAAGACCCCATACTTACAGGAGAAAGTTGGCTTGCATTCCTCCTGTAACCAAAGCACAGTTCTTCCTCTTACACTGCAGGGTTTTAGAAGAGCCTAAGCACCGAAAGCGTTTCCAAAGAGTTCCTTGAGAGAGGCAGTTCGCTACATGCAGAACTCCGTGCCAAGAAAACATTCTTCAGGGAAGGGACCATTGTGTAGTTTGAGGGAATATTTACTTGGTAGACATCACAAGGGGGTAGGCTGCGTGCTCACTGGAAACGGAGACCTGATGGCACAAGGCTTGCTTTCCCATTTTGAAAGCTCCATTCATGCTGCCTTGAAGCTACCTAAATACCAGTGTTTTGGACGGGTCTCTAGTCACTGTAGGCAGGGCTCTGGGAAGGGAACGAGTTTTCTCTAAATCAACAGGGTGCTTTCGTAGCCTGGGTGGGAGCTCCAACTGAGACGCTCTAGAGCTCAAAGGAAACTTGACGTGAGTCGTTTCCTCAAGGTAAAGCCTTGAAGGGCCCTGCTGAAGCCAAAGCGTGGAGCAGTTTCCTGGAGACACGAGTTGCAGTTCTGCTTTCTTTGAACGTTAGTACGCTTATGAAGACACCTAGTAACTCTCGTGGGCACCCTATTCCCTGCAAGAACACCGAGGACCGGCATGCTCGACTGGGAAGCTCAGAAACATCCAGGCCCGGAAACCTTTCCCAGTCACTCTCAATATGCTAAGGGTAGGGCAACACACTGCACGCCTCCTTGGGAGAGCTGGATTTCCTCAGCACTCCAACAGCTCCAGGCAATCTGTTGTCTCACGTCTACATGTCATGCATATCTGCCTCAATGCCCTAGGCTGAGCTGCACTGAGAAACCAATACTCTTTCACATTCCTTCTACAAAGTCATAACTTAAGACCCCATACTTACAGGAGAAACTCGGCTTGCGTTCCTCCTGTAACCAAAGCACAGTTCTTCCTCTTACACTGCAGGGTTTTAGAAGAGCCTAAGCCCCGATAGCGTTACCAAAGCGTTCCTTGGGAGAGGCAGTTCGCTACATGCAGAACTCCGTGCCAAGAAAACATTCTTCAGGGAAGGGACCATTGTGTAGTTTGAGGGAATATTTACTTGGTAGACATCACAAGGGGGTAGGCTGCGTGTTCCCTGGAAACGGAGACCTGATGGCACAAGGCTTGCTTTCCCATTTTGAAAGCTCCATTCATGCTGCCTTGAAGCTACCTAAATACCAGTGTTTTGGACGGGTCTCTAGTCACTGTAGGCAGGGCTCTGGGAAGGGAACGAGTTTTCTCTAAATCTACAGGGTTCTTTCGTAGCCTGGGTGGGAGCTCCAACTGAGACGCTCTAGAGCTCAAAGGAAACTTGACGTGAGTCGTTTCCTCAAGGTAAAGACTTGAAGGGCCCTGCTGAAGCCGAAGCGTGGAGCAGTTTCCTGGAGACATGAGTTGCAGTTCTGCTTTCTTTGAACGTTAGTACGCTTATGAAGACACCTAGTAACTCTCGTGGGCACCCTATTCCCTGCAAGAACACCGAGGACCGGCATGCTCGACTGGGAAGCTCAGAAACATCCAGGCCCGGAAACCTTTCCCAGTCACTCTCAATATGCTAAGGGTAAGGCAACACACTGCACGCCTCCTTGGGAGAGCTAGATTTCCTCAGCACTCCAACAGCTCCAGGCAATCTGTTGTCTCACGTCTACATGTCATGCATATCTGCCTCAATGCCCTAGGCTGAGCCGCACTGAGAAACCAATACTCTTTCACATTCCTTCTACAAAGTCATACCTTAAGACCCCATACTTACAGGAGAAAGTTGCCTTGCGTTCCTGCTGTAACCAAAGCACAGTTCTTCCTCTTACACTGCAGGGTTTTAGAAGAGGCTAAGCCCCTATAGCGTACCTAGAGCATTCCTTGGGAGAGGCAGTTCGCTACATGCAGAACTCCGTGCCAAGAACACGTTATTCAGGGAAGGGACCAGTGTGTCGCTAGAGTTTATATTAACTTGGTAGAAATCACAAGGAGGTAGGCTGCGTGTTCACTGGAAACGGGGACCTGATGGCACAAGGCTTGCTTTCCCATTTTGAAAGCTCCATTCATGCCGCCTTGAACCTACCTAAATACCAGTGTTTTGGACGAGTTTCTAGTCACTGTAGGCAGGGCACTGGGAAGGGAACGAGTTTTCTGTAAATCAACAGGGTGCTTTCATAGCCTGGGTGGGAGCTCCTCCTGAGACGCTCTAGTGCTACAAGGAAACTTGACGTGAGTCCTTTCCTCAAGGTAAAGCCTTGAAGAGCCCTGCTGAAGCGGCACGTGGAGAAGTTTCCTTGAGACAGGAGTTGCAGTTCTCCTTTCTTTTAACGTTAGTACGCTTTTCAAGACACCTAGGATCTCGCCTGGGCACCCTATTCCGTGCAAGAACACCGAGTACCGGCAGGCTCCACTGGGTTGCTAAGAAACATCCAGGCCCGGATACCTTTCCCAGTCACTCTGTGTATGCTAAGTGTAGGGCAACACACTGCACTCTTCCTTGGGAGAGCTACATTTCCTCAGCACTCCAACAGCTCCAGGTAATCTGTTCTCTCACGTCCTACATGTCATGCAAATTGCCTCAATGCCCTAGGCTGAGCGGCACTGAGAAATCAAAACTGCTTTGCATTCCTTCTACAAAGTCATACCTTAAGACCCCATACTTACAGGAGAAACTCGGCTTGCGTTCCTCCTGTAACCAAAGCACAGTTCTTCCTCTTACACTGCAGGGTTTTAGAAGAGCCTAAGCCCCGATAGCGTTACCAAAGCGTTCCTTGGGAGAGGCAGTTCGCTACATGCAGAACTCCGTGCCAAGAAAACATTCTTCAGGGAAGGGACCATTGTGTAGTTTGAGGGAATATTTACTTGGTAGACATCACAAGGGGGTAGGCTGCGTGTTCCCTGGAAACGGAGACCTGATGGCACAAGGCTTGCTTTCCCATTTTGAAAGCTCCATTCATGCTGCCTTGAAGCTACCTAAATACCAGTGTTTTGGACGGGTCTCTAGTCACTGTAGGCAGGGCTGTGGGAAGGGAACGAGTTTTCTCTAAATCAACAGGGTGCTTTCGTAGCCTGGGTGGGAGCTCCAACTGAGACGCTCTAGAGCTCAAAGGAAACTTGACGTGAATCGTTTCCTCAAGGTAAAGCCTTGAAGGGCCCTGCTGAAGCCGAAGCGTGGAGCAGTTTCCTGGAGACATGAGTTGCAGTTCTGCTTTCTTTGAACGTTAGTACGCTTATGAAGACACCTAGTAACTCTCGTGGGCACCCTATTCCCTGCAAGAACACCGAGGACCGGCATGCTCGACTGGGAAGCTCAGAAACATCCAGGCCCGGAAACCTTTCCCAGTCACTCTCAATATGCTAAGGGTAGGGCAACACACTGCACGCCTCCTTGGGAGAGCTGGATTTCCTCAGCACTCCAACAGCTCCAGGCAATCTGTTGTCTCACGTCTACATGTCATGCATATCTGCCTCAATGCCCTAGGCTGAGCGGCACTGAGTAACCAATACTGTTTCACATTCCTTCTACAATGTCATACCTTAAGACCCCATACTTACAGGAGAAAGTTGGCTTGCATTCCTCCTGTAACCAAAGCACAGTTCTTCCTCTTACACTGCAGGGTTTTAGAAGAGCCTAAGCACCGAAAGCGTTACCAAAGCGTTCCTTGGGAGAGGCAGTTCGCTACATGCAGGACTCCGTGCCAAGAACACGTTATTCAGGGAAGGGACCAGTGTGTCGCTAGAATGTATATTAACTTGGTAGAAATCACAGGGAGGTAGGCTGCGTGTTCACTGGAAACGGGGACCTGATGGCACAAGGCTTGCTTTCCCATTTTGAAAGCTCCATTCATGCCGCCTTGAACCTACCTAAATACCAGTGTTTTGGACGAGTTTCTAGTCACTGTAGGCAGGGCTCTGGGAAGGGAACGAGTTTTCTCGAAATCAACAGGGTGCTTTCGTAGCCTGGGTGGGAGCTCCTCCTGAGACGCTCTAGAGCTACAAGGTAACTTGACGTGAGTCCTTTCCTCAAGGTAAAGCCTTGAAGAGCCCTGCTGAAGCGGCACGTGGAGAAGTTTCCTTGAGACATGAGTTGCAGTTCTCCTTTCTTTTAACGTTACTACGCTTTTCAAGACACCTAGGATCTCGCCTGGGCACCCTATTCCGTGCAAGAACACCGAGTACCGGCAGGCTCCACTGGGTTGCTAAGAAACATCCAGGCCCGGATACCTTTCCCAGTCACTCTGTGTATGCTAAGTGTAGGGCAACACACTGCACTCTTCCTTGGGAGAGCTACATTTCCTCAGCACTCCAACAGCTCCAAGTAATCTGTTCTCTCATGTCCTACATGTCATGCAAATTGCCTCAATGCCCTAGGATGAGCGGCACTGAGAAATCAAAACTGCTTCGCATTCCTTCTACAAAGTCATACCTTAAGACCCCATACTTACAGGAGAAACTCGGCTTGCGTTCCTCCTGTAACCAAAGCACAGTTCTTCCTCTTACACTGCAGGGTTTTAGAAGAGCCTAAGCCCCGATAGCGTTACCAAAGCGTTCCTTGGGAGAGGCAGTTCGCTACATGCAGAACTCCGTGCCAAGAAAACATTCTTCAGGGAAGGGACCATTGTGTAGTTTGAGGGAATATTTACTTGGTAGACATCACAAGGGGGTAGGCTGCGTGCTCACTGGAAACGGAGACCTGATGGCACAAGGCTTGCTTTCCCATTTTGAAATCTCCATTCATGCTGCCTTGAAGCTACCTAAATACCAGTGTTTTGGACGGGTCTCTAGTCACTGTAGGCAGGGCTCTAGGAAGGGAACGAGTTTTCTCTAAATCAACAGGGTGCTTTCGTAGCCTGGGTGGGAGCTCCACCTGAGACGCTCTAGAGCTCAAAGGAAACTTGACGTGAGTCGTTTCCTCAAGGTAAAGCCTTAAGAGCCCTGCTGAAGCCGAAGCGTGGAGCAGCTTCCTGGAGACATGAGTTGTAGTTCTGCTTTCTTTGAACGTTAGTACGCTTATGAAGACACCTAGTAACTCTCGTGGGCACCCTATTCCCTGCACGAACACCGAGGACTGGCATGCTCGACTGGGAAGCTCAGAAACATCCAGGCCCGGAAACCTTTCCCAGTCACTCTCAATATGCTAAGGGTAGGGCAACACACTGCACGCCTCCTTGGGAGAGCTAGATTTCCTCAGCACTCCAACAGCTCCAGGCAATCTGTTGTCTCACGTCTACATGTCATGCATATCTGCCTCAGTGCCCTAGGCTGAGCGGCACTGAGAAACCAATACTCTTTCACATTCCTTCTACAAAGTCATACCTTAAGACCCATACTTACAGGAGAAAGTTGCCTTGCGTTCCTGCTGTAACCAAAGCACAGTTCTTCCTCTTACACTGCAGGGTTTTAGAAGAGCCTAAGCCCCGATAGCATTACCAAAGCGTTCCTTGGGAGAGGCAGTTCGCTACATGCAGAACTCCGTGCCAAGAAAACATTCTTCAGGGAAGGGACCATTGTGTAGTTTGAGGGAATATTTACTTGGTAGACATCACAAGGGGGTAGGCTGCGTGCTCACTGGAAACGGAGACCTGATGGCACAAGGCTTGCTTTCCCATTTTGAAAGCTCCATTCATGCTGCCTTGAAGCTACCTAATACCAGTGTTTGGACGGGTCTCTAGTCACTGTAGGCAGGGCTCTGGGAAGGGAACGAGTTTTCTCTAAATCAACAGGGTGCTCTCGTAGCCTGGGTGGGAGCTCCACCTGAGACGCTCTAGAGCACAAAGGAAACTTGACGTGAGTCGTTTCCTCAAGGTAAAGCCTTGAAGAGCCCTGCTGAAGCCGAAGCGTGGAGCAGTTTCCTGGAGACATGAGTTGCAGTTCTGCTTTCTTTGAACGTTAGTACGCTTATGAAGACACCTAGTAACTCCCGTGGGCACCCTTTTCCCTGCAAGAACACCGAGGACCGGCATGCTCGACTGGGAAGCTCAGAAACATCCAGGCCCGGAAACCTTTCCCAGTCACTCTCAATATGCTAAGGGTAGGGCAACACACTGCATGCCTCCTTGGGAGAGCTAGATTTCCTCAGCACTCCAGCAGCTCCAGGCAATCTGTTGTCTCACGTCTACATGTCATGCATATCTGCCTCAATGCCCTAGGCTGAGCGGCACTGAGAAACCAATACTGTTTCACATTCCTTCTACAAAGTCATACCTTAAGACCCCATACTTACAGGAGAAAGTTGCCTTGCGTTCCTGCTATAACCAAAGCACAATTCTTCCTCTTACACTGCAGGGTTTTAGAAGAGGCTAAGCCCCTATAGCGTACCTAGAGCATTCCTTGGGAGAGGCAGTTCGCTACATGCATAACTCCGTGCCAAGAACACGTTATTCAGGGAAGGGACCAGTGTGTCGCTAGAGTGTATATTAACTTGGTAGAAATCACAAGGAGGTAGGCTGCGTGTTCACTGGAAACGGGGACCTGATGGCACAAGGCTTGCTTTCCCATTTTGAAAGCTCCATTCATGCCGCCTTGAACCTACCTAAATACCAGTGTTTTGGACGAGTTTCTAGTCACTGTAGGCAGGGCTCTGGGAAGGGAACGAGTTTTCTGTAAATCAACAGGGTGCTTTCATAGCCTGGGTGGGAGCTCCTCCTGAGACGCTCTAGAGCTACAAGGAAACTTGACGTGAGTCCTTTCCTCAAGGTAAAGCCTTGAAGAGCCCTGCTGAAGCGGCACGTGGAGAAGTTTCCTTGAGACATGAGTTGCAGTTCTCCTTTCTTTTAACGTTACTACGCTTTTCAAGACACCTAGGATCTCGCCTGGGCACCCTATTCCGTGCAAGAACCCCGAGTACCGGCAGGCTCCACTGGGTTGCTAAGAAACATCCAGGCCCGGATACCTTTCCCAGTCACTCTGTGTATGCTAAGTGTAGGGCAACACACTGCACTCTTCCTTGGGAGAGCTACATTTCCTCAGCACTCCAACAGCTCCAGGTAATCTGTTCTCTCACGTCCTACATGTCATGCAAATTGCCTCAATGCCCTAGGCTGAGCGGCACTGAGAAATCTAAACTGCTTTGCATTCCTTCTACAAAGTCATACCTTAAGACCCCATACTTACAGGAGAAACTCGGCTTGCGTTCCTCCTGTAACCAAAGCACAGTTCTTCCTCTTACACTGCAGGGTTTTAGAAGAGCCTAAGCCCCGATAGCGTTACCAAAGCGTTCCTTGGGAGAGGCAGTTCGCTACATGCAGAACTCCGTGCCAAGAAAACATTCTTCAGGGAAGGGACCATTGTGTAGTTTGAGGGAATATTTACTTGGTAGACATCACAAGGGGGTAGGCTGCGTGTTCCCTGGAAACGGAGACCTGATGGCACAAGGCTTGCTTTCCCATTTTGAAAGCTCCATTCATGCTGCCTTGAAGCTACCTAAATACCAGTGTTTTGGACGGGTCTCTAGTCACTGTAGGCAGGGCTCTGGGAAGGGAACGAGTTTTCTCTAAATCTACAGGGTTCTTTCGTAGCCTGGGTGGGAGCTCCAACTGAGACGCTCTAGAGCTCAAAGGAAACTTGACGTGAGTCGTTTCCTCAAGGTAAAGCCTTGAAGGGCCCTGCTGAAGCCGAAGCGTGGAGCAGTTTCCTGGAGACATGAGTTGCAGTTCTGCTTTCTTTGAACGTTAGTACGCTTATGAAGACACCTAGTAACTCTCGTGGGCACCCTATTCCCTGCAAGAACACCGAGGACCGGCATGCTCGACTGGGAAGCTCAGAAACATCCAGGCCCGGAAACCTTTCCCAGTCACTCTCAATATGCTAAGGGTAAGGCAACACACTGCACGCCTCCTTGGGAGAGCTAGATTTCCTCAGCACTCCAACAGCTCCAGGCAATCTGTTGTCTCACGTCTACATGTCATGCATATCTGCCTCAATGCCCTAGGCTGAGCCGCACTGAGAAACCAATACTCTTTCACATTCCTTCTACAAAGTCATACCTTAAGACCCCATACTTACAGGAGAAAGTTGCCTTGCGTTCCTGCTGTAACCAAAGCACAGTTCTTCCTCTTACACTGCAGGGTTTTAGAAGAGGCTAAGCCCCTATAGCGTACCTAGAGCATTCCTTGGGAGAGGCAGTTCGCTACATGCAGAACTCCGTGCCAAGAACACGTTATTCAGGGAAGGGACCAGTGTGTCGCTAGAGTTTATATTAACTTGGTAGAAATCACAAGGAGGTAGGCTGCGTGTTCACTGGAAACGGGGACCTGATGGCACAAGGCTTGCTTTCCCATTTTGAAAGCTCCATTCATGCCGCCTTGAACCTACCTAAATACCAGTGTTTTGGACGAGTTTCTAGTCACTGTAGGCAGGGCACTGGGAAGGGAACGAGTTTTCTGTAAATCAACAGGGTGCTTTCATAGCCTGGGTGGGAGCTCCTCCTGAGACGCTCTAGTGCTACAAGGAAACTTGACGTGAGTCCTTTCCTCAAGGTAAAGCCTTGAAGAGCCCTGCTGAAGCGGCACGTGGAGAAGTTTCCTTGAGACAGGAGTTGCAGTTCTCCTTTCTTTTAACGTTACTACGCTTTTCAAGACACCTAGGATCTCGCCTGGGCACCCTATTCCGTGCAAGAACACCGAGTACCGGCAGGCTCCACTGGGTTGCTAAGAAACATCCAGGCCCGGATACCTTTCCCAGTCACTCTGTGTATGCTAAGTGTAGGGCAACACACTGCACTCTTCCTTGGGAGAGCTACATTTCCTCAGCACTCCAACAGCTCCAGGTAATCTGTTCTCTCACGTCCTACATGTCATGCAAATTGCCTCAATGCCCTAGGCTGAGCGGCACTGAGAAATCAAAACTGCTTTGCATTCCTTCTACAAAGTCATACCTTAAGACCCCATACTTACAGGAGAAACTCGGCTTGCGTTCCTCCTGTAACCAAAGCACAGTTCTTCCTCTTACACTGCAGGGTTTTAGAAGAGCCTAAGCCCCGATAGCGTTACCAAAGCGTTCCTTGGGAGAGGCAGTTCGCTACATGCAGAACTCCGTGCCAAGAAAACATTCTTCAGGGAAGGGACCATTGTGTAGTTTGAGGGAATATTTACTTGGTAGACATCACAAGGGGGTAGGCTGCGTGTTCCCTGGAAACGGAGACCTGATGGCACAAGGCTTGCTTTCCCATTTTGAAAGCTCCATTCATGCTGCCTTGAAGCTACCTAAATACCAGTGTTTTGGACGGGTCTCTAGTCACTGTAGGCAGGGCTGTGGGAAGGGAACGAGTTTTCTCTAAATCAACAGGGTGCTTTCGTAGCCTGGGTGGGAGCTCCAACTGAGACGCTCTAGAGCTCAAAGGAAACTTGACGTGAATCGTTTCCTCAAGGTAAAGCCTTGAAGGGCCCTGCTGAAGCCGAAGCGTGGAGCAGTTTCCTGGAGACATGAGTTGCAGTTCTGCTTTCTTTGAACGTTAGTACGCTTATGAAGACACCTAGTAACTCTCGTGGGCACCCTATTCCCTGCAAGAACACCGAGGACCGGCATGCTCGACTGGGAAGCTCAGAAACATCCAGGCCCGGAAACCTTTCCCAGTCACTCTCAATATGCTAAGGGTAGGGCAACACACTGCACGCCTCCTTGGGAGAGCTGGATTTCCTCAGCACTCCAACAGCTCCAGGCAATCTGTTGTCTCACGTCTACATGTCATGCATATCTGCCTCAATGCCCTAGGCTGAGCGGCACTGAGTAACCAATACTGTTTCACATTCCTTCTACAATGTCATACCTTAAGACCCCATACTTACAGGAGAAAGTTGGCTTGCATTCCTCCTGTAACCAAAGCACAGTTCTTCCTCTTACACTGCAGGGTTTTAGAAGAGCCTAAGCACCGAAAGCGTTACCAAAGCGTTCCTTGGGAGAGGCAGTTCGCTACATGCAGGACTCCGTGCCAAGAACACGTTATTCAGGGAAGGGACCAGTGTGTCGCTAGAATGTATATTAACTTGGTAGAAATCACAGGGAGGTAGGCTGCGTGTTCACTGGAAACGGGGACCTGATGGCACAAGGCTTGCTTTCCCATTTTGAAAGCTCCATTCATGCCGCCTTGAACCTACCTAAATACCAGTGTTTTGGACGAGTTTCTAGTCACTGTAGGCAGGGCTCTGGGAAGGGAACGAGTTTTCTCGAAATCAACAGGGTGCTTTCGTAGCCTGGGTGGGAGCTCCTCCTGAGACGCTCTAGAGCTACAAGGTAACTTGACGTGAGTCCTTTCCTCAAGGTAAAGCCTTGAAGAGCCCTGCTGAAGCGGCACGTGGAGAAGTTTCCTTGAGACATGAGTTGCAGTTCTCCTTTCTTTTAACGTTACTACGCTTTTCAAGACACCTAGGATCTCGCCTGGGCACCCTATTCCGTGCAAGAACACCGAGTACCGGCAGGCTCCACTGGGTTGCTAAGAAACATCCAGGCCCGGATACCTTTCCCAGTCACTCTGTGTATGCTAAGTGTAGGGCAACACACTGCACTCTTCCTTGGGAGAGCTACATTTCCTCAGCACTCCAACAGCTCCAAGTAATCTGTTCTCTCATGTCCTACATGTCATGCAAATTGCCTCAATGCCCTAGGATGAGCGGCACTGAGAAATCAAAACTGCTTCGCATTCCTTCTACAAAGTCATACCTTAAGACCCCATACTTACAGGAGAAACTCGGCTTGCGTTCCTCCTGTAACCAAAGCACAGTTCTTCCTCTTACACTGCAGGGTTTTAGAAGAGCCTAAGCCCCGATAGCGTTACCAAAGCGTTCCTTGGGAGAGGCAGTTCGCTACATGCAGAACTCCGTGCCAAGAAAACATTCTTCAGGGAAGGGACCATTGTGTAGTTTGAGGGAATATTTACTTGGTAGACATCACAAGGGGGTAGGCTGCGTGCTCACTGGAAACGGAGACCTGATGGCACAAGGCTTGCTTTCCCATTTTGAAATCTCCATTCATGCTGCCTTGAAGCTACCTAAATACCAGTGTTTTGGACGGGTCTCTAGTCACTGTAGGCAGGGCTCTAGGAAGGGAACGAGTTTTCTCTAAATCAACAGGGTGCTTTCGTAGCCTGGGTGGGAGCTCCACCTGAGACGCTCTAGAGCTCAAAGGAAACTTGACGTGAGTCGTTTCCTCAAGGTAAAGCCTTAAGAGCCCTGCTGAAGCCGAAGCGTGGAGCAGCTTCCTGGAGACATGAGTTGTAGTTCTGCTTTCTTTGAACGTTAGTACGCTTATGAAGACACCTAGTAACTCTCGTGGGCACCCTATTCCCTGCACGAACACCGAGGACTGGCATGCTCGACTGGGAAGCTCAGAAACATCCAGGCCCGGAAACCTTTCCCAGTCACTCTCAATATGCTAAGGGTAGGGCAACACACTGCACGCCTCCTTGGGAGAGCTAGATTTCCTCAGCACTCCAACAGCTCCAGGCAATCTGTTGTCTCACGTCTACATGTCATGCATATCTGCCTCAGTGCCCTAGGCTGAGCGGCACTGAGAAACCAATACTCTTTCACATTCCTTCTACAAAGTCATACCTTAAGACCCATACTTACAGGAGAAAGTTGCCTTGCGTTCCTGCTGTAACCAAAGCACAGTTCTTCCTCTTACACTGCAGGGTTTTAGAAGAGCCTAAGCCCCGATAGCATTACCAAAGCGTTCCTTGGGAGAGGCAGTTCGCTACATGCAGAACTCCGTGCCAAGAAAACATTCTTCAGGGAAGGGACCATTGTGTAGTTTGAGGGAATATTTACTTGGTAGACATCACAAGGGGGTAGGCTGCGTGCTCACTGGAAACGGAGACCTGATGGCACAAGGCTTGCTTTCCCATTTTGAAAGCTCCATTCATGCTGCCTTGAAGCTACCTAATACCAGTGTTTTGGACGGGTCTCTAGTCACTGTAGGCAGGGCTCTGGGAAGGGAACGAGTTTTCTCTAAATCAACAGGGTGCTCTCGTAGCCTGGGTGGGAGCTCCACCTGAGACGCTCTAGAGCACAAAGGAAACTTGACGTGAGTCGTTTCCTCAAGGTAAAGCCTTGAAGAGCCCTGCTGAAGCCGAAGCGTGGAGCAGTTTCCTGGAGACATGAGTTGCAGTTCTGCTTTCTTTGAACGTTAGTACGCTTATGAAGACACCTAGTAACTCCCGTGGGCACCCTTTTCCCTGCAAGAACACCGAGGACCGGCATGCTCGACTGGGAAGCTCAGAAACATCCAGGCCCGGAAACCTTTCCCAGTCACTCTCAATATGCTAAGGGTAGGGCAACACACTGCATGCCTCCTTGGGAGAGCTAGATTTCCTCAGCACTCCAGCAGCTCCAGGCAATCTGTTGTCTCACGTCTACATGTCATGCATATCTGCCTCAATGCCCTAGGCTGAGCGGCACTGAGAAACCAATACTGTTTCACATTCCTTCTACAAAGTCATACCTTAAGACCCCATACTTACAGGAGAAAGTTGCCTTGCGTTCCTGCTATAACCAAAGCACAATTCTTCCTCTTACACTGCAGGGTTTTAGAAGAGGCTAAGCCCCTATAGCGTACCTAGAGCATTCCTTGGGAGAGGCAGTTCGCTACATGCATAACTCCGTGCCAAGAACACGTTATTCAGGGAAGGGACCAGTGTGTCGCTAGAGTGTATATTAACTTGGTAGAAATCACAAGGAGGTAGGCTGCGTGTTCACTGGAAACGGGGACCTGATGGCACAAGGCTTGCTTTCCCATTTTGAAAGCTCCATTCATGCCGCCTTGAACCTACCTAAATACCAGTGTTTTGGACGAGTTTCTAGTCACTGTAGGCAGGGCTCTGGGAAGGGAACGAGTTTTCTGTAAATCAACAGGGTGCTTTCATAGCCTGGGTGGGAGCTCCTCCTGAGACGCTCTAGAGCTACAAGGAAACTTGACGTGAGTCCTTTCCTCAAGGTAAAGCCTTGAAGAGCCCTGCTGAAGCGGCACGTGGAGAAGTTTCCTTGAGACATGAGTTGCAGTTCTCCTTTCTTTTAACGTTACTACGCTTTTCAAGACACCTAGGATCTCGCCTGGGCACCCTATTCCGTGCAAGAACCCCGAGTACCGGCAGGCTCCACTGGGTTGCTAAGAAACATCCAGGCCCGGATACCTTTCCCAGTCACTCTGTGTATGCTAAGTGTAGGGCAACACACTGCACTCTTCCTTGGGAGAGCTACATTTCCTCAGCACTCCAACAGCTCCAGGTAATCTGTTCTCTCACGTCCTACATGTCATGCAAATTGCCTCAATGCCCTAGGCTGAGCGGCACTGAGAAATCTAAACTGCTTTGCATTCCTTCTACAAAGTCATACCTTAAGACCCCATACTTACAGGAGAAACTCGGCTTGCGTTCCTCCTGTAACCAAAGCACAGTTCTTCCTCTTACACTGCAGGGTTTTAGAAGAGCCTAAGCCCCGATAGCGTTACCAAAGCGTTCCTTGGGAGAGGCAGTTCGCTACATGCAGAACTCCGTGCCAAGAAAACATTCTTCAGGGAAGGGACCATTGTGTAGTTTGAGGGAATATTTACTTGGTAGACATCACAAGGGGGTAGGCTGCGTGTTCCCTGGAAACGGAGACCTGATGGCACAAGGCTTGCTTTCCCATTTTGAAAGCTCCATTCATGCTGCCTTGAAGCTACCTAAATACCAGTGTTTTGGACGGGTCTCTAGTCACTGTAGGCAGGGCTCTGGGAAGGGAACGAGTTTTCTCTAAATCTACAGGGTTCTTTCGTAGCCTGGGTGGGAGCTCCAACTGAGACGCTCTAGAGCTCAAAGGAAACTTGACGTGAGTCGTTTCCTCAAGGTAAAGCCTTGAAGAGCCCTGCTGAAGCCGAAGCGTGGAGCAGTTTCCTGGAGACATGAGTTGCAGTTCTGCTTTCTTTGAACGTTAGTACGCTTATGAAGACACCTAGTAACTCTCGTGGGCACCCTATTCCCTGCAAGAACACCGAGGACCGGCATGCTCGACTGGGAAGCTCAGAAACATCCAGGCCCGGAAACCTTTCCCAGTCACTCTCAATATGCTAAGGGTAAGGCAACACACTGCACGCCTCCTTGGGAGAGCTAGATTTCCTCAGCACTCCAACAGCTCCAGGCAATCTGTTGTCTCACGTCTACATGTCATGCATATCTGCCTCAATGCCCTAGGCTGAGCCGCACTGAGAAACCAATACTCTTTCACATTCCTTCTACAAAGTCATACCTTAAGACCCCATACTTACAGGAGAAAGTTGCCTTGCGTTCCTGCTGTAACCAAAGCACAGTTCTTCCTCTTACACTGCAGGGTTTTAGAAGAGGCTAAGCCCCTATAGCGTACCTAGAGCATTCCTTGGGAGAGGCAGTTCGCTACATGCAGAACTCC